>NC_056664.1:129003440-129333797 GCF_018350195.1 Panthera tigris
TTTGCAGCAACGTGGATGGAACTGGAGGGTATTATGTTAAGTGAAATAAATAGGTCAGAGAAAAACAGATATCATATGATTTCACTCAAATGTGGAATTTGAGAAACTTAACAGAAAACCATAAGGGAAGGGAAGAAAAAAATAAGATACAAACAGAGAGGGAGGCAAACCATAACAGACCTTAAATACAGAGAACAAACTGAGGGTTGATGGGGGTGGTTGGTTGTGGGGGCTTGGGAAAAATGGGTGATGGGCACTGAGAACGGCACTTGTTGGGATGAGCACTGGTTGTTGTTATGTAAGCGATGAATCATGGGAATTTACTCCCGAAGCCAAGACTACACTGTATATTAGCTAACTTGACAATAAAAAAAATATATATATATGACAAGAAAAAAAAAGCTCACAGTTTTTCTCTATTGACTTATGAGCAGGTTGTTCATATAAGTCCTTAATTATGGTGAGATATGTTCCCTCTAAGCCTACTTTGTTGAGATTTTTTAAAATCATGAATGGATATTTTACTTTGTCATATGCTTTTTCTGCATCTATTGTAATGATCATATACTTTTTATCTTTTCTCTTGCTGATGTGATGTATCATGTTAATTGATTTGTGAATATTGAACCACTATTGCATCTCAGGAATAATCCCACTTGATTATTGTGGGTGAATGTGAGTTCACAATTATTGTGAGTGAATGATTTTTTTTAGTGTATTGTTGGATTTGGTTTGCTAATATTTTGTTGAGGATATTTGCATCTATGTTCATCAGCGATATTTACCTATAGTTCTCTTCTCTCTCTCTCTCTTTTTGTAGTATCTTTATCTGGTTTTGGTATAGGGTAATGCTGCCCTCATAGAATGAATTTGGAAGCTTTCCTTCCTCTTCTATATTTTGCATAGTTTGAGAAGAGGTTTAGCTCTTCTTTAAATGTTTGGTAGAATTCATCTGTGACCCCATCTGGTCCTGGACTTTTGCTCGTTGGGAGTTTTTTGATTATTGATTCTATTTTATTGCTGGTAATTGGTCTGTTCAAATTTTTCTATTTCTTCCTGATTCTATTTTGGGAGGTTTTGTGTTTCTAGTAATTTATCCCTTCCTCCCAGGTTGTCCACTTTGTTGGTATATACTTTTTCATAATATTCTCTTATAATCCTTCGTATTTCTATGGTGTGGTTGTTATGTCTCCTCTTTCATTTCTGATATTGGTAATTTGAGTCCTCTCTCTACAAAAAAAAAGGGTGTTTTGCTAAAAACTCTTAGCATGTTGGAAATGAGGAGCACAGCTTAGAAACTCACCTAAGTAAGTCTTGCACATGAATGAGGGTGTGGAGTGGGACAATCCCTTCGCACTTCACAGCAGGACATCAACTGCTTTGTCATCTTGAGGGCATCTCCACTGTGGTGGAGACAGCTATGCTGGGAAGACCTGTCAGTAGATAGCGCTGTCATTCTGCAGGATGGTGGCGACAAGTAACAGTTGCAGACATTCATGAGTACATGTGTGAACCCTCTGGGAACTCTCAAAAGTCCTCGGGAACTGCCTACCCAGTGCAAGGCTGATAGAGCCTAGGGAAGCTTGGTTATAGCTCTAGCGTATCTACAACACTCAGTAGAGTGCAAACACTTAGCAGATCCTCAACCCATTTCTCCACTCATCCTTCCCCAATTCAGTGCCTTGACCCTGCTGCCCTTCTGTCACCAAGGAGGCCACCCTGAATACACATTTTAATTACTGTCAGTTTGAGGAACTGTTGCTTCCTGACACACCCTCCCATATTCTTGCATTTAATGACAGTAACTGTGACAATCTGTTACTTTTTATTAAATTCCAAAAGGGCAGCTAATTTTTTCAAAGTGGGCAGAGGAATCAATAACCTAGAAAATCTAGTTTTCAAAACTAACTTTTGCAAAAAGATAGTTTTGTTGTTCTTGTTGTTGTGCTTTGTGTTGAACCTGAATGATTCCACGAGTCACTGCCATAACGATTTGTCTTTTCTTTTAAAAAAAAATTTTTTTTAATGTTTATTTTATTTTTGAGAGAGAGAGACAGACAGAGCATGAGCGGGGGAGGGGCAGAGAGACAGGGAGACAGAATTAGAAGCAGGCTCCTGGCTCCGACCAGTCAGCACAGAGCCTGACGTGGGGCTCGAACTCACGAACTGTGAGATCATAACCTGAGCCGAAGTCGGGCACTCAACCAACTGAGCCACCCAGGTGCCCCCCTTTTGTCTTTTCTTTTGTTTCCCTTGCTCTAGAAAGTTAATTGACTTTCTTTGTATTAAAAAACAACTCCAACTCGGATATAGAATTAGAACTAAAAATATTAACCTAATAGTTAATTTTCATTCCATCCATATACTTTCCTAAGCCTTCTTCCAGTTTAGGATTCAGCTGGAGTGATGTGTGATTCTGAGCTCTGATTGGTGCCCCAACGCTTTCCGTACAAGTAGGGTTAATACAAAACATATGAAATAGTTTGAATCAGACCAGACACAAGAAATATGGACACAAAAAAGAGGTCAGAGAGGGCACAGAAGAGGGATAGGAAGAGGACAAACAACATAAAATTACAAAAAGGTTAATATGAAATCGATTTTTCAGGAATCGGTGTCCTTATAAGGCCAATGTGGGGTTTATTTTCAAATAACTTATTAATTTTAATTGGGAGTTTATTATTTATTTCAAATTCTATAGCTGTATCTTCCTGTATGAATCTAATACACAGGGAACTAATTGAGAAATTGACAGAAATTGGCCAACATGGACAAAAGATTGATATGAAATAGGTCTTGTGGTCATATTTAACACAGACAAGTCAATGTTGAAATTATTTTCACTTCTATCTTCTGTCACGAGAAAATTAGCAGCAATCAAACTATAATTTTCTTTTTATTATTATTTCTGAACAGGCCTGAGAGTTAAAAGAGAAAGTAAAGTAACATAAGTGACAAACTAAATGACCTAGCAAGTGTTTGACTGAGATAAGTTATAACACTCTGCTAAAAATTGAAAAACTGTCACTTCCTTGTTAGAGCTGAAAATAGTTCTTACAAGTTGTTCTTCCTGATGCAAAACCATATTAAGCTTTGTGTATTAATACAAATCACTCAAAACAATTCCAAGTAAGTACATATAGATTTAGAGAGAATTATGTAATGAATAATACTAGATTGTTGATAAAGCATTTACTCCAGTTTAAATGAGTATTTTATCCAAAGAGCACTGACTTGAGGTTTTTCTCTTTCCTTCTATAAATTTAGTGCTTACATACCAATTCCACTTAATAAATATGTGTTGTGCAGCTGTTAGGTAAAAATTCAGAGACTAGGTGCTCCCAGGACTACCAAAGTGAATCATATGTAGTGAAGGCTATATAATTTACAGTAAAATCATAGTTATGAATATGAAAATTTATAATTTACTATAATGAAAGGCAGCATAAATACAGTGGCTATTCCTAGAATGAGTAGGCTATTTTTAATTGAAATGTTGAAAAATGAGTTTATAAAAGTAATATTTTGGGATAGAATTGGAAGTCTGTGCAGTGTTTCAAAAGCTCGTGTTGGGCTTTTAGGGAGCTCATTCTGGTAGAGGGTCTGTCAGGATCAAAGTTATGGAGAACTGAAAGCTCATGGTATATTCAGGGAATGGCCAGTTGAGAGGATAAAGAAGGAAAAAGAGGTGTCCTTACACAGCTAGATTGCTGGGTAAGCAGACTCTGCAAGGCTGATGCCTGAGCTTGAAGTCCAGAGCACAGGCAGATAGGAAAGAAAGACAGATGTAAAGTGGGGAAGAGCAAAAACAAGATGGGGCTCACAAGGACAGACTGAAACCCTTGTCAATTCTCATTGCCCCAGATCTTGATGCTATGAGTGTCCTGCAGAATCTGAGTCCCCTCACGATGGAGTTAATCACACACCCCAGGTAAACAACGGTGTGCGTGAGCTACAAAGATTCCCTCCAAATCTCATGCAAGACTCTCTCCTGTGCCCCTCCCTATGCAGAAACACACGGGCAGGGGAATTCTGGGAAGTATAATTTAGCCTGGCCACCACACATGATCTTTTGGTTTATTTTAGAAACATTTTAATAAAGGGAACACAGTGATAAAGATATCTGGAAAACATTTTGGTAGATGAAGATCTAGCTTATTGCGAGATCCATACTCCAGAAGTTTTATAAACTTTGCTTAATGGAGAATATATCTGGCTTGGCACCAGCAGGAAACAAGTCCTTTTGAGGTGAGATTTTGATGAAAATCTGTTAAATTTATCTAAGTGAAGAGAACCAGGAAGGAAAACTGGGGCATCTAGAACAGGACTGGCAGGAAGCCTTTCCTTCCCCACAGCTCTGGCAGGCTGAGCTCCACGGGAACTGTGATGGTCAGCAGCAGCTACAGCCAGAGCCTCAGCGTCACTCAGAGAAGCAGAGAAGAAATTCCCTGGCCCAGTCTCATCCTGCCTTCGGGTTTCCTGCCAAAGCCTCCTGGGACGGAAAGCGGCAGATACAATGGCTCAAAGTGGATGTGGGAGGCACAGAGAGCAGCTAGCTCAGTGAACGGTATCTAATTCAGCCAAACTTCCTAACATTTACCAAAGAGCCTGAAATAGTCATGATGATAAATAATCTGGTGTAGGGTTTACATTTTCTGTGAAACTTGCTCTTTTCCACTGGTGTTGAAATATATTCATCATCATCTTGACAAATGCCATTAATTTTCATTTTTCTTCAAATGGAACATTGCCCTATAAATTATTTTCATAGCAAAGAGTGACTCAACTCTCAATAAAAGTGATTTATGGAAATCTTCCATGTTCTCACTCTGCTACTCATAAATTTTCTGCATGTAGTCAAACTTCTTTAAGTGTTCTGAGTCACACTAACTCATGGTCAGGCACCGAAATGCAATTCAACTATTCGAAAGGTGAACACATATAATGGGTTGAGATGTCATTCAAGTAATAATATAAGAAAGCGAGCGGCTCAACAAAGTCAAAGCACACATGCACTTAGTTCAAAGAGTTGGTGGACTTAGACTCATAAAGTCTGTGCCATAACAAATACTCCTCAAGTGTATGCTCATTTTCAGTATACACTTTCCTCCTCTCTATTTTCAAGTACTTCCATGTACGTCATCTTATTTATCCCTGAATAGAGGAATTATCCCCATAAGGCAGATGACAAAACTGAAACCCAGGAAGTTTAAATGACTTGCTCACTCTATTCAGCTGGGAAAGCTAACAACCCATAAATTGAAAGCAGGTACTGTGCTTTCAAACACTCCAACTTTAATAAAATACTTTACAATATATTAAAAGGCCATTTACCTGCTTGCTGACTCTGTAACCTATACTTTCTGTGACCTGTCGTCCTAAAAATCGGTCTTTTGATTTCACTCCTGGGAGGGCCCTTCCTTGTCAGGAGGAAGTATTAGTACAGTCATATAGAAAAGGCTTTAACATTTTAAACCTCTTTGCACACTTATCAGGCCCACAGCAATTAAAAATGAACAAACAATCAGACAAAACCAACTCAAGTGGCAGTAGTGACCTTTGAAAGCTACTCTTTAGGTCAAGAGACCATCAGTTGGCTATAAGGACAGAAGTCATCAAATGTACCTGAAACACAGATAACCAGCTCAAAGTCAGCTCAGAAAAGGAACCCTGCCAGAAGCTTGTGTTTGTCTATTTAATCTTCTTCAACAAACACTGGAGAACACAAGGTTGTGTGAAAGGTTTCTCAGACATATATTTTTAGGAAAGTCTACTCTTACCTGCCATTTTCTTTCATTCACAATGATAATATTATTTACTGAGTTCTTACTACATGCCAAGCACTCTTAGATCTTTATGTAGTAAACTCACTCATCCCCATATAGGCCCTATGACATAGGTGCCCTTTGTATCTTGACTTTCAGGTAACCAAGCAGGCAGAGGAAGGTGAAGTAACTTGGCCCAGGTCACCCAGCTCAGCAAAGCTCTGAGCCCAGACAATCTCTCTCTCTCTCTCTCTCTTTTTTTTTAATGTTTATTTGTTTACTTCTGAGAGAGAGAGAGTGGGGGAGTGGTTGAGAGAGAGGGAGGGAGACTCCCAAGCAGACTCTGCACTGTCAGCACAGACCCCAATGTGGGGCTTGAATCCACAAACCATGACCTGAGCCAAAGTCAGACGTTTAACCGACTGAGCCACCCAGGCACCTCTACTCTTTTTTTTTTTTAAATGTTTATTTATTTTGAGAGAGAGAGAGAGAGCGAGAAGAGAGAGCGGGGCAGGGGCAAAGAGAGAGAATCCCAAGCAGGCTCTGTGCTGTCAGTGCAAAGCCTGAGGTGGGGCTCAAACTCATGAGCTGTGAGTTCATGACCTGAGCAGAAATCAAAAGTCAGAGGCTTAACTGACTGAGCCACTCA
This sequence comes from Panthera tigris, assembly GCF_018350195.1. Classification (NCBI taxonomy): domain Eukaryota; kingdom Metazoa; phylum Chordata; class Mammalia; order Carnivora; family Felidae; genus Panthera; species Panthera tigris. Next base: position 129,009,855 of record NC_056664.1, read on the forward strand.
GGCGCCCCTGGATGGTCTGACTCTTAACCTCTATGTCTTATTGTACTCCAGTTCAGGCCTTCATCAGTTCCCTTAGATGCATTCCTGCTCACCTGAAATCTTCCAGAGCACAAGCATCTGTACCTGTAGAGTGCCCAGTACTGTGAATGCTCAGCCGAGTTCATTGTATGATTGATAGAATGAATGAAGGAAGGACAGATGAATGAAAGAATGAGTATAGAAATGTGTTCTGAGAGGTCAGAAAAAGAAGAGATTCTTTTAGAGTAGGTGGGGTAGGAAGAAAAGGTCACATCAAAGAGCCTTGAATAATGGTAGGATTTCAAAAGGCAGAGATAAAGAAAAGGGAATTTCAGGTGGAAAAATTATATAAAGCTGGAGACACTGGAAAGCCTGGAGATACAGTCAGAGAACAGCAAGTTGAACAAATTGGCAGTGGCTTATTCTTGGGCTACATGAATGAAGGTAATGCAGGGAGAGGTCTGATCAGGTTAACGTGAAGTTAGTTTGCTGAATGTTTTATTTTTTTTCACTTTAATAGTTTTTGTTTAAAGCTATGTATAAGATTAGTTTATTCCTACATCTTCTCAATTGTTTCTTCCTTATATTTGCCCTTTTATTTTACTACTTGGTGAGATTTAGTTTGACGTTCAAGGATCTTTTTGTGGTCTTTGTCCACTTTTAGTCTAGTGATAACCACCTTGCTGGGGTGAATGCCCACATGGACAGTTGTGCCACTTGCCTTCTGTCGCTGTACCTATTCAGTGTAGATAGCATATTTTTTCCCATACACCTGGACTACTTTGCCAATTTGCTGACCTTTGTAGTGTCCTTGCACAAGCTGTACTTCATCATCCTTCCGGATGGCCACGGGTCAAATGTTGTACTTCTGTCTCAGCTTTTTGGAAAGAGAGGAAGATACAATCTCTGCAAATGTGGGAAAGGTGCATTGAAATGCCTTCTATGGTTCTTGCTCCGCTCAGAAGTCACAGAGAGATTGAACTTCATCTTGGCCACTGGCACTTCAGCGATGGCCGCAAAAAGAAAGAAGTACTGAATGTTTTATAGCAGGCTGAAGGAATCACTGCTTTGAAGAACTGGATGCCTCCGGAGGAGTATAAATGTAGATGTAAAGGATGACAATCTTGGGACTATGCTTTTGGGAAGCTGAATGGGCAGTAATGTGTCAGAAATTCAGGGCAGGGGTTGCTGACCTATAATGAATGAATACATGAATGAGTCTTAGGATGTCTGTGAATCCCTGAAAGGCACACAAAATTTTGTCTGTATTTGTTTACGTACATACTTCTACTGAGACTGTCTACAACTTCTCAATGACTCTCAAAAATTGTGACCACCCCCCTGCCCCAAACAGGACAGCCACAAGGCAAACATCCAAATAGATACCATAATTCCATATATCTAAATATCTTAATATTATAAATGAAGTTAAGCTGTTGAATAAAATATGTTCTTCAACCTCACAATATGTAGTACAGTAATGATATTCAAATTTTACTTTGAATTTACTTTCATAAAAATGTAAATTAATGTAAATACTAAAACCTCAAAATATTAAACATGTTAAAAACTATATATAAAAACTATTAAAAACTAAAAAGCAATTAAAATAATGATGAGATACTACTACGTACCTATGCTAATAGGTATCCAAAACACCAACAACACCAAATGCTGGTGAGGATATGGAGAAACAGAAGATCTCATTCACTGACGGTGGGAATGCAAAATGATGCAGCCACTTTGGAAGACAGTTTGACAGTTTCTTACAAAACTAAACATGCTGTTATCATAGAGTCTGGCAATCCCACCCTTTGGTTGGTGAGTGGATAAACAAACTGAGCATAGCCAGACAACGGTATATTATTCAACAACAAAAAAGAAATGAGCTATAACCTACAAAAAGACACACTGGAAACTTGAATGCATATTACTTAGTGAAAGAAGCCATTCTAAAAAGGCTACATACTATACAATTCCAACTATATGACATTTTGGAAAAGGCAAGAGTGTGGAGACATAAAAAAAATCAGTGGTTTCCAGGAAGGAAGGGGGTGATGAATAAGTGGGCCACAGGAATTTTTTAAAGCAGTAAACTATTTAGTATGAGACATGTGGATATGTTTATTTAAATTCAATTCAAAAAAAAAAAATCACACACACATTCACATGCTCCCCCCACCCCCACACACACTCCAGAGCATGTACAACACACAGTGAATCCTAATATAAACTATAGACTTTAGTTAATAATGTATCAATAGTGGCTCATAAGTTGTAACAAATGTACCCACTAATGCCAGAGGAGGGCTGGGTGGGGGTTACTCTATACTTCCTGCTCAGTATTTCTTGTAAATATAAAACTGGCCCCCAAAATAAAGTCTATTAATTTAAAACTTAAAAGGCAAAATGCAAATGATGATGAATATAAAAACTTAAAAATTATTTAAATAGAAAGGAATTTTATTAATTTATTAATTCATGCATTTGGAAGCTGATATTGATACATAAACTTAAGATTATTTCTTCTTGATTAATTGATCTCTTTATCATTAAGAAATCACTTTCTTTATCACTACTAATATTTCTGCTCTGAAATGTGTTTTGTCTAGCATTAATGGAAATCCTCTTGGTTTCTTTTGATTTGTGTTAGCTATCTTTTTTCTATTCTTTTGTTTTCAATCTGTTTGAATCTTTATATTTAATAAGAGATTTTCTTGTAGGCAGCATATTGTTGTGCTTTGCTTTTTATCCAATCTGACCATCTCTGCCTTTTAATTAAGAATGATTAGACCATTTATATTTAATGTGATTATTTTGTGTTAGATTGACATCTAATCTTGCTGTTTGTTTTCTATTGGTTCCATCTCTGTTCTCTTTTCCCTCTTTTTTTGCTTTCTTTTGGATCAATTAAACATTTTAATGGTTCCATTTTTGTTCTCTTTTCCTGGCACGTTATTTTGTCATTTTAGTTGCTTTGGGGTTTATGGTATCCCTCATTCACTTATTACAGTTTACTTTCAAGGGATATTATATCATTTTACAAATAGTTTACCAGCCTATTTTAAGGTTCTATTATTGTCATACATTTTTCATTTGAATATTTTATAAATCCCACACTATATTTTTATTATTTTTGTTTAAATAGCTAATTATCTTTTAAAGACATTTAACAATAAGAAAAAAACCCTGCGTATTTATTTATGTAGTTACCATTTCTGGTATTCTTCCTTTTTTATTGGTAGATGTCCATATTTCCATCTAGCATCATTTTCCTGTTGCCTGAAGGGCTTCCTTTCACATATCTTACAGTGTGCTGGTAATAAATTTTATAGTCTGTTGGTAATAAATTCTTTCAGTTTTTTATGTCTGAGAAAATATTTATTTCACCTTCATTTGTAAAAGATACATTGTGTATAAAATGATAGACTGACAGTATCTTCCTTTAATATTTTTACCTTTTAGTCCTCCACCATTTCTCTGTTATATTATTACAGATGCGAAATTTGCTGTTCTCCTCATCTTTTTATCTTTTTTTCTTCTCTACATAATGTGTCTTTTTTCCTCTGGCTGCTTTTAAGATGTTCTCTTTATCATTGGTTTTGCATAATTTAGTTATGATATGCTTTGGTGTACTTCATGTACCTTGTGCTTGGGTTCACGGAGCTTCTTGGATCTATGGGTTTATAGGTTACAATAAATCTGGAAGAATTTTCGACATTATTTCTCCAAATACTTCTTCCATCTCTCTTTTCCTTTGGGGAATTCCAACTGTGTGTGTGATATGTGTGTATGTTGGGGGGGTGGGTGCTGAGATTTCCTACTCTTAAAGAGAACAGATAAATGGGGCGCCTGGGTGGCTCAGTCGGTTAAGCATCGACTTCGGCTCAGGTCATGATCTCATGGTCCGTGAGTTTGAGCCTCATGTCGGGCTCGGTGCTGACAGCTCAGAGCTGGAGCCTGCTTCAGATTCTGTGTCTCCCTCTCTCTCTGACCCTCCCCCATTCATGCCCTGTCTCTCTCTGTCTCAAAAATAAATAAACATTAAAAAAAATAAAAAAAAAGAGAACAGATAAATTACTATGTCTGGTAATTTTTAATTAGATGCTGTAGATTATGCATTATACCTTGTTGGGTGCTAGGTATTTTTGAATTCCCATAAGTGTTCTTGAACTTCGCTATGTTAAATTACTTGGAGACAGTTTGATGCCACTGAGAGAAAAATTTTCTGATCACTCCTTCCAGTAAATTATGAGGTTTTCCAGTCTGGTTTGTGAGAACAGGCACCATTTCTGGCTGTGTGTAGACAGTAGTTACTGCTTCCTCCAGTCCTTTTAGTTGGTTTTGCCCCCAGCCCCAGGTAGTTTTCTGACATGCATTAACTGATAAATCCTCTGCTGAATACTCAGGGGGGATCTTGTGCAAATCTGCTCGCATCTCTCTCTAGTCATCTCTCTATCTCCAGTATTCTATCCTATGAACTTTAGTCACCTTCATTTCCCTGGATTCAGCTTCATCTCAACTCAGGAAATCTGCCTGGCTTCTTCTCCATGCCATGTGCTAGAAACTCTCCCAAAGCAGCAAGCTGGGACAAGTGGGGCTTACTTTCCATGTTTTCCATATCTTGGGGATCACAGTCCTTCATTATTTGATGTTTAATATCTTGAAAATTGGTGTGTATATATTTTGTCTTTGCTGTTGTTCTTCAGTTGGGAGGTTAAATCTGGTCCCTGTTACTCTATCATGTTTGGAAGCATAAGTCAATGTATAAGTATTAACCAAATAGTAGAGCAGTATCTAGACTCATTTTACTCAGCTTTGGCAGGAGTAGAAAAATGACTGTTAATAACCAAGACTTACAGTGGGGTTCCATGAATTTCTGGATTTACTATAAACTTGTAGAGTTAGAAAGGTACACAGAAATTATCTGTCCTAAAAGAATATGATGCCTGGGAATAGTCTAGGGTAGAAGGCATAAATATGAGGGAATATACTGACCATGAGTTAATAAATACTTTTGCTTAGGAATTAACTATTCTAAAGACTTTTGTATAGGCCCAACATTTGCCATAACAAAAAATTTTAAAAATTATGGAGTCCAACTCTTTGGTTTTACAGAATAGGAAATCCTATAAAGAAAGGTATGCAGCTATGTTGGGGATAGTATGATGATGACGATAATGATAATGTTCATTATTTTACACTAAGCAAAGTACTTTCTCATTTCATCCTGCACAAACCACAGAAATAAAAGAAGAAATGAGTGCTTGGAGAAAGGTGAGTCTGTCTGATTTATCATGATGAAAATTTGTGGTTATTACAAATAAAGCTGGGAAGTGATGATGATGATGATGATAATTATAGTAGCTTACTACATTCAAGGCACAGTTCTAAGCGGTTTGCATGAGTTATCTCATTAATTTGTAATAACTTGCATATACAAAATAGTCTACAATTCACATTTTTTTCACATGTTGGCATTTCTGAAGTCAGGATGCATCTTTTGACTATTGGTATAGTTACAGTTACTGTCAATATGGAGAGTTTAGTATTTTCAGAGAGGGTGTGCCTTTGTTTTAGCTGGTCATCTAGTGGCATAATCAATCCATTCCCTATAAATGAATATCTGCTTGAGGCTCTTTGTCCCACACAGGTAATATGAATTCAGACTTCCGAACCATTTTACAAAGTTGGCATTGCCCTGATGCCAAATCCAACTTGATACATTTCTCAGGGGAGATTTTCTTCCTCCCTACATCCAGTGTCAAATTAAGACACAAGTAAGACCTAGATTGAGATAAGATGGTGGGCCTGCAAGGAGGAGTTGTCAAAGGATGAAAATGGGGTGACAGAAGCAGAATTTAAAAGCAGTTTCTATCAACACATCTTTTTTTCACTCTACTTGATTAGTACCTTGATTCTCTATGGCAGTAGCAACAGTAAAATAGGCAATATTAAACACAACTATTTTGAAACATTTATTTCCAATTGAAATGGAACTTTATATTGTGTTTATTAATTTATGTATTTTTCTCTTCCAGATGACTATAAATGAAAAGCAGAGCTTGTTTTGACACTTTCAACAATGGATAGATCATTCACACAGAAAATCAATAAGGAAACATTAGACTTACACTATGCACTGTAACAGATGGACTTAACAGACATTTGCAGAACATTCCACCCAACAGCAGAAGAATACACATTTTCTCAAGCGCACATGTAATGTTCTCCAGGATACATCATATGTTAGACCACAAAGCATCTCTTAATAAATTTAAAAAGATAGAAATCATATCAAGCAACTTTTCCGAACATAATGGTATAAAACTAGAAATCAGTTGCAAGAAGAAAACTGAAAAATTCACAAATACATGGTGAGTAAACAACATGCTACTGAAAAACCAATGTATTTAAAAAGAAATCAGGGGCATCTGGGTGGCTCAGTCGGTTAAGTGGCCGACTTCGGCTCAGGTCATTTTCTCACAGTTCGTGGGTTCGAGCCCCACATTGGGCTCTGTGCTGACAGCTCAGAGCCTGGAGCTTGCTTCAGATTCTGTGTCTTCCTCTCTCTCTGCCCCTCCCCACCTGTGCACTGTCTCTCTCTTTCTCTCTCTCTCAAAATAAATACACATTAAAAATTTTTTAAAAAAAAGAAGAAATCAAAAGTGAATTAAAAATTCATGAGACAAAAAAATATGGAAGCACTACCTACCAAAACTAATGGAGGAAAAGCAGCTGTAAGAGGGAAGTCCATAGCAACAAATGCCTACATAATGAAAAAAAAAACACTTAAATAAACAACTTTACACCTCAAGAAATAAGAAAAGAATAATAAACTAAACATAAAGTTAGCAGAAGGAGAGAAATAACAAAGATGAGAGTGGAAATAAAGGAAGTAGAGACTATAAAGACAATTAAAAAGATCAATGAAACTAAGGGGAGGGTTTTTTTGGAAAAAGCAAACAAAATTGATAAACCTTTATCTAGGATTACCAAGAAAAAAAGACAGAGAAGACTCAAAGTTCGAAATGAAAGAAACATTATAACTGATACCACAGAAATACAAAGGATCATGAGAAACTAAGATGAATAATTATATGCTAATAAATTGTCAACCTAGAAGAAAAAGAAATTTCCTAGAAACACACAACCTCCTAAGCCTAAGTTATGAAGAAATACAAAATCCGAATAGGCCCATTACAAATGAGGTGATTAAATCAGTAATAAAAGCCCTCCTAACAAACAAAAGTCTAGGACCAAGTGGCTTCACTGATGAATTCTACCAAATATTTTAAAACTGAGTATCAATCCTTTTCAAACTATTCCAAAAAAAAAAAAAAAAAATAGAAGAGCACAGAACACTTCCAAACCATTTTACAAAGTTGGCATTACCCTGATACCAAATCCAATTAAGGACAACTACAAGAAAAAAAAATTACAGGCCATACTGATGAACGTAGATGAAAAATCCTCAACAAAATATTAGCAAACTGAATTCAACAATATATAAAAAAGATGGCATACCATGATCAAGTGGAATTTATTTCAGGGATGCAAGAATGATAAAACATCTCCAAATTAATCAACATGATACACCACATTAACAAAGTGAAGGATAAAAATCTTACAATCACCTCAATAGATGCAGAAAAAGCGTTTGACAAGGTTTAACACTGATTCATGATAAAATCTCATAACAACCTCAGTACAGAGTGAACATACCTTAACATAATAAAGGCTACATGTGACAAGCCCATAGTTGTCATCAGGCTCAATGGTGTAAAGCTGAAAGCTTTTCTTATAAGATCAGGAACAAGGTAAGGATGCCTACTCTTGTCACTTTTATTCAACATGTTACTAGAAGCTTTAGCCACAGCAATTAGGTGGGAAAAAGAAATAAAAGCCATCCAAATCGAAAGGTAGAAATAAAACTTTTTCTACTTGCAGATTACATATAATACATAGAAAATCCTAAAAACTCCACCAAAAATTGTTAGAGCTAATTAAAAAATTCAGTAAAGTTGAAGATTACAAAATCAATACACAAAAATCAGTTGCGTTCCTACACCTTGACAATGAACTGCCAGTAAGAGAAATTAAGTAAACAATCCACTTACAATTACATCAAAATGAGTGATTTTTGAGGAATAAACTTAATCAATGAGGAGAAAGATCTGTACACTGAGAACTACAAGACATTGATGAAAGAAATTGAAGAAGACAAAAATAAATGGAAAGATAATATGTGTTCATGGATTAGAAAAATTAATATTGTTAAAATATCCATACTACCGGAAGCAGTTTGATAGGGATTCAATACAACCAAAATTCCAGTGGCATTTTTCACAGAAATAGTATGATATTAGCATAAATAGAGACACATAAATCAATGCAACATAATAGAGAGCCCAGAAATAAACCCATGCATATGCGGTCAACTAATTTTCCATAAAAGAGCCAAGAATATACAATGGAAAAAGGCTAGTCTCTTCCAGACATGGTGTTGGAGAAACTGGACAACCAAATGTAAAAGAATGAAACTCTCCTCTATCTTACATCATACACAAAACCAAGTCAAAGTACTTGAATGAGAGACCTGAAACCATAAAACTCCTTAGAAGAAAACATAGGGGATAAGCTCCTTGACATCACTCTTGGCAATGATTTTTTTTTTTTTTTTTTGGATTTGACACCAAAAGCAAACATAATAAAAGCAAAAATAAACAAGTGAAATGACATCAAATAAAAAGATTTTGCACAGGAAATTATCAACAAAATAAAAAGGCAACCTACCAAATGGGAGAACATATTTACAAATCATATATATTATAAGGGGTTAATATCCAAAACATATAAATGATTCATACAACTCAATATCAAAAACAAAACAAAACAAAACAAAATATTCTAAAAATGGGCAGAGGTACTGAACAGACATTTCTCCAAAGAAGATATACAAATCACCAACATATGAAAAGGTGTTCAACATCACTAATTATCAGGGAAATACAAATCAAAAGTACGAGATATCACCTTACACCTGTTAGAGTGGCTACCATCAAAAAGATAAGAGATAACAAGTTGAAAAAGATATGCAAAAAGGGGACCCCTTGTGCATTGTTGGTGGGAATGTAAGTTGGTGCACCTTCTATGGAAAATAGTATGAAAATTCTTCAAAAAATTGAAAATAGAACTACCATATGATCTAGCAATTCCACTTCTGGGTATAAATCCAAAAGAAATGAAAATGGAATAATGAAGAGATACCTGCACTCCCATGTTCCTTGCAGCATTATTCACAGTGGCCAAGCTATAGAAACAACTAAGGGACACCTATGTGGCTCAGTCGGTTAAGCATCCAACTTTGGCTCAGGTCATGATCTCACAGTTTGTAGGTTTGAGCCCTGTGTCCAGCTCTGTGCTGACAGCTCAGAGCCTGGAGTCTTGCTTCGGATTCTGTGTCTCCTTCTCTCTCTGCCCCTCTCCCTCTCCCTCTCGCACTCTCTGTCTCAAAAATAAATAAATGTTAGAAACAACCAAAGTGCCTATCAACGGATGAATGGGGAAAGAAGATGTGTTATATAGATACAATGGGATATTATTGGGCCATGAGAAAGAAGGAAATGTTACCATTTGCGACAATGTGGATGGACCTTGTGAACATTATGCAAATTAAATAAGCCAGACAGAGAAAGGCAAATACTTCATGGTACCACTTATATATGGAAACTTAAAAAAAAAAAAAAAAAAAGTCAAACTCATAGAAAGAGTAGAAAGAGAAAGTAGAATTGTGGTTGCCAAGGGCTGGGGGTTGAGAGAAATAGGGAGAGGTTGGTAAAAAAAGCACAAGCTTTCAGCTATGAGATGCATAAGGTTTGAAGATTTAATGTAAAACATTGTGACTATAATTGATAACAGTAAATTTATATAATTGAAATTTGTTAAGAGGATATAACTTTTTTGCTTCATCAAAACAACATAAATCAATGCTGCTTATTTTAATATTAAGTTTATACTTTTAATATGTAGATTTGTTCAAGTTTTTAAAGTTTTTAATTTGAATTCCAGTATAGTTAACATACAGTGTTCTATTAGTTTCAGGTGCACTATAGTATAGTGATTCAACAATGCTATATATTACTCAGGGCCCATCATGGTAAGTGTACTCTTAATCCCCTTCACCTATTTCAACTATCCTCCCCCCCAACCCCCACCTCTGGTAACCATCAGTGTGTTCTCTATAGTTAAGAGTTTCTTTCTTGGTTTGTCTCTCTCTTTTTTGTCCTTTGTTCATTTGTTTCTTAAATTCTGCATATGATTTGCTTAAATTTTACAGTTTCCTAATGAGGCTGTAACCATAAGGAATTTATACCATGTTTATGTAAGTTACATATACTTGAATATATGTCATATTCAGGTAATTTGTCAACACTGGGTATCATATATTCTTTTTCCTTGAAAAGGGGTCTACTCACTACTGAAGTTGGAGAGATGATGTCCTGGGGCCCTGAAAGAAATAGGGCATGAATAGATTATATGCAGCACTCACATTTGCATTGTAATCAGTTATGGATTCCTATTGGCATGAGGGCACTAAATGTTTTGTAAATGTTTCTTTGTGACTAGGGATGTAGAATTGTGGCAATTCTTCCTGTTTCATAATTCAACTTTGTCCATCACCAACTTGTAGAAAATAGGGTTTAAAGAAATCAGCTAGAGTGGCCTGCTTTCAACACTGAGAGTTAGTGATGCAAGGCCATGTCAGCTCCTACCAAAGATTCCTACTCACGCTCGGGGCACATAAGTAAGGTAAGGAACTGCGGACTGAGAGGAACATCTATCAGCTTCCCCAAGTTCTCGTCAACAAGATCACCATCCCAAGAGTAGACACCTGCAAGAAGTCTGTCCACTGAATCTGTGAATTTACACCTGAGACTTTGATCTGTTTCCACAGTGTCACTTTTGGTATGTTCATCTTTAAGACATCTTCATCATTTGAAACATGTTTGTTTTTTTGTGGTGCCAAGATTGTACTTTTAAATTTTCTTTAGGGTCACGGAAGGATGCTGGCTGTGGTCCGTGCACTCACAGAAACTATAAACCATCTTTGAGGAAGGACTCAGTCTACCTGAAGAGTGTGTTGAAGGGAAAAGTAAAACAAAGTCGCGGAGCTGCAAGAAGAGGATGAAATGGATGAAGAAAAAGAGAAGAAAACCATGTCTCAGCCCCAAAGTAAGGCTTTTTGGTGTAGACATACATAGTTTCCAAATGGATGGTACAAATTCATCAAGATGAACAAAATATGGATTATAAAAATGTTTAGTCTATTTGTGAGAATCATGCTTGTTGAGAACAAATTTAATTATTCAAATTCAAAAATCAATATTTAAAGGCTTACGACTAAACTATTACCTATAAAAGGCATGGCTCATTTGCTACATTCTGTTTATGCTTTTCTGTTTCACTTTTATCAGTTCCTCAGGACAGGAGGATGGTGTAAAAAGGGGTTTACCAGAAGTGAGTATTGAGTAACAGTCTCATCTTAAAATAGTTTTGTAACTTGTTATGCAAAATCACAGTTGAGAAAAAACCATTTAGTGTCATTAAGCAGATCAATTATACTATCTCTGCACCTAGTATTTTTTAGTCCCTTCTCTTTCACAGAGAATGTTCTATTTGTATGAATAAAGCAGCCAGTACATGCTCACCTTCAAGCCTCTTGCAAGTATAGCAATATATCAGAGGAAATTTTTCACATAATTGCAATTTGGGTTAAAATAAACAATACAACTATGTCATTTCACGAATTGTAGGCAGGAATAAGATTTAGCTAATACCAAAATAGTACAATTTCACCACTAATTTTCTACCCCTCCTATATACCATGCACAGAAAAATAAGCTTACTAGACAATAAGAAATTTACTTTTCTATGAGTTATCTGTTGCATTCTTTTATTTTTTTTTTGTAAGTTTTCTAAGCTTATATAGATTTAGACATTGCTCTTTGAGGGTAGGTAACCGGATAAGAGAAATCCTTTGTTTTGGATAGTCCTTATTTTTCAGTTCTTCTGTGGTCTTTGATGTTGTTCTTGGATTCTTTATTGGTGGTTAAGAGCATGAACTTTTGTGTTGGACACCAGGATTTGAATCTAGGGTCCTTTGCTTGCTGGTGCTGTGGCAGTGGACAGGAGGCTTTAAGGCTCATTCTTCCCCTGTCAAATGGGGTTGGGTTGTACACACTTCATCAATTTGTGATGAAAATTAAACAAGATAATATATGAAAATGTTAGCATAGTGTTTGGCACACTGCAACTGATGAATAAGTATCAGTTAACTTTAATATAGGTATTAGCATTATGGGGTTTACATATTTTTAGATGAGCTGATGTCTGCTAGTAATTGTACAGTTAAACACTGAGCTTCAAAGGGTATCTTAGTCCATGTAGGCTTTACGCTATATAGGAAAAATACTCTAGACTTTATGGCTTATCAATAGCAGAAATTGATTTGTCACAGTTCTGGAGACTGGGAAGTCTAAGATCAAGGTGCCAACAGATTTGGTGTCTGGTGAGAGCCCGCTTCCTGGTTCATAGATGGCCGTCTACTTGTTGTGTTCTCACATGACGGAAGGGGAAAGAGAGCTCCGTGGGACCACTTTTATAAGAACATGAATCTCATTCTTGAGGGCTCCATCCGCATGACCTAATCACCTCCCAAGGTCCTCCTTCCTAACACCATCACGTTGGGGATTGGATTACAACATGAATTTTTGGCAGGCACCATTATTCGGTGTAGAGGGAGGGGTTAGAAACTCCAGTAAGCTGTGTATATTGAGTAATGATGGCTGGTTTGTAGTACTGAGGTATAGATTTTCTCCCATATCAAGAAGTAATTTAAAGCTTATTAGATATTAAAATATTTAATATCTTAAAAATTAACTGACTTGTTTTATAGTCTTATTTATATGTATTTCCATAAATAATATTTTATGTAGAGAAGATAAATGCAAAAAGATTTGCCTATGAATCAGTATTTTTCTAATCTGAGTGTGCTGGAGAAAAATCTATATTATATGACATATGACATGGTTTCTTCATAAAGCTAACCAGTGCACTGATATAAGAAGATGCTAAAATTATCAGGGAATATTTTTCTAAGGACTGTAGGTATAAAATTTTCAGAGCAGGGATTTGGACACTGTGGTCTAGCTACTGATAAAGGATGCTGTATCAGGGTCCCATCGGGAAACAGATGGCACATTCAAGTTAGAATTATTCCGTGAAGGTTTATAAAGAAAGGTAATATTTAAAGGCATAGGCAGACTGGAAACTATATGTATTCTATATGTGATACCCCAGGTCTGAGAATCATGAGTAGGGAGAGATATTCAGAACCAGGAAGGAGAGGGAATCATGTAGAACAGACCACTTTAGAAGAACAGTGACCTGTGGAGAACACAGAGAGCCCTTCTGTTTCAAATAAATTCCTGGACCCCATCCGGCTGCTTCTGCTCTCCTGCTAGATTCCCCTATTGGCCAAGCCCAAGAGAAGTTAAAGGGTAGAGGAAACTATTGCAATAGCCCATAGAGATCAACCACCCAGGGTAGAGCGTAGGATGGTGAGAGGTAGAAAGTAGACGTGAAGGGGCAAACAGAAGATGCCTGCATACATGTTGACATTATAAAAATCTAGAATTTATTTTTTCTTGTTATTATATTTATTGGTGGTGAGTGCTTATAAAAGAGTTGAAGCTTTATAAACATGCGCTGCACAAGATCCTTACAGGAATTAAATTTTAAGCTACTTTTTGAACAATGGAAGAAAAAAACCGTAGCTTAAAATCCATGTTTTGTTAAAAACAAGTAAACAAACAAACAAACAAACAAACAGTGCTAGATCTCCTAAATCTCATTATGCCTGGGTGCCACCCTCTAAAATGTCATCTCAGTGCCCTGAGCTCCAAAGTTCACAAGCTCACTTGTGTCATTCATTCACTCATCTTTCAACAAATATTTACTGACAGTCTCTAATTATTGTGTTAAGTTTTGGGTAAAAAGTAGTAAACTGGCAAAGTATTAAGTGGAGACATAATCTCCATTCTGAATCTAAGAATATTTTATTAAACCAATGGTTTAGTAGAGAACAGTTTTGAATCACATAGAGAAAGATTTAAATAGTTTAGTAAATCTGTGTTCATAAAGATAATCAAGAGGGACAGAACCATGTGATCACTGAAAGTCCAAATATAATATTAAAACATAAAAATTTGAGACTTTGCACAGCAGCCATTTACGTAGTAAGGGGCCACAGACTTTTTAGGCAGCATAGTCCCTCCCTCCCAAAGACCTTTATCTTAAATTTTAAGGTGTCCAATTCTGGAAAAGCTGATCCAAATATGAATTGTGAGACAAAGCACAGGGTGCTAGCAGGATCTGGAAAGCACTGCTCAATATAGTAACCAAAGAACCATCTGCAATCATGCTAATTTCCTACTCTGCACAGTCCAATGCAGTGGGCACTAATAACCATTAGTTACGGTGGCTCTTATGCACTGAATGGCACTGAGACTAAGGAACTGAATTTGAAATTTTGCTTCATCTTAATTAATTTAAATTTAAATAGCTACATGTGGCTACAATAATGGACACTGAAGATCTAGAACAAGATGTGCAAGATGGGGCTTGCTGATTCATTTAACCTCATTTCCTTTTTTGACAGGGCTAACAACAGCTGTTCATTTACTCATACACCATCATGTGCCTAGCAGCATAGAGAGGAATTTCCATAGGGAGGAAATCAAAGATAGGTTTAAGAAGATAACAAGTGTTGGCAAGGAGATGGAGAAATCAGAACCCTTGTGCTTTATCTGGATTTACCCTAGAGTCCTCATCCATATTCATAGTTCAGACTGGAGGTGAGAGCCAACCTGTCCAGAAAAAAATGTATAAAACATAGGAGACCTACCTGGAAGCCTAGAAGGAGGTGGGCACATCAGCTGCAGAAAAGCCAGGTTAGTCTAGACTTTGTCATTACCAATATCTTCATCCCTTCATAATCTAAGTCTCAAAGATGCCACTCCCTCATAACCAACTTGCATTTTTCCAACTGAATCTTTCTAACCCCGTCACTGCACAACATCTTGACACCCTGGAGCGTCCAATCCATTAACCTAACACCTTTCCACTTTGCCTCAACACCATCATTCATGTCCTCTCTTCTCTCCCTCCTTGGTTTAAATGCAACGGTCCTTCCTTATAATTATTCTCTTGCATAGATGCTCCATGCTCTTGTCCTCTCTCCTCCATCCTATTCAGCTGGCCAACACTAAACTCTGCTTGTATCTAGACCTCTGCCTAGCATTATTTGTACCCAAGTAGGCAAATGAGACTGGTCAGAACACGTAACTATTCTGACTGGTCTCCCTTTATATCCATGATCTGTGACTTCAAATGGACCCTATTGTTATCCAGCAATCTGACTATATTTTCAAAGTTCATTTACTCTCTCACAACCCCTGGATGATGTTTCAAGCTGACTACCCTCTTCTCAAACTTCCGTCTCTACTCCTCACTCTCCACCAATAACTTTGCCTCTTCACTGAGAAAACATATTCCTGCCTCGACATTCACCAGCATCTGTGCCCATATATTCTGCCTCTCCTCCTGCAATCAGAAAAAAATTCTATCTTCTCCAATTTAACCCCAACATTGCATGTGCATTGGATTCCATCGTTGCTCATCTGCTCAAGAACATTGCTTCAGTAATGATCTTTTCTCTCCCGCATCATCACTTGTTCCTTCTTTTTTGGTTTATGTCCATGAGCATACAAACAGGTGTATCTTCTAATTAAAAATAAAAATCTCCCTCTTGACCTTGTATTTCCTTCCAGCCTTTGCCTCGTTTTTCTGTCTCCATTTACTCTATTTTTATTCTCTCTGGGCCCAATCCAGACACCACCCAAATCTTTCTTATCAAGTGTGCATTGAGCTCCACATGGCCAAGCCCATCGCTCAGTTTTCAGTCCTAATTTTACCGACTTTAGCAGTGTTTGATAGAGTTTGCTCATTCTTGAAACATTGCTTTCTTTCACGTGGCTTCTGGAGCACCATTCTTTGTTAGTCTACCTCCTGTATCACTGATTATGCCTTTTCATTCTCCTTTTTTTGATTCTTCATCCTCCTTGATCCCTGCCCTTTGGAGTGCCCCATGGCTCAGACTGCAGACATCTAAATTCTACCTGCACACCACCGATACACTAAAGACTTCCCAATTGATATCATCATCCCAGACACATCTATCCAAATGCCTTCTTGACAACTCAAACTTAAAGTGTCCAAAATGTAACTCTTCGTTCCCAGCAATCTCCCCTCTCCTCCCCCCACCCCATGACTTCCTGCTCAAGCAGTCTTCCTGGTTAGCGTAAGGAACCTCTTTTCTTCTAATTGCTCTGAGTAAAAACCTTAACTCACTTCTTTTACTCTCTCATGTCCTGCACCCAATTAATCAACCAGTCGTGTCAGCTTCTCTTTGGGAATATACCCAGAACCTGCCCACTTCTTACCAGCTCTACTGCTATGGTTTTTTATCAGTCAGGGTTGTCCAGTGAAACAGAACTGTATGCAAATATATATATGAAACATTACAGAGGCTGAGAACTTCCAAGATCAGCAGTAGGCAAGATGGGGACCCAGGAAAGTTGGTGGTATAATTCCAGTCTGAGTCCGAAGGCCTGAAAAGCAGGAAAGCAAATGGTATAACTTCCAGTTTGAGGCCAAGTCTGAAGGCAGGAAAAAGTTGATATCCAAGCTCAAAGACAGGCCTAGACAGGATCAATTCTCCCTTACCCAGCCTGCTGTTCCATTCAGGCCTTCAACAGATTGGATGACACCCACCCATATTAGGGTGGGCAATCTGCTTTACTCATTCTATAGATTCAATTGTTAATCTCATCTAAAACACTCTTACAGACACATCCAGAATAATCTTTACCCAATACCTGGGCACCCCATTGCCTAGTGGAATTGACAGATAAAATTAACAAGCATGGTTTCCTAACTGGTCGGCCTTCTTCCATCCTCTCCCCCTAACTGGTCAACACAATAGCAAATTTAAAAAAAAAAAAAAAAAAAAAAAAAAAGCCGTATCAGGTCACTCTTCTACTACAAATTCTTCAATGTCTTCCTTTCTCAATCAGAGTAAACTTTTAAAGCTATCATGACCACCAAGGCCCTACGTGCTCCATTCTCCAACCCTAGCTCCATCACCCATCCATCCATTGTTCTCCCCCCACCCCCCATTCTGTTCTACCCAATTTGATACTAATCCAAGAAGCCAAAAATGCTCCGGCCTCAGGGCCTCTACACCTACAATCTCTCTGCCTGAAATGGTCACACCCAAATATCCACATTACTTCCTCCTTCAACTGTTTTTGTTTTGTTTTGTTTTTTATCTTCGAAGCCTTTGAAATAAACTTTTTTTTTTAGTTTATTATAGCACCGTTCAATCTCTCTTAATTTGCTTTACTTTTATTTAAATTTTTTTTTAATGTTTATTTATTTTTGAGGGAGGGAGAGACAGAGCATGAGTAGGGAAGGGGCAGGGAGAGAGGGAGACACAGAATCTGAAGCAGGCTCCAGGCTCCGAGCTGTCAGCACAGACCCCGACGCAGGACTGTAACCCACGGACTGTGAGATCATGACCTGAGCCGAAGTCGGATGCTTAACTGCCCGAGCCACCCAGGTGCCTGTAGCTTTACTTTAAATAAACGTTATTTTTTAGAACAGTTTTAGATTTACAGAAAAATTGCAAGGACAGTATAGAGTGTTTTCATAAACCTCGTACCCATTATTACCTCTCCTATTATTACCATCTTCTAATTAATATGGCACACCATCACAACTAACGAACAAATCTTGATACTATATTGCTAATGAAAGTCCATCCTTTATTCAGATTTCCTTACTTTTTACCTCATGGCCCTTTTCTGTTCCAGGATCCCATTCAGGATCTCATGTATATATTTACGTGACATGTCTCCTTAGGCTCCTCTAGACTGTAGCAGTTTTTCAGACTTTCCTTGTTTCTGATGACATGGACAGCTCAGAGAAATATTGGCCATCTATTTTGGAGGATGTCCCTCTGTTGTCACATTTTTCTTATAAGAACTGGGGTCATGGGCTTGGGGGAGGAAAGCCACAGAGCTAAAGTGACATTTTCATCACATCATATCATGAGCACATACTATCAATATGATTTATGGCTGTGAATATGGACCTTGATCTTCTGGCTGAGGTGGTGTTTCCATTGTGAACTTATTCTTTATCTCCTTTCTACGACTTATATTTTGGGAGAAGTCACTATGGGCAGGCCATACTTAAAGGAGTGGGAAGTTATGCTTGTCCTTAAGGGTCGAGTATCTACATAAACTTTTACGAATTCTTCTGCAGGGGAGATTGATCTCTTTAGCATTTATTTATTCAACTACTTATACCATTAGGAACTCATGGATTTTCTTTTTACTTCGGATTGTGGTCTAATACTACTTTATTGTCTGTGTGTGTTTAACATTCCCTAACTTTTAAGTCTCAGTCTTATTTTCAAGGTACTTACCACCATTTAGCGTAATGTACACTTTACGTGTTTGTCTTTCCCCACTGGAATGCCAGGTCTTCGAAGTCACGGTCTTGGTATTTTTAACCACGGTAAGTATCCTCAGCCCTTGGGTGGACGCTCATTTGGTACTGAATGAATGAATGAATGAACGAAGCCGGCTGGGGTTCTAGCTGGGGTTCTGGCCCACTTGAGGCGGGTGAGTCCAAGAGGGATCTGACTTGGCGGTGCTCAGCCCGGGTTTATACGCTCAGGCTCGCGGCCCGCCGCCTCGCGGGTCGCCGCAGGTGCACGGCTGGGGGCCACACCCACACTCAGAACCCGCGCACGCGGCCGCGCCCCGCGGAACGCAGCGGCCGGCAGACGTCACCGGCGCGAGGGGGATTCCTGGGGAAAGTCCGGCGCCCCCGGGCCCCTGCCCGCGAGGAGGGTCGGGGAGCAGGTGAGGCGCCTCGGGCCGCCACGGAGACCGTCCGCGGGCTCACAGGCGAGGTGAGGCTGCAGGAGCGGCGCGGCCCCGGGCTGCCGGCCCCCCGGGCTCTCGCACTCCGGGCGGGGCGGGGACGGGCGCGCGGGCGGCCGGCGCCGTCGTCCCGGGGCGGGGCCTGCTCCCCCAGCTGTGGGTGCTGCCGACGCTGCTGGGGGCTGGGTCGGCGGCGCCCTGATGCGGCGGCAGCGGCGCGGTGCTCGCGGGGCCGCGGAGGACCCCGGCCTGGGCCGCGGGAGGCGCCGGGATCCCCGCCGCCAGGAGTCGCGCGACAGGTTTCCTTCCTTCTCACGACGCCCAGCGTGGGACCGGCGCCCGCGCAGGACATAGCTTCTCGGTTCGCACGCTCGGTCCCGTACCTGGTTCGTTTTTTCCCCTTGTGCCTCTTCTTCTCTCCCTAAGCGCCCCAGGAGGAGCGAGGACGCGCCCCGCTGAGTTGTGCGCCGAGAGCTGCGGGGGGGCGTCGGGGTGGCCTCGCTGGATGGGGCGTCGAGGGATGTCCCGGGGAGGGATTTCGGGTCTGGCCCCGGTGCTCACGCCGCCTTTTCGCGCCTCGAGAAACACGGCCTTGGGTTTCTTATGTACATCAGAGTGATTTTTTTTCTCCCAGTGGGCAAGGGACTGCGCATTTAGGGCTTCACAGAAATTCTTTCAGATACCTGTTGATAGGCTTCTGGCACAAAGTCTCTAAGTAAGACTACTTTTGTTTTAAGTCGAAAGGCTGAGGTTGTTTTGAATTACTGGGGACATTACTTCGGTGTGATCGTCTGTTCACTCCCTATTTTAGCTTGCGCTTTCTCAAAAACACCCGAATGGGTGCTTCTTGACTTGAACTTGACATAATGACTCAGGAGCCAGGAAATACGAAGAAATTGATATTGCCTTGAAATAGTTCCTTCCAAGCCCACATAAGACTTTTTTCTTTTAGAAGAATGAAGACAAGTAGTGGCAACGTGACTTCAAGAACCACACCGTCCCGGGAGGGAATTCTAGACTTCGCTGACACTAGCTGAGATCTGTTATTACTTCCTGTGGTTCTCATGCACTTGTTTAAGCCGTTTCTCAGCAAAGGGAGGAGTTGTTATTTCCACCCGGGTATCCAAAGATGAGTCACAGGGCTGCTCTTTTAAGTTGAGTCTTTGTTAATGAACTTTTGAAAAGTGAGGTTTGCTCTGGGTGTGTGTAAAGGAAGATTCAGATGTGAAATGCATTCAGTGTTAAACTCGAGCTAGTGGTATCGGAAGTAACAGTTCAAGTTTTCAGTTTCCTAAAGTGCCTGATGGTACAGCATACCAGCTAGGGTCACTAGGCTGATGTCAGATAACCATTGAAATCATGTGCTTTGCCACAGAGGCCCAAGAGAAAATGAAGTTCATTATTCAATAACTGTATGTTAATACTTTCAATGGTATGGTATGGTAGAAATATGCCATTATACAAAGTGATTGAATGTCACTCTCTGAATCCAAATAATTTGGACAGTTTGTCTTTAGTAAGTTAGTGCCACGTGAAAATTTTTGAAGACGGTGGATACCAGTTGGAGCTGAGAAATTAAAATATGTAAGCTGAGAGGTCCCATTGCTCTTGGGAAGGAACTGTACTGTCTCCAAGCTTAGTGGAGAAGAGGACAGCATCTCTGTTGGAGGCGAGTTGAGCTGAGGTCAGCGCAACAAACAGTTATCAGGCACCTTCTTTGTGCCACACTCTTCACAGAGCTCTGGTTATGTAATTGTGAATACGACAGGATGTTGCTGAAAAGGGCCATAAAGACTAGTGTGGAAGGTTGGAAGAGCCAACGAGGGAGATGGGAGCTATGACCAATCTATGCCCACAGTAGAGCTTCTGTCCCAATACGACTGGTGTTTGTGCAGATCTGAGATTTTGAATGAACAGATTTTGGATGTTTCCTCATTGCTGAAAGAATGCGTAAAGTTTTAAATTTAATCACCTCTTTTGTCGACAGCCTGTTGTGCTTATTCAGTAAGCATTGCATTCAGTGAATGATTTAAAAATGTATTAATTGGAAAGGCATGATTTTTAAAGTGTTTGATAACCATATTTCATATTATTTCGTGGGTAAAAAGAAACCCAGCCTGGTATTACCCCTAGACAATCACAGGTACTTATAATTTACTCACCTTTTAAAAATAAAGTAGTGGGGTGCCTAGGTGGCTGAGTTGGTTAAGCATCCAACTTTGGCTCAGGTCATGATCTCACAGTTTGTGGGTTTGAGCCCCATGTCAGCTCTGTGTGGACAGCTTAGAGGCCTGGAGCCTGCTTTGGATTCTGTGTCTCCCTCTCTCTCTGCCCCTCCCCTGCTCACGCTCTGTTTCTATATCTCAAAAATAAACGTTAAAAAAAATTTTTAAAGTAAAAACAGAGTAGCTAATTAATGGCTTATAATTTTATAACACCATATTGAAGCAACCTACTGATCATTGTTTTTTATAGTTCAAATCAATCTTTTCTAACACACTATTGCCGCACAAGTCAAAATGACTAAACCCACTGCGTCACAGTTTACTGTTGAGACTGAAATCTCCTGAGGTACTTTTGGACTTGATGCCAAAATCTGTTCAATTTCTACAATTCTGTAAGGTATGCAGCTAGTGAGGGAAACAATACTAAATTTGAGATAACTCTAATTTCCATATTTCTTTTCTCTCTTGAGGGCCTCAAAGTTACTTTATCTATGGGGAAGAAAGGGTTGAGTGTGTTCTTCATCGCTGTACTCCCTGGCCTTGGTACAGGCATTACTGGTGGCAGGTGTTAGGAAGTATTTATTAATTGAATAATGAGCCTTAATGTAAAAGGGGGAGTTTTCAGGCAGAGGGAGGGATAGTCAGCCCAGCAGAAGGATCAACATTGTGTTGTCAGGGAACACCAGCCTGGTCAGTGTGGCACGGGGTGAGAGCTGGGGAGACAGATTGGGCCGCATCACAAAGGCCCATGTGCCATGTTGGACCTGTGACTTTATCCTATGGAAGACTTCAGCAGGTGAATGATATCGTCAGATATGTGTTTTGGAAAGACAATTTAGAATCAAGATGGAGAACAGATTGGATGAACACAACTCTAGCCTTAGGGGACACACAGGAGATTACTATAATATTTGAGAAGAGAAATTGGAGAAGGCTTGAGTCAGGCAGTGATGGTGAGGAGTGGAAAAGAGGGAAGGAGCTGACGTGTTTAATAGGCAGAACTTGGCTACATCTTTAGAGGTGGGCAGTGAGAGGAAGGAGTTTAGGATGACTCCTACATTCCTAGTTAATGACTAGGAGTGGGATGTAAGTGAAAGACTAGGTGTGCTAAATGAGGGCCTCATTCAGTGCTTGGCACATAATCAGTGCTCATTAAGTTTTTGAATGAATGAATTAATAACAACAACAACAATAGCTAAAATGTTTATCGGTGCCAGGCACAATTCTAGGCTCATTATATGAACTCGGTCTTTTCCTCCTCACTGAAATCCTGTGAGATGGGTGCTATAATTGACTGCTTTTGACAGGTGAATGAAGTGTAATGTTAGTAATTGATAGAGGTAGGAATTGATCCCAAGTGCTTAGCTCCAGAACTTACATTCTGAACCACACTGCTTTGCTATGGTATCTCCAAGAATGAATGAATGAATGAATGAGTGAACGAATGAAGTCTCAGACACTGTGGCAAACTCAAACTGGAGTCACTGTCTTGACGCCAACAATTGTTCCTCATTCAGGGTTAGCCCGATATATAAGATGGGCCCTCAGAGGCTCTGTTGTGCTGCATGGCACCCCTCCCCCTTGGTTCACCCCAAGGAATATCTGGTTGATCTAGGAATAGACCTAGAATAATCAGACAATTTCTCCTGGGAATTAAAACACTTTTATGAAGACTCACTCTCGCTGAAAGTTCCCAGAGCTTCCACAACTACGTCTTCAGAGCTGCCTTGGTTACTACTCTCCCTAGACACTGAATGTTCACTGCTTTGTGTTTCTTAGAGGCAGTCAATGATCTGTTGCTAAAATCTGTAGTATTCCTCTGGGGATACTAGAAAGGCTGAAATAGAAAGGGGAAATAGAAAGGCTGGCCTGGGGATATTAATCTACAGAGCAGGGTCCAATGGTACAAGAATTACTAACAAATTCAGGCAGGTGCATAACTCAAGTCTTACACTCCTGTTTTGTGGTCTGCCTTCTAGGGCCTGTTTTGTTCTGGTTTCACCCTGAAGCTTACCTGCCCCTCTTGTCTCTAACTTCCAGAACCTTATTAAGTGAAGCTGGCCGGCAGTGTCCCTGTCCTCTTGACTTTAACTGAGCAAAATGGCTCATACTTCTAGGGATTAGGGCCTGTTTTCTTTCTTTTTATTTTTAATGTTTATTAATTTTTGAGAGAGAGAGACAGAGCACAGGTAGGGGAGGGGCAGAGAGAAGGAGACACAGAATCCGAAGCAGACTCCAGGCTTCTAGCTGCTAGCACAGAGCCCTACGTGGGACCCCAACTTACAAACTGTGAGATCATGACCTGAGCCAAAGTTGGACACTTAACCGCCTGACCCACCAAGTGCCCCACAGGGCTTGTTTTCTGTTTTCAGCATTCAGGTAGATTCCTTTGGTCTTGATAAGGGTGTTTTTGATAAACAACCCCAACTCCCTCCTTCCCCTCAAAACCTGGCCTCAGCTCTTCACCATTCTCATTGTTTCACGAGTTGGATTAAGACTATGATTTTTGTTCAGGAATCAAGGTCTAATTATCTGTTCCTCACAAGCCTCACTTTGGACTATTTAAAGATTGTAAACACTGAATTATTATTCTACCTAAACAGAATCAGCAAACTCCTCTCTAAGTTTGAAGTTCTAAAATATTTTCTCCATGCATGAAGGAAATGTTTCATTCAGCATTTCTTCAGATTTAACAGGAAATCAAGGTATTTATAGCTTCTCATTATATGAGACTGACATGAAGCCTTCTGGATTGATCTAGCCCACCTGTTTACCCCTTGGTCTGAATCCCTGTATACCTGTCTGTAATTCATTCAGTGCTCAAATAATAAGAAAGGGAAGAGTTTGGGTTAGTATTTTACGTGGGTCTGTCTTGCTTCTTCATTTTGATTGTGGTTTCTCTGCAAGCAGAGAATCACTGGGGCTGGGGGCTTTCATAGGTCTGTCAGCTTCCTTCCAGTTTTAACCATTCCGTGACTTTTGCTGATAATAAAACCATCTGTCAGATGAAGTCATTTGTTAACCACGCCGTCTACATCTGTAAATACTAGACGTTATTTGTATATCTCATGTAAGTTCTTGGTAACGTTCAATAATTTGGTAACTTCTAACATAAAGCATAGTTTTAGAATTGGTAATTTCTTGTTATCCTCCTTGAGCTAACTCAATGTTTTCAACTTGATTTGTGTACTGTTTTGTTTTGTTGTTTCTTTTCAGTGGCTACAGTATCCAGGTAATGCAGAAAATACTAAGTTGCCTGGAAAAGTCTTCCTCCTTTTGTATACCCAGCTGTTTTACTTGTTTCTCTGCTCCAGGATGTAAAGTGATATTCCATTACTCATTGCGTAACTTATTGGGCAAAAATGTGAATTCCGACTTTACAGAGTAGTGGAAATTGCTCTGTTGCTATCTTCATATGGAAACAGAGTAAACAAGTATTATTCTGTCTACTGTTTCAGTTTCAAGATTGCAGCAACGCATGTGTCACCTGGTTTTACTTCTAATTTTTTTATATTATGTGCCCAGGTGTATTGATTAGTGACACAGATCTGTTGATTTGAGAAAGTAGGACACAGTGTGTAAGCTGAATCATATCATGTTGGTAAATCCCTCCTGCCTTCCCTGATTACTGCATGGTAAACCAGGGCCTAGCTGATAATACTATACAGCTCTTCATTAGTTACAAAATACTCTCATATATATTTCCTCTTTTCCTTCTCATAAAAGCCTGGCAAAAAGTATTATTGTTATTATCTGTATTTGAGGTCTATACATGAGGAGGGACACTCTTGGAGAAATTAAATGACCACCCGATTTCTCTAGAAGTAAGGTACAGATGCCCACTCCCCTGTGCTGTCGCTACCTGACTGAAAAAGGCAACTTCACTCTCTTAGTTTAAGTTTCCTGAAAATAGACTGTGAGATTTGCGTACAGGGGGTTTATTGAGAGGTGCTGTGGGAACAGCACTTGTCAGGGAGGGAGAGCAACAGGATTATGCAGAGGGAGGAACTGAACCGCAGTGCAGGTACAGTGGTGGGCCCAGCCTTGGAGCTGGAATGGCCCTTCAGAATTGCTCTGCCAGCACACGAGCTGGTCATCTGAATGCCCTGCCTAAACAGGTCATTGGTTGCAGGCCACACCAGGCAGAAGGTGCCGTCTTGGAGCGAGCAGCTTTCCTTCAGTCAAGGGCAGTTCCTAGAGCTGTGAGCCTTCGGTAGTCAACATTTCTGGCAACTGGGAGAATGAGGGCCTTGGTCCTAAAGGGATCAGAGTCTCACATCATCCACAACTGTTGTACAGAAGGGAATGTTTTTCTCTGCAAGGGCCTCGCTCGTGTCTTTCTGGCCCAGACGGTTGCCCTGCTGAGTGGAGCCCAGAAAGTTGGCATTTTTTCCAAGGCCCTTAAAGATTTAGAATGGCTGACCGGGCAGCAGGAAGGTAAAGTAGCCTTACTCCCAGGAAGGTTAGGAGCCTGGTGAAGGAGGGCCAGGATGGGCGGAGTGGTGGTACCTGGTAGAGAAGTAACCTCTGACGCCACAGCTAACGGGAAGCCCTTATCTGTCTGGACCCAGAACAGAAGTGGAATGCATGCTAGTCTTTGCTGTAATTCAGGGCTGTAACATTGTTGAATGGATATTAAGCTATGTTTTCTCTCTTTTTTCTCCCTTCTTCCCTTTCTCATTTTTCTATGCCTTTGAAAAACCCCAGAACAGTCCAGTGACTCTCAACATGTAGCCTGTAGATTATAATCACCAGAATTATCTGGGATCTCTAAAAACAAACCCCCGCCCCCGCCAACCAAACAACAAAATAGAAAAACAGAGAGTCCAGGCTCACATTTGATATCTATTGGAACAGAATATTTGAGAGTGGAGCCTATGAATTGATATTTTCAAAAAACTCCCCCACCTGATTTTTATACATGTTATAGTTTGAGAACCATAGACCCAAACTCTT
Organism: Panthera tigris; assembly: GCF_018350195.1. Classification (NCBI taxonomy): domain Eukaryota; kingdom Metazoa; phylum Chordata; class Mammalia; order Carnivora; family Felidae; genus Panthera; species Panthera tigris. The sequence goes on from NC_056664.1 coordinate 129,036,130, forward strand.
ATGCTTTTGCTGGTGACCAAGCCTATTGAGATTTTTCAAATTAGCAAGAAGTTAATGAAAACCAGGGGGCTGCCTGGCAGGCTTCATATAATGACACTCACCCCTAATCTTTCATAGCAAAATCCTGGTGTGGCCAAGAGAGCCTGCCCCAAATTCTTTGGCTGGCATCTGCCCCAGATTGCTGGAAAGAGAGTGATGATTCTGACTTGGCCTTTTAGTAGCTGGGTGAGAGATGCCAAATTCCTTGAATAGTCACAGGGGGGAAATCAGTGATTTTATAGGAATCAGAAAACTTTCTAGGAGAATAAGAAGGTTCCAAGAAGTTTTATGTCAGATAAAGCTTTGAGGTACTGTCTGCTAACTTTAAATGACCATACAGGGGCACCTGGGTGGCTCAGCCCATTGAGCATCTGACTGTTGATTTCGGCACAGGTCATGATCCCAGGGTTGTGGAATCAAGCCCCACATTGGACTCTGTGCTGAGCATGGAGCCTGCCTAAGATTCTCTCTCTCTCTCTTTCTCTCTCTCTCGGTGCCTGGATGACTCAGTTGGTTAAGTGTCTGACTGGCTCAGGTTATGATTTCATGATTCATGGGCTCAAGCCCCCCATTGGGCTCTGTGCTGACAGCTCAGAGCCTGGAGCCTGCTTGGCATTCTGTGTCTCCCTCTCTTTCTGTCCCTCCCCTGCTCATGTTCTGTTTCTCTCTGTCTCTCAAAAATAAATAAACATTTATAAAATTAAAAGGAAAAAAGATTCTCTCTCTCTCAATCCCCCTGCTCCCTCTGCCCCTCTCCCACTCTTGCATGGGCATGCACACATGCTCTCTTAAAAAAAATTTTTTTTTAATTAAATGACCATACAAAAGGATGAGAGAGAGAGAACTATGAACAGGAAAATATATTATCTTATTCATTGAAATTGGGAATAATTATTGTTCTTCAAAGGGAAAAGCACTTTTAAACCTACTGATTCTGAGTCCGGTCATTGCAGGAAGTATTAGTCGCCTAAAGAAGAGTCTGATAAATTCCTAGGACAATATGATGCTATATGCTGGGCGCTTCGGGGTACATGGCAAACACAGCAGGTATAGCCCCTGACCCCCTGGAACTTATGGGCGAGCAGACAGGATAGACAGTAAAACAATTAACAATAGAATACAGTAAATATCAGGAAAGAGGAAGTGCCACAAAGTGTGAGATCATAGAATCAGTCCTCCAGCTAAGTCTAAGGTCAGAGAGTTTCCCATTCTTGTGAAACATACAAGAATAGGAGCTATGAGGCTGGCTTTGGTGATAAGACAAAGGACCTCTTTTTAACAAAGGAAAATCTTTCGGTCTAATTCAAAATCGGCCGATCCTTCACGTGTGTGTGTGTGTGTGTGTGCGCACGTGTGTGTCTGTGTCTTTCTGCCTGTCCAGTGTGTAAGCACACGTGTTGACAAAGAGAGATCAAGAAAATCACTCCTTCATTTAATGACTAAAATAGATAGCAAAGAACAGAGAAGGAAGTCGGTTTGCATTTCATTCGAAGTGCCATTGCCCAAAGTTAATTAATATTTTAATATGTAGTAAAAGAAGATAAATTTAGGGCTCTGAAAATCATGAGCTTTATATCACAACTTTTTAAAAGTTAATTTTAAGAATCTGAGGATTCTGGCCCAGGAGGGTGCTTGACAGATTTGCCTTGGGTTCTGTTACAGACCCAGTTTGAGGCACATTTGCTCAGTGGTCAGTGTCTGTTCTTCTCTTCTTCCTGCAGCAGTGGTTTTTGTAGTACGTGGCCTCTGCCTGGTGTGGCAGCTCCTACTGGGCTCTTCTGTCTTTTTCTGGCCTGTTCTTTCCCTTGTATTATTTCTGTACCTGCTTGTTTTTCCCCATAACTTACAGACTTAGTTGAGGGCAGGGATTGTGATTTCTGGATTTTTCAATCTTTGAATCTCCTGCAGCTCTTCTTTATAATTTATTTACATTAATTACATTTAATAAACAACCTTGAATGTGGTATCTGAGTTAAGAGGGGATCCTTGGGTTGAGAAAGTAACCAGATTGGTTCTCTGTTGAGAACATATTTCTTGTTTAACCTGACATCGCAAAGCAAAGACACCAAGGGCTAACACGGGCATATTTATCTTGTGAATGTCTACTTTAAGTACTAAAAATGCCAGTCAGTTGACTGATGGCAGGGAGGGGAGGATTAAGTCATCATGAAGCAGCACTTACTAGATGGAGACAAAAGTGTAGAATGTTCTGCTGGGTCTCACCTAAGTCAACTTAAACACATGTCTACACCATCCAACATTTTAGAATAACATTGATACTAAAAATCAGAATTAAAAATCATTGTGCAAGTGACAACATAATTCAGGCTCAAAATATGACTCTGACGGCATGTGATGTCCTGTGATGACCATTTACCATGTTTTCTTACGTCTTTCTTCCCATGCCTTGGCATGTTCCTTGGTTTATTTCAAGTATGACTTAATTTATGTTCTAATTTTTTGTCTTGCTTTTACAGTGAATATTATATATAGGAAGTGTCTGAATGGTTGGAAATAATTCTTGACATTTGTTCTTTTGCTTCTATTTTGTATAGTTCAAACTTAGTTTATTGCTGAAGTATAGGTTATAAGTTAGGCCACTATGAATTTTGTGGAATACTTTGTTAACTGTAAATTCGTTCAACTTTGATATTTTCCTTAAGAATTGGAATTTTTAAATAAAAGGTTAGGGTGGTGAAATGAAATATTTTCTCCTTTAGAAAATGGAGAACTCTAGAAGATGAAACTCTTTACAACTTGTTCCCTAAAGAATCAAAATTATAATAGTGTCAACTCATCTGAAAAGAGGAACATTCCATCCTGTCGGTGTATATTTGTTGTTGTTTAGTTGGAAAATTTGTCAAGTTATTAATTGCCCTTTGCCGAAACTTAGAGTGCTATAGACATTTTCTCCTTTTTGTTGATATCTAGATACCTATACATACCACGGATAACAGCGTGAGCACAGCATAAGGGTTTTTAAATTTTTATTTTTAATTGAACCATAGTACATGAAATATCATATTCGTTTCAGGTGTGCAACATAGTGACTTAACATTTATATACATTACAATGCTCACCACAATAAGTGTAGTTACCATCTGTCACTGTACAATGTTATTACAGTGTTATTGACTCCATCCTCTATGCTGTCCTTTACATTCCTGTGGCTTATTTATTTCATAACTAGAAGTTTGTAGATCTTAATCCCCTTCACCTACTTCTTCCATCCCAGCACCTCCCATGCTTCTGGCACCACCAGTTTGCTCTCTGTATTTATGAGTATGTTTCTGTTTTGTTTTTGTTTTTTCATCTGTTTGGTTTTCTAGATTCCACATGCGAGTGAAATCATGTGGTATTTGTCTGTCTGTGTTTGACTTATTTCGCTTAATATACTGCCTGCTAGGGCCATCCACGTACACAATATGTTTTTTCATTTGTATTCTTTCCATCTAGTCCTAGTAGCTAAAGCATAGATACATCTTATATTCTGATTTTCCCACTCATTTCTGGCTAAATTAATAAGTCTAATGTATTATTTTTAATTTGCATATATTTTCCAAATAGCAGATAATAAATATTTCATATTTTTATTGAGAATATTTTATCTCCTGTGAAATGTCTTTCTATATACTTTACTCGATAATTTATTGCCATGTTATTTTACCAGTTGGGGTGTCTCTGCATACAATACCGAGTACCTACACAATGTCTGTTATGTTTTGTGCAAACATTTTCTTCCAATCTCTTGCTTTAGTCCTTAGTATTTGTTACTCCTTTTTGTTGCAGAGAGATTTCACATTTTATTTAGTCAAAGTTGGTTATCTTTTTCTCTGAGATTTCTTCCATAGCCTCACATCTCATGGAAAGTTATCATTTTCAGGGCGCCTGGGTGGCTCAGTCGGTTGAGCATCCGACTCTTGATTTGGGCTCAGGCCATGATCTCACAATTTGTGAGACTGAGCTTCGAGTCAGTCTCTGTGCTGACAGTGCAGAACCTGCTTGGGATTCTCTCTCTCTCTCTGTCTCTCTGTCTCTCTGTGTCTCTCTCTCTGCCTCTCCCTTGCATGTATGTTCTCTCTGCTCTCTCCCTCTCTCTCTCTCAAAATAAATAAATAAAATAAACTTTAAAAAAGGAAATTAAAAAAAAAAAGAAAATTATCATTTTCCCAGAGTACTGATATTCAGCTTCACTTTCTGTTAGTGTTTCTGTTACTGATTTTGCATTTTTAATTCTTTAATGTCCCTAAGGTGTATCGTAGGGTCTCCAGTAAGTTTTAGAGAGGAATAAATTCTTTTTTTTGTATGAATATAATTTATTGTCAAGTTGGCTTACATATAACACCCAGTGCTCATCCCAACAAGTGCTCTCCTCAATGACCATCACCCAATTAAGAGAGGAATCAGTTCTTACTAGTCAATTATACCAGCCTAGTTGCTTATTTTTTTTTTCCTCCACTATTACTTCTTGATGGCTTCTTTCCGTATACTAAGATTTTGTATAAAATTGGTCTATTTCTTAGTGTTGTATTCATGTCCATTAATCTAATTTTTATGTTTGCAAAATTATTATGCTTTTAACTATGGTCTTATGCAAGTGGTAATACCAGCAAGAGCTTTCCTCTTTTTACCAGTGCTATATTCTTTTCAATTTATAAAAATTTGAACTTTATTTAAGGATCACTTTATCTTTTAGAATTTTTTTTAAACCTTGGTCAGAATTTTGGATTTAGTGCAATCAAAAAATTAACTTGGGGGGAATTCCAGATTCCACTAATACCTGTGTCTAAGTGCTCATTCTCAAGTGGAATCTGTAAAGAGGTGGTTATGTGAGAAAGACAGGGAGAAAGAAGTGCGCAGGCAGGATGGAGAGCTCCTGGTTACCTGCTGCCAGAATTCACAGCATTGCCCTGTAGGTGGTGTTTTGGATTTCCAGAAAGCCTATAGCGTTCTTTTTTCCTGCTTGCTTCTCTTCCTTCCTTCCTTCCTTCCTTCCTTCCTTCCTTCCTTCCTTCCTTCCTTCCTTTCTCTAGTTTTTAATTGTATCAAACATGCACACATAATTGAAGAGTAATGAAAAATGAAAGTCTGATAAAAAAAAAAGTCTGTCCCTTTCTATTTCATTTATTTCCCTCTCCCCAAAGGGAGCCACTTTCAACTACGTTTACTTATTCTTTTGGTGTTTATATTTGTATCTCTAAATAATATGCTTCTATTACTATTTCTTGATTTTTCCATTTTGGGCATCATCTATTGATTTCCTTGTGCAGAAGGTGATGATTTAGCTCATTTTCAGCCCTTGCTGCCAGAGACAGGCACCACTCTTGTTCCTTCAAGAACTGTATTCATCCTCCCAGTACAGCTGAATCCTAATTTGAGTTACATCAACATGTAACGATTATATGCTTGTGGTTATGGAAATACCAATTACAGCAGATCCATGTTTTATATCAGGATTACTCTCCTATAACTACATAATTGTTTGGGGTTGTTAGTTTAATTTATACTTACAACCTATTCAATCCCAAATTGTCTAAATCTCCTCCCAAGAAATTTGGACCCATCAGGAATTCTGAGTTTCATGTTTCTGAAGAAATCTCTCCTATAGCCTATTATACCTAGTCTAGACAGATGGCCTCCCAGTCCAGTGCACAGCTGTCATCACAGAATTTCCCTTTGCTGTTATCCGGGGGTGCTCTCTGCCTCTCTCCTCTGTTGAATTTCAGGTTAGGATTCTAGAGTCTGTATCTTTTTCGCTTGACTTCCTTGTTTTGTTGTAAGGCATTTCCCTGTCTCTTTCTGAGAAAGATTATAGGAAATATTTTTTTAAGACTTTGTATATCCAAAAAAATGTCTTTATTCTACCTCATATTTGATTGATGATTTGGCTTGAGTATAGAATTCTGGGTTGAAAATACATTTTCCCCAAAAGTTTAAAGGTACTGTTCCATTATTTTTTAGTTTCCAGCGTCGCTGTTTAGAAGTCCAAAGCTTTTTTGACCTTAGGTACTTTGTAGGTGATCTGTTTCTATTACCCGTATCCCCAACCACCACAGTATGATGTCTTCTCTCTGAAATTTCTGTTATTCAGAATTTGAATTTAAAGTACTGGACTTCCAAATTCCTTTTTTAAATTGTTTTTCACCTCTTTCTTTCTTCTTTTTTAAAAAATGTTTGTTTATTTTTTCAGGCAGTGGGGAGAGGGGCAGAGACAGAGACAGAGAGAAAGAGAGAGAGAGCCCCAAGGAGGTTCCACCCTCAGTGTGAAGCCCGACATAGGGCTTGAACTCATGACCATGAGATCATGACCTGAGCCAAAATCAAGAGTCAGATGCTTAACTGACTGAGTCACCCAGGCGCCCCTGTTTCTTCTTTTGTACTCTATGGAAAAAGGTTTTTCATCCTCCTGCCTATGATATGGGTCCGTGTGCTTGACAGTAGGTGAAGAAAGAGGACTTGGAGGTCCACATTCCATATAAAAACATTAATCTCATCCTCCTCTTTACAGATAAAGTACCTCTCACCTGGTATAGAGTCAGAGTCTAGCCTGTCTAATGACCTGCTAAGGAAGGACAAAGGATGATAGGTCCTCTCCCTTCTTAAAAAGGCTTTAACCAAACTCTGTTTTTAGCCCCCACTATCACCTCCTTTTTCATAGGTACTCAGGCTTTAATTCTGATTCCTGGGTATTTATCAAATGGTGTAATTTAGGTTGTTTCTTGGCATTCTCTACTGTTAGCTTAAGATTCAATGTTTTAACTCCTTGCTAGGTTAGTAATCCCTTGTCCACTTGCTTTATAATTTCCAGAATTTTATTGTTGCTCTGTTCTCTCTGATCTTTTTCCTTGTCAGTGTATGCCTTTGTGTAAGTTCTTTGGGTAGGATTTTGGAAAGGAGCAGAAATAATGTTTACTTTGCCATTTTGTCCAGAATGTAGGGGTCATCTTTGAAAATAGAAATGTGTTTTCTGGAATAAATGGTAGATTAAGCTAAAAGCACTTAGCAGATATATTCATCAAAATAGCTACCTTTGCCTTAAAAAATAGAGACTGGAACATAAGACTGGGCTGTTTAAGTGGGCAAGTTTGGATTTGCATAGGGGATGGGGAGGGGCAAGGGTCATCTCTGATTGGAGAGCATGTCTAGAAGGAGGACAGGATAAAATGGCCATAGTGTAGTTTCTTTAGGCCGCAGTAAGTTAAAAGCAAACATCTCAGTTCTCATCTACAAATTTTACTATTGATGTTCACGGAAAGCATGTATGTTCCCCACCAGGAGTAAAAGCCTAAGCATTGCCTTGGTTGAGAATTCACTCACTGTGTGTCAGGCATCTTACAGAGTACTCCTTGAGATGGGTGGTGCTATGCCAATTTGCTTAGAGCTGGGAGTCCAGTGCAGGTCTATTTGACTTTGCAACCTCTTTTAAATACACAGCTATTATATCTCTGTGTCATAGTTGACACCCAGTATTGAAACTAAGAAAATTTTTGTCATTGCACAGAAAACTGAAGACGTGTCTCCCTTGTTATCTTCATAGTCCTGTCTTTAAATGTGTCAAAAATCAGGAAGTTGCCTAAGTCAGTTTTGGTTTCAGCTTTAAATGGTCTATTTCACATGTCTGGATTTTCATGTCTTTCTTTAAAAGTGCTTTCTATAGGCTTTTTTTGTTGCCGTTGTTGCTTATCTTATAAAATACTTTTAAGGAACTGAGACCACATCTCTTTTGCTCATTGGGCTAACCTTGTCCTCTCATATTGCCTGGCACATAGTAGGTGCTCACTAAACACTTGTTGAAGAAACGTGTAAGTCTGTCACAGTTGCCCATGCAAACGCACGTGTCTTGATTGATGTGCACAAGAACGTCAATCATAGCCTATTTTATGAATGTTACTTAAAAGCTAGCTAACAGGATGCCCGACTTGTTTCACACAAATAAAATAAGCCTAACGTTAGTGCCATCATTTGTATGCTGACGTATGTATTTTAGCTAATAAGATTGAGATATTTTATTATAATGTTAAAATCGAATTATCATGAACGCTCAACAGAAAGTTAGGATATTTAAAATTCTACGCATTTTATGGTTGTTGAAATTATTCTACGTGGGTATTGACAGTCTGTGCATAGGAGAATAGATCCAGTTATTCTTCAGGATAGAATTTTCTGCAATTTTGGACAGGAAGGGTCTATCTCTTGATTCCAATTATGACTGTTACCAATATCACTGTAAAGATTCAACTTTCCTTTTATCCAAAATAGAAGCTCTGAAATAAGGGAAATTTTAAATTCTGTTAATATTAAAAGGTCAACACCTTTAGCTGTTGATTCTACATAGCAATAAGCAGCATGGCTTTTTTGTGGAAGAGTTTATATTGGGGTAAATGTGTAAGAAATTTGATCAGATCCTGCTTTTTATTTTGTTAGTTTTGTTTTACAAGGAGCCGCTGTTTGTCTTCTTTGATGGCAAAATGTAAGATACCATGAAATAAAAATTTTCATTGTAAATGAGTTTGTTCCTTGGCCCTCCTTCATACAGTGAATGAAGAACATCTGGGGTGCCTGGGTGGCTCAGTTGGTTAAGCGTCTGACTTCGGCTCAGGTCATGATCTCTCAGTCTGTGAGTTCGAGCCCCAGGTCAGGCACTGTGCTGACAGCTCAGAGCCAGGAGCCTGCTTGGATCCCTTGCTCTCTCTGCCCCTCCCTTGCTTGTGCTCTGCCTCTCTCTCTCTCTCAAAAATAAATATTAAAAATAAAAAAGAAAAACATCTAATTCATTCTTTCTTGTGGTTCTGAGTAAAATTAGGCATTAATATTCTATCTCCTGAGTAATCAGAATAATACAGAAACTGGTGATAGAATAGTTGTGTGTGGTTTTATAGGATAGTTTTAGATCACATGATCTGTATATGTTTTCTAAGGAGTAGTACTTATAGTATTTTGAATACATAATCTGGTGAAATAAACTATGCATGGCAATGGTGCAAAATAATAATGTCTAATACCATGTTTGTAAAATAGTTTAAAATTTATAGAGTGATTTTGCATGTATTATTTACATCATTTAATGATCCCTTCCCCCCAGAAAGACCCTTATGAGGCAGGTAGTGTCATAACCATTTTATAGGTGAGGAACCTGACACTGGGAGTCATGAGATGTTTTGCTCAACTTTATACAGCTGGGGATGGAAGTTGGCATAAGTCCTCCGACAGTTGGCGGACTACCCTCTCTCCCACACCACATTTGCCGTCAGGACTCATACCAGTGAGCTGAGGAGCCAGACTTTTCCCTACATGTTCCTGTATCCAACTGAAAGGCAAAACGAAGCCTACCACTACTAAGAACAAAATTTTACTAGTGGGGTGGGGAATAGGGCTTACCTTTCTGAGACATACATGAGGCAGATGTTCGATGGATGTTTACTGAATTAAAATTGTTAATCTGGAACACCTGGGTGGCTCAGTCGGTTAAGCGTCCAACTTTGGCTCAACTCATCATCTCCCGATTCACGAGTTTGAGACCCGTGTCAGGCTCTGTGTTGACAGCTCAGAGCCTGGAGCCTGCTTCGGATCTGTGTCTCCCTCTGTGATTCTGCCCCTCCCCTGGTCATGCTGTGTGTGTGTGTCTCTCTCTCTCAAAATAAATAAACAAATAAATACATGAAAAAAATTTTTTAATTGGTAATCTGCTCCCAAAAGAAAACCTGGTCACTGACTTTATAAACACTAAATCTTGAAGATGTCAGTCCTCAGACTGACTTAGTCACCTCTAGACTCTTTCACAATCTCTGGGGTATGTGACATTGGGGAAACCATTTTGAGACTCTTAAATGTGAAAGCAAAACAGGAGGATTCTTTCTTTTTAGAACTTCCTTCCCCTTTCCAAGTTGTCTTCATTGTTCCTGATTTCACCTGCACAGAAGTGGTGGTGGTACAGAGTACAGCAGGACCTGCCTGTGGGCCTGTATCCCTGAGGGAGGCCCCAGGTGGGAAGAAACCCCAGGTACTCCTATGGTTTAGCAAGAAGCCATTGCGTATGTCACAGGGTCAAGGTCAGTTCTGAAGCCTGCATCTTAAGTATTCACAACTCTATAAATAGAGAAGAGTCTGGAAGAAAATGTTTTAGACTTATCCCTGGTTATTTTATAGAGTTACATATAGTAGCATTAGAAGATATGAATTTTTAAATTTCCATTCTGCATCATTTGACTTCTCTTCCTCCTCCTTCTTTAAAAGAAAGAGCAGGGGCGCCTGGGTGGCGCAGTCGGTTGAGCGTCCGACTTCAGCCAGGTCACGATCTCGCGGTCCCTGAGTTCGAGCCCCGCGTCAGGCTCTGGGCTGATGGCTCGGAGCCTGGAACCTGTTTCCGATTCTGTGTCTCCCTCTCTCTCTGCCCCTCCCCCGTTCATGCTCTGTCTCTCTCTCTGTCCCAAAAATAAATAAAAAACGTTGAAAAAAAAATTTTTTAAAAATAAAAGAAAGAGCATGTGTTGCTTTCATACTCAGAAAAAAGAGATTTCACAGTGAAAGAATTGGAACAAAAATTATTTAAAACCCCAAATAACACAGTAATGCACAGATATTAATGTTTACTTATGACTGTAGGCGAGACGGGTAATAAACTATTGATAGTGTATCAGTAAATGCACTGTTTATACTAATGGTTGCTGAACATCCTTTGGGTTTTTGAGTGAATTAAAAATCACAGAAGAGACAATAGCAAGTAGCGTATGCAGAGAGCTTACTAGACCCGGCACTCTTTGAAGAGCTTTCTGTGGATTGTCTCATTTAATTCTGTCCACCATCCCATGCAGAAGATATTTCTACCTGGGGAAGATAAGGTGGAGAGAAGAAATGTGACCTAAGCGGAGGTTTGAAAAGCACTCATCTATTAGGTGTTGCCCTCTCTCACTTCTGGGAATCCTGAAGGCAGTGAGGCAGTCCAGGCTAGACCCAGGGGTGGATTGCCAGTCTCCTACATTTCCCGGAGTGTCTGTGGAATTCGGAGCAGATTCTACAACTCTGAAAAGAAATAAACTGATTGCCTTTAACACGCTGAGAGATTAATAGGGTCGTCATCAGTTTCTGATGCTCATTAGAAACCTCGATCACATCGCACTAATTTTTATTCTTTGTAGCATGATAGCCAGAAACGTCTCCGGTCCCAGATGACAAAGGAAGGTGTGGGAAATAGCAGTAAAGTCATGTTTGGAAAGCGCACTTTGTCTGCCCAGTGTTCTTTATTTTGGCAATCTGAATGGCAGACTTGTGATACACTTGAAACCATCTACCTCCGTTTCAGAACTGGCTCTTCAAGTTCTCAGAATCTCTTATCAGACTGAAACTCAGCCAAGGTTAAAAGTGCCTGGTCTCTTTGCACTGTCCTACCCCCACTGTTCAAGAACTCCTACTTAGCACCCTTCATTACTAAACGGTTTCTGCAGGCCCTTTCTTGCAGAGGCTGCTTGTGTGTGAGATAACCTTTTTTTAGCATCTTTTTTTTTCTCTCTCTCTTTACTATGATTATGACCACAGTCTTCAAAAGGAAAGAAAGGCTGTCCTCAGACATGGTAAGAGACACATGCTCCTTTCTGGGTATGCTTTATATTAATGTCTGTGTACAATATGAACAGAATATTGTAAATGTGCACTGCATTAAAATCCAAGTAGGCAAGGGAGCCACGATCACCAAGTAGGGGACATACACCATCAGGACAGTCCGTTGGTCCATGTTACTTATGTTTGTGTTTTAAAACTCAGAGCAACAAACTTTCAATTTATTTTATTTTATTTTATTTTATTTTATTTTATTTTATTTTATTTTTAAATTTTTGTTTAATGTTTATTTATTTTTGAGACAGAGAGAGACAGAGCATGAGCAGGGAAGGGGCAGAGAGAGAGGGAGACACAGAATCCAAAGCAGGCTCCAGGCTCCGAGCTGTCTGCACAGAGCCAGACGTGGGGCTCAAACTCACGAACTGTGAGATCATGACCTGAGCCGAAGTCGGACGCTTAACCAACTGAGCCACTCAGGCACCCCCAAACTTTCATTTTAATGCCTGAACATTTGCTTTTTAAAAATTATGATTTATCCAGGATTCATGTCATTCTCTTAGGTTCTCTTTAGAGGAGAGGTGGTTCGAGATCCTCTTGTAGGTCATAAGCATGATGATTGGGTGCTCACGCTGTTTTGTGACATGTGCCACCCTTAAACCTTGTTACGACGTCAGCACATTACCTGTCTGACGTGAAAAGAAAGAGATGGTTTGTCAGTATAACGAACCACCCCCCCAAATCATACTGTGATTTCTTATAGTCATAGGATTAGATGAGATAATTCATATAAAGCTTCCACAGCACTGTGTGGCAGAGAGTAAGTACTGGGTGTTTCTCTCACTCAGGTCGCCTGAGCTCAGTCATATAGAGGCATTGGTGTGTGAGCTGGGGGCTGCCTCTCTCTCCGTGTGGTCCTCATCCTCCAGGAGGCTGGCCTGAGCCTCCACGTGGCAGCTTCCATGTTCCCCACAGCAAGAGAGAGCAAGCCCCAGTGTGCTATGCTCTTCAAGCCTCTGTTTGCATCATAATTTCTACTGTCCTACTGTCCTCTTTCTTTCTTTCTTTCTTTCTTTCTTTCTTTCTTTCTTTCTTTCTTTTTTTTCTTTTTTTATTTTTCTTTTTATTATTTTTTTTATTTTTTTTCAATATATGAAATTTATTGTCAGATTGGTTTCCATACAACACCCAGTGCTCATCCCAAAAGGTGCCCTCCTCAATACCCATCACCCACCCTCCCCTCCCTCCCACCCCCCAAAAACCCTCAGTTTGTTCTCAGTTTTTAAGAGTCTCTTATGCTTTGGCTTTCTCCCACTCTAACCTCATTTTTTTTCCTTCCCCTCCCCCATGGTCTTCTGTTAAGTTTCTCAGGATCCACATAAGAGTGAAAACATATGGTATCTGTCTTTCTCTGTAGGGCTTATTTCACTTAGCATAACACTCTCCAGTTCCATCCACGTTGCTACAAAGGGCCATATTTCATTCTTTCTCTTTGCCACATTCTACTGTCTTCTTGATCAGAGCAAGTCTCATGGCCAAGTCCACATTGGTAGTGGCCAAGTCTCATGGCCAAGTCCACAAAAGGTAGACAAATAGACACAACTTTTGCTGAGAAGTACAGCTAAGAATTTGTGGCCCTTTTTGTACAATCATGTGTAGTCTGCCTCTGGCAAAGTTTGTTCACATTTCTCCTATGCTCCCCTTCACCCTGGGATTCCCAGAAGTCTCATATTATGGCATCAGCTTCTAAGTCGAGGCTTATCCATGATCTGCATTAATCTGGACACAGATGGGACCCCTGCAGGTACAGCTCTTTCAATGTTTCCCCATACACACCTAACCTATAATGATGAAATAGGGAAAGGACAACCAAAATACATAATCCATTAAAACAAAACCAGAGGCACATTAACAGGATACACAACAATCGCAGTTCCACGGCAATTCTATCCGGGTCCATGTTACTAGGTCCCTCCATTCCTGGGCCAGGGGGTGGTTGATTAAGACCCAGTTCTGCTTCTCAGGACTAGTTCACTGATATCTATTTTCTCCCCTGCTCTTGGCTCCACCTTCTGAAACAGTCCTCTTTTCCCATGAGAAATGGCTTATTTCTGCTTCTAAATAGATTCTTTAGCCTACTTTCTGCTCATAGAAAAGCAGGCACCCAGAGGCCTCTTTCCTCTGAATGATCTCTGTCTTGTTTCTGTATTTATCAGTAAAACTCTCTTTAAAAGCTGGGTTTCCCATGGGGTGCCTGGGTGGCTCAGTTGGTTAAGCGTCTGACTTTGGCTCAGGTCATGATCTCACAGTCTGTGAGTTCGAGGCCCGCATCGGGCTCTGTGCTGACAGTGCAGAGCCTGGAGCCTGTTTTAGACTCTGTGTCTCCCTCTCTCTCTCTCTCTGACCCTCCCCCACTCATGCTCTGTCTCAAAAATAAATAAACGTTAAAAAAAAAAAAAAAAAAAAAACCAACCTGGATTTCCCAAGAATCCCATAGAGTCCATGCCCCTAAAACCACTTCCACATTTGTTTTCAAGACAGATCTCTGTTTACTTTGGGCTGAGTGTCAGGCTGCCATGAGGTAATAACACCTTTGGGAGTCTCAGAGCCCTTCTCTTGCCCAGCTGAGAAGGCCTTCTAGGCACCACATTAAATTTTACAAAGGTCTTTACTCTGAAGCCACTTCTTAGTATAAAAATCTTTTCTTCCAGCTGAAGAGACTAGAGGTAAACGGTTTTATTTTCCAAACTCATGAATTCTGGCTCTTCTCTGTTTTCTCTACATAATGCTTACTAATTAGATCACTCTGTTTTCTTGGTTTTTTGTTTTTTTAAGCTCATGTCTCCCTTGCAGAACCTTATATGCAGCTAGAAGCACTCAACGGACATTTTCAGCCTTTTGCCTGGAGAGCTTTGCAGCTGGATCCAACATTCACTGTGTGCATTTTCGATCTTTTGTGCTGCCACAGACGGTGGCTTTGCCCATTGTCTTGCTGCGACGTCGTAATGTGTGCTGTCTTTCCCCTGACTGCTGCAGCTTCCTCATCACCTTCCCCACCTCCACTAACATTTTGCATGCCATTTTCCCAGTTTTTGCTAAATGCTACCTCACTGCTTTTCACCCACTGTCTGGTCCCAAAGCCATTGCTGAATGTTTTAGGTTTTTGTTACCGCAGTGTGCTACTTCTAGGTACCAGTTTCTGTATCAGGTAGTTTTTGCTGTGTTGCACTGGGGCTCCCCATGGCAAAGCCCTTTTGCACAATGCTTTCCAAGATGCTACTTACATCATTGTATTTGCTAATGTCCCAGTGGCCAAAGCAAGTCCCATAGCCACAAATTTGAGGAGTTGAGAAATAGTCTATACGTCTTGACTGGAAGAGCTGCACAGAATGTGCAGTGAATGTTTGTTTCAATCTTCCACAAAGAATATGTACAAATTTGGAGAAAGAGAATGGGGCACTTGGGAGGTCGGGTCAAGAAAATAGCATGTGAGCGGACGGTCATCACATCATGGAAATGATGACTATGTGGTATTAAATTAGTAAAATTAATAGCAATTATTTATCAGGTTTCCTTTATTGAGGTTCCAGTATATGCCAGGCTCATGAAAATGCTTTATATATGGTAGAATATTTTTGCTATCAATGGAAATGTCTATTCCATAAGAGTTCTCCCCCCTTGCTAACAGCCATCTCTTCACCATTATTTGTAGGTTACTTAAATACAATGAGTGTTTCTTTCCTTATCTTTAAAACTGAGGTATGGTGCAAGATAGTCACTAAAGTCTTTTTCTGCTTCTCTGATTTTATCTGACATAATTATGGGGTTGATTGAGGAGGAAACACAAATAACTTCCCTTTATCCATCTGATTTCCATACCAATGGAAATAGAAGGAAAAAGCACCCAGAGGCCAAAGTGTTACTTCTGTTATCAATAAATACCAGGTTGGAGGAAGTGGCTTCATTGGTGGGGAACTCTGCTGTATGTCCTTGAACCTAGAATTAGATGGACTTGCCCTCCGCAGCAGCTGACCTCTGCACTCCCACCCAGGAGCAGAGCAAAACAGAACACCAGTTCTCGGTTCTCGGTGGTAAGCCGACTTTCAAAAGGAAGAAGGAAGAACAGCTTGGGCTACCATGGGCAGCTTCTCCTTCCAGATTCACCAACTGGATAAGCAACTCTGTGCCTCTTGGCTGGCGGAGGTGGAGACAGATGTCTACAGGGAGGGAAATGTCCAAGTGATGACAAATGTTTCTTCTTAACAACACTTATACCACATACCCTGCCTCAACCCCTTTTTATTTATTTATTTAAATTCAAGTTAGTTAACATACAGTGTAGTCTTGGCCTCAGGAGTAGAACCCAGTGATCCATCCCTTACGTATGATACCCAGCGCTCACCCTTAATGCCCATCACCCATTTAACCACCCCCCTCCGCCTTCAGGAACCCTCAGGTGGTTCCCTGTATTAAGAGTCTCTTAAGGTTTGCCTCCCTCTCTGTTTTTATCTTATTTTTCCTTCCCTTCCTTTATTTTCACACAGCTTCTGCACAGGATTGAGTGGACAGAACATGAACATAGGATCTGGACAGATGTGGGCTTAAATCCCAGCCTTCTTAACTTACTGATGGGCTGAATTGGATAAGGAACTTAACTTTTCTGGGATCCAGTTCCTAGTCAACTGAAAATGTTGTTACCTTCCTCACAAAGTTATTGTGAAGATTGTTGATGGACTGCGTATCAGTTGTCTGGTACACAGACGGACCCATATTGGACACTCAGTTTGTCACTGACATTAGTTTTTCCTTCCTTTCTTAGTAGGTTTGCTTCCAGAGGGGCTGCTGACCCACGTGTAGCTTACCGTTGCTAAATGCTTGGCTTTTATCTAATTTCTTACCAAATTTCTGCTACAACCTGTAAAGGGAATGAGAGGAATATCAGTGGCAGTATATACATGGAAATATCTGAGGAAAGGTTTGACATTTTAACCCTGAGGCAAGAGAAACATTTGGAAACAAATGAAAGTGTATCACCACAGAGTTCAAAGATGTTAATAATGCCAATTGTATCCAGTATCCTCTCTTTAAGGAATGAAATACATCAATGCATTTTTTACAAATGTGTATTTATTTTTGAGAGAGTGCGCACACGTGAGCACGCACGCGAGCAAGTAGAGGAGGGGGAGAGAGAGAGGAGACACAGAATCCCAAACAGGCTCCAGGCTCTGAGACATCAGCAAAGAGCCAGACGCGGGGCTTGAACCCACAAACTGAGATCATGACCTCATGACCCAAGCCCAAGTCAGATGCTCAGTGGACTGAACCACCTAGACACCCCTATCAATGCATGTTAGAAGAGGATTTCCAACAAAAAAATGAGTGAGCACCTTTCACATTTGAAGGGAGAGTTTCAATTAAGTAAATGTCACTTACATGGAAAAACCTGCATTGATGATGTTGGATAACTGAGATTTTTCTGTGCGGGTGTAAAAACTGTCAACTAAAAATAACAATTTGTTTCCTTGAAGAATTGAAGAGGAGTAAACAGCCAACAGGATTAGAATCAGTGGCTCATAGGACTTTGTCTACGAGAAAGAGAATATGAAAAAAACATGTAAAAATTCTGTGAGATTGTCCTTTAACCGACATTATGAGTTGGGAAAGAAAAGGTCATTAATGATTCTCAAAAACTCGATCGGTTTTCCTTTTTTAAAAAATACCCCATGGAATAGTTATAAAATATGAAAGTTTAATCAAAGATATATTGGACTCAACATTTATTCCCCTTGATGTTTTCTTTTGTCTTTCCTAGGCACAAGTTTGGTTCACATTCCAGGGCCAAAGCCAAATCAGTCATAGGATACAGCAGCTGTTTTTGTTTGTAAATGCTAATACAGATAAGACTGGAAAAACTTGTACGGATGATTTGAACCTTGATCCTGGAGTGCTCTTCTCTTCACTCCCTCCCTTACCAAACTCATTCGTTAGGTTTTCCTCTGTTATCACTTTCATGCTCCTGACTGTAAAACTCGTATTTCCAAGTATCAGTGCTTCGTTATTTCAAGCACTTATGTCAGTCCTAACTACAGTGAATCAGTTATAAGAGAATTATCTACGAGTGTTAATTCTGTGGACTTTTGGCAAGTTGTGATGAGTTACTCTTGCCTGATAGAGTAACAGAGGCTCTAATAGCCAAAACATTGCAGTGTTGTTGGGGAAACTCTTGATGTAAGGAAATTATTATGAGAAAGAAGGTGATGGTTCTAATGGTGAAAAGATTTTCATGTGTTCATTCAGATCTAGGTTATTAGATGCTGATAATTGTTGCAGCTACAAAACCTCAACTAGGGAAGGGGATACGGTCTGAATGCTCGTGTCCTTCAAAATTCACATGTTGAAGTCCTAATCCCCAGTGGGACTTTGGAAGGCATTTAGGCCATGAGGATGAGGTCTGAATGAATGGGATTAATGCCCTTGTAAAATCAGCCCCAGAGAGTTTGCTTGGCCCTACTGTATTGTGAGGACTCAGTGAGAAGACAGCCATTTATGAACCGGGAAGCAGGCCACACCAGGAGCCTTGCTGGCTCCCTGATCTCAGACTTCCAGCCTCCAAAGCTGCGAGAAATAAATTTCTGTTGTTTATAAGCCACCCTGTTTGTGGTGTGTGATAGCAGTTCAAACGCACTAAGACAGGAAACAGTTCCCAGAAGATTAAAGATTTCAAAGCGTTCACTCTAAGTCTCTGGAAAAAGAAGCTAGTGTAGCTTTTGTGGTCACATTTTCTGGATTCAGGCCTCAGCTCCACATTTATGAAATTTGTGATTTTAAGCAAGTTGTTTAACTCATTAGGCCTCAAGTTTCCTCCTCACCTGTAAAAACAGGGATGACAATAGGGCCTCACAGGGATTGCACAGTGCTTCGTGCTGTGTTGGGCACTCTACAAATACCTGATAAATGTTAGCCATAGAGCAGAATGCAGATGCAGATTTGAATACAGGAGTGGCTGCTTTGATGTACAGTGTGTATCTGCAGAATGCATTCAAAAGCATATTGCTGGAAGTAAAATCCCCACTGGCTGTTTATTGGCCAGGCATATCAGACTGCCCTCGCTTCAGACACTGGCCAAAAAGTATGATTGAGGGAACTGAAAAGCAAAGATTTCAGGGAGCATCAAATGAGTAGAGTGATTGAAAAGTGGAGACTATCTGCTCTTTTAGATTAGATTCTCCCAAAATGCTTTGGAAAAACTCTTGGCTTTGCTTTAGAGAGGAAAC
This sequence comes from Panthera tigris, assembly GCF_018350195.1. Lineage (NCBI taxonomy): Eukaryota > Metazoa > Chordata > Mammalia > Carnivora > Felidae > Panthera > Panthera tigris. The sequence goes on from NC_056664.1 coordinate 129,054,993, forward strand.
ACGACATTTATTATTATTTCTTCTAGGCTCAGAGTTTTATAATTGTAATCCATCTTGACTCCCACTCCTCAGACTCTGAAATTGTGCTTTGAGTGAACCCCAAGAAATTAAACAATTGTGTTCTTGCCAATGCACTTTGGATCCAATGCAACTTTTTGTTTTAGAGCAGCAGCAAAAAGATAAGACCTTTTAGGAACTCTTTCTATTTTAGCCTATAATTTTCAGAAGTTCAAAGAATGATCTTTACCTCTTAGTTGTGCCATTTTTTTTTTTTAATCAGGAAACAGAGCAGAATACCAGGTTTTACTCGTTTGAGTGAAATTATTTGTGGATCTGAATCCACCTGTTTGGGAAAGTATACTTGTTGCTGGTTAAGGGTTGTGTTCCTATGGTGTGTCTGGAAAGGTGACTGCTAACTTACTATGACATAGGACCTATGGGACTCCTGGCCCCACCAGATGTCTGTGGTGCCGCCTGGACAGGAGGGACTGGACAAGGTGGCCAAGAAAGGAGTGTTCAAAGCAACCATACAGGGCCGTGCAGACTGCGCCCCATACCCAGATGATTCGCCACAGAGAGAGACTAGAAATCCATCCCATGCCCAGTTTGCCAGATGCTGTGCCCTGGTGTAGGGCTGCATCACTCAGAGAAGGGGGCACTCTTCCAGCATTCACGAGGATGTCATATGGTCCCTGCGCAAAGGCTCATGAAGGTGCTGTATGGACCAGTGGTGGGCCTAGGCATAAAGACACATTCTGATTTGTAATCATCACTTTATGTTTACAAGACTTAAAAAATTGCTCTAAAACCAGGACTTAGGAACTATAGATTGTACAATCTGAAAATAAGACCATGGGCACTTCATTATTGCAGTAAGGAGTCATTACTCAAAAGTCCTCATTTGGTACATCTATCTTGGGGCAGGATCTTTTTAGTTTCATTAATAGCTATAACTGTATACAAAGCCTATGTGTGTGTATGTGTCTCTCTTTCTAAATGTGTTTTATTTAGTTCCTATTGAAACAAGAATCCTAAACTTTCTGAACTCAAGTAAAGAGAAATAAAGTCTCTAAAACATTTCTTTGTCATAACTACAGATAGGACGGCCGTTCTGTGCTTTTGGGTTTGTTCCCCTCCTGAAATCTACAAGTTGAGTTTCATAATAAACCTCACATGGTTGGTACATTGCCCTGCGTGGAATTGTGTATTCCCATGTCTGAAGTTTCTCACTGCTTGCAAAGATACTTTAACATATTGCTGTGAAACAAAGAAAGGTTTTGTTTTCTGGTAATAGGCGAAATTTGCTTAATGTATATATTGCTTAATGTATAATGTATAGATTATATAAAGACCTTAAAAAATTTTTTTTAATGTTTATTTATTTTTGAGAGAGAGAGATAGAGCACAAGCAGGGGAAGGGCAAAGAGAGAGGGAGGCACAGAATCCAGAGCAGGTCCAGGCTCCGAGCTGTCAGCACAGAGCCCAATGTGGGGCTTGAAACTACAAACTGTGTATAGTCCTGAGATCAGGACTTGAGCCGAAGTCAGACACTTAACCGACTGAGCCACCCAGGCACCCCTATAGAGCCCTTTTAAATTGATTCCCTCTTTAAAGTTCTTATCTCCAAATACAATTGCATTCTGAGGTGCTGGGGTTAGGGCTTCAATATGTGAATTTGGGTGGGTTATACAATTTAGCTGTAACCATGTATGAACAGGTTTGTTCTTGTTCCCCTTAGAATAAGTAGGCGTAAAGTTTTTCTTTTATGATCAGAAATATAACCATGTTGTGTTTACAGAAATATGACCATGTGTTGTGTTTACAACGGTTCCCTTACAGGCAAGTAGGAACTTTCATAGTTGTTCTTTGTAGCATCGAGTATACAGACTATGTATGTATTATACCCCCCACTCATTGACCTTTGGAGGTATGCAGAGACCTACCTTCTGAATCTTTCATTTCCTGTCTTTCTGAACCTTTCCCTATTGAGTTTGTTCAAGATTGCCCCAACCTGCTATTATAAGTTGTCCAGAACTGCATTATATTCATGAATAAAAAACTGCCATGATAATTATCTATGGAATGGGTCACAAGTTTGGGTGTGGACTGGCATCACCTGGAGATCACCCTAAATGTACTGAGTCAGAAACTCCAGGGGACCAGGCATCTGTACTGTTTGCGGCTCTCCGGAAGAGTCTCTCGCTTCCTAACGTGTGAGAACTACTGAGCTACCACCACTTCTCTGCTCCTATATATTTTTGTACATAAGTTCTATCTAACTGCCCAATGAAAGAAGGCTTAGGAAACTTCCCCTTCCTTCCCTGTGGGATCTTGTTCTCCAGACAGATGATATGCATGCCTGAAAAAATTAGAAGACATAAGCAGATTTCTGGTAGTTGGTCATAAAATTTCTTTTGAATTCTTCATCTCTTTGTGAATCAAAGCACATTTTAGCATTATTTTAGCAACTTTATGAATACAGTTTACTAAAATTTGTTACATTATTCTTCATCACAGTGAGATAGGACAGTCAATAGAATTGTTTGATTTTCCCTTCTTGTTTTCCCTAGTTTCATTTTTAGGATCTCACAGTACAGAATCAAGCCACTGGATGTGTAGGTTAGTTTGAAGTTCTTTCTGTACCTGCTTCTATATTTTGGTGTGACTACAGCAAGGAATACATTTTAACCTTTTGGGGGACAGTCTTAGAAATAGCTTCTTGGTTGACATTTTTTTTCTATTTTTGTTTTTTCTAATTTTTTTTTTTATTAGTTTTGAGAGAGAGAGAGGAAGCATATGAGTGGCGAAGGGCAGAGAGAGGGGGACAGAGGGTCCGAAGCGGGTTCTGTGCTGACAGCAGAGAGCCCCCTGTGGGGCCCGAACTCACTAGTCGTGAAATCATGGCCTGGGCCAGAGTCGGATGCTCAACTGACTGAGCCACCAAGGTGCCCCGTATTTTTGTGTTTTCTAAATTTCTTTTTTCTTTTTAATTTTTCCAAGTTTTTATTTAAATTCGAGTCAGTTAACATACTCAGTGTAATATTAGTTTCAGGTGTAGAATTTAGTGATTCATCACTTGTGTTTGCCACCCACTGCTCATCACAAGTGCCCTCCTTAATACCCATCACCTGTTTTACCCATCCCCCTGCCCACCTTCCCTCCAACCCTCTGTTGTCTATCGTTAAGAAGCTGTTTCCCGGTTTGCCTCTCTTTCCGCCCACCCCATGTTCATCTATTTTGTTTCTTAAATTTCACATATGAGGGAAATAACATGATATTTGCTTTTCTCTGACTTGTTTTGCTTAGCATAATACTCTCTAGCTCCATTCACGTTGTTGCAAAAGGCAAGATTTCATTCTTTTTGATGGCTGAGTGATACTCCACTGTGTACATAGGCCACATCTTTTTTATCCATTCACCAGTCGATGGATACGTGGGCTCTTTCCATAATTTGGCTATTGTTGATTGTGCTTCTATAAACATTGGGGTACATGTATGCCTTCAAATCAGCATTTTTGCATTCTTTGGGTAAATACCTAGTAGTGCGATTGCTGGATCATAGGGTAGTTCTATTTTTAACTTTTTTCGGGCACCTCCGTACTGTTTTCCAGAGCGACTACACCAGTTTGCATTCCCACCAACAGTGTAAAAGGGTTCCCCTTTCTCTGCATCCCCACCAATACCTGTTGTGTCCTGTGTTGTTGCTTTTAGCCATTCTGACTAGTGTGAAGTGATATCTCATTGTAGTTTTGATTTGTATTTCCCTAATGATGAGTGATTAGCATCTTTCTTTGTGTCTATTAACCATCTGTATGTCTTCTTTGGAAAGATGTCTATTCATATCTTCTTCCTATTTTAAACTGGGTTATTTGCTTTTTGGGTATTCAGTTTTATAAGTTCTTTGTATGCTTTGGATACTAACCCTTTACCGGATATGTCATTTCCAAATATCTTCTCTCCTTCCAGAGGTTGCCTTCTAGTTTTGTTGTTTCTTTCCTTTGCTGTGCAGAAGATTTTTATTTTTATGAAGTCCCAATAGGTTATTGTTGCTTTTGTTTCTCTGGCTCAGGAGTCATATCTAATAAGAAGTTGCTATGGCCAATGTCAAACAGGTTACTGCTTGTGTTCTCTGCTAGGATTTTGGTTGACTTCCTTGTAGTTTTCCTAATGCTTGCTCCCTGGCAGAAGACCTCTGGGTCAGTGGGAGTAACTCATCTGGGGTGGGTTGGGTCAGGCTAGGTGGGCAGGAAGGCAAGGTAAAGACCACCTTCTTGTCTACACCCCCATAGAGAATCTTTAATTCTCCACACTGTTTCTTTCTGTCTCCTTACCTGATTATGGACTTGAGCGTTCAAATGAACTTAGGCCTTCACTTGATTTAGAATCCATGCCTTTATGGTTTTGAGGTCTTGAGAAGGAATGACTAGCTCTAAACATCTTCCTCCAAGGCCATTTTCTGTGTGATCAAAGTGTGTTTTTCTCTTCATATTATGAATGAGATGATTCCCCCCCCAGTAGCTTTTTATTGGCTTTAGGGTAGTAATACAGAGCATGGGACCTGTCTAGGACTAGTGGTAAACCAACAAACAGATTCCTGATGTTGTGGTGTGTGTTGCTTTACCTTAACCACCCAATTACCTTCTACAGTAGTGCCAACCAATTTTTGGCCAGAAAGCAAGGATGACACCTATTATTACCTTGGTCATCAAAATTCATCCATTCTCTGTACTGTCTACCTGTTGCATAGTAGACTGTATTAGATATTAACTTAAGCAGATAGATACATCTTAACTCCACACCTTCTAGCTGAAGCACTTTTCCCAGGTCACATCAGGTGTTAACTGATTGCAATGCATGTGTCTCAAAGAAGGACCTTAAGGAATTAGTCCTTCAAGCAAATAATATTTATAGTCTTGTGGGATTTTATTTAATTATAAAATCTACATGGGCATCGTAAAAATTTTGGAAAACCCAGAAAAGCACAAGGGAGTAATTAAAATCTTTCATGATGCCACAATTCAAAGAAAACAACTATTAACATTTTGACATAGATTACTTAAGTCTTTGTTTCAGGATGTGTGTGTGGTTGTGCACAGGCTCTTTCCTTTACCTACCTTGTCTACCTGAGATGGTATTTACACTCCCATACTGTTAGACAGCCTCCTGAACTGCCATTGTTTATCAGCCAATAGCTCATTTTTACACATTTAAAATATTTCTGAATTTCTGTAAAAACTGCATGGTGAGGGACATACTTGCAGCAATGAGCTTCACACACTCTTGCATGTAGCCTTAGAATAAATATATATGTGACAAAACAAATACACATTTTAAAAGCTTTTGATACAATTGCTAACCTCCCGTCCAGAAAGATTCTATCAATTTTCTCTCCTACCAGCATTTTTTCGGAGTTCCCAGAATCCTCACCAATTTTTAAACATCATCATCATTTTTTTTTTTTTTTTAAATCCTGCCAACTTGGTGGGGAAAAAAAATCTCAGTGGTTTAATTTGCATTTCCTTGTTTAGTAGTAAAGTCCGTCCTGATTCACTTTTATATATTTCCTGAAGAAGTTTCATGTAGTGGTAAGTGGGACTGCTCTGGGGCCCAGCTGTTCACTTCCTGGCACCCAAGGGTAGGTTCCTTAATCTCCCTGCGCTCACTCACCATCTCTGATAATGACAACACTTAGTTCATGGAGTCTGTATGAAGAGTGAAGAGAGTATCATGTGACAAGTGCCTAGAAAGCACTTGGCATTACAGTAAGCACCTGATACATATCAGCACCTCTTATGTTCTCGAGCATTTGTATTTCTTCATGTAGGAGTTGCCTTTTCATTTTCTTTGTCTGGGCAAGTGGTTTGGTTTTGTTTGGTTATGGCAGAAGGTTTTAATGTATTAAGTAGGTTAACCCATTACCTGCCATATATTACAATTTCCCCCAATTTGTGGTTTGTTTTTAAATTTTGTTCAAAGTGAGGAAATATTTGGATATTAGGAAATTCAAACTATGGGATGGCATCGTTTTGGTTCAGCCTAGGTCTTTTTTCTGCCCCTCAGTCCTGCCTCTGGAAGAGTCACTCCCCTATCACTGGGGAGATCGGGTATTAACTTTTGTCACCAGATAGCAGAAATGGCATTTTAAGCAGGATAATTTGTTATATTAAAAATCACCATGTTAGGGGCGCCTGGGTGGCTCAGTCGGTTGAGCGTCCGACTTCGGCTCAACTCGCGGTCCGCGAGTTCGAGCCCCGCGTTGGGCACTGGGCTGATGGCTCGGAGCCTGGGGCCTGCTTCCGATTCTGTGCCTCCCTCTGTCTCTGCCCCTCCCCCGTTCATGCTCCGTCTCTCTCTGTCTCAAAAATAAATAAACGTTAAAAAAAAAATTGAAAAAAAAATCACCATCTTGGAATAAAACTTCTGCTTAATTTGTATAAATAATGCTTATGGAAGATGAGAGGCTATGGTTAATATTTCACCCATTTCCCATTTATCACTAAATCTAACTTGTCAGCATTCCATGGTGAAATAAAATTAATTACTTCAATTTGGGAGAAGCTTTTAATTTGAGATCAAGATGCCTCAGAGATGGAGTATACATTACATGCTACTATGTTTTCCTTCTTTTCTGCAGATTATACAGCAGAAAGAATCTTTGTAGCCACAAAATCTTGTTCATGAGGGGAAAATGTTCATTATTTTGGCATATATACATGCAACTAAAAATTAAAATTTTTCACTTCCTGGAAAAAAATGTGGACATAGAGAACATTATTTTAACTTGCTAAGTAGAAAAATAATCAGAACCACCCTATGAAAACATGGAAATTCTGCTTGAGCTGCTGACTTGTTTCAAAAAGCCATTTAAAGTGGCAAATATTGCTACTGTGTGATCGTTAAATGGGAGTGTGTTATATTATTGCTACGAGGGTTATGTATGATTGAAACTTCCCATATAAAAAAATTTTAAGTAGTTGTGTTAATGACGCTTAACCACTAAGGACCTTGGGGAAAACTGAATGTCTTTCATTTCTGACTCTTCATCTGGTTACGCTATGTGATTGCTGTCTAGATGTGTGTCGTCTTTCTGCTCACCTCTCTACTTATTAAACTTACATTAAACACTTAACTGCTTCCTTATCTCTTCACTTTTAATATCTTCCATCAGAATATATTCTCAGATTTTTTCCTCCCAAACACTCAAACTGAAGTATGTATCAATGAACAGAGGAGCAAGGGAATTTCAACTCTCAAATTCTGTACTGCCTTATTAGATTTTAGTCTTTATTTTGTTGTTTTACTCAAGTATGTTTTACTTTTATAACATTTTTAAGAGAAAAAAATTTAAGTCATGATTTATATGGTAACTTTTAAGAATCGTCAGGATGTATGGGATTGGGGATGCTTACTGGTGCTGAAAAAGACAACAAACATCAAACAAACAAAAAACCAGAGGACACTTAGAGCTAGCCCCACAGCCTTGTAAGTAACCTTGATTGTCCTTATTTAAACATTTTTATCCTTCCAAATCTTTTCTTATTTTTCCTTATTCTCTGTCTGTTTTGATTTACAATTATTGGAAAACATAAAGCAAGAAAAAGTGATTGGTTCTCAATGCAATCTAAAATTGTAAATTGCTGATTGAGTTCTGGGCACCTGTAATAATGAACTGCACATGCTTTATGGGCTATAAAGTATGACTGTGTTCATGCCTCTCTGTCATATTAGTCCTTTACTTGTAAGCAACATGTCAGAGAATATTTAGCTCCTTTAGCGTGTTAGTTACCTACACCCAGCGATAAAGAATTGGAAGTGCTGTGCAGAACATTTCTTTATTTTAAGCTTCAGTTCTCTCGATGCAAATATTGGACTCCTCTGGAGGAATTTAACCCCAGTCTCTACTTGCAGGCAAAATGAAGGACCGGCTGGCCGAACTTCTGGAGGTAACCAAGAACTATGACCAGCAGTTCCCAGACGGGGACGACGAATTTGACCCGCTCCATGAGGACATGGTGTTCGAGACGGACCACATCCTGCAGTCCTTGTACCGAAACATCCAGGACCTTCAGGATGAAAACCAGCATCTGATGACCGACGTGAAGCGGCTGGGGAAGCAGAACGCCCGCTTTCTCACGTCCATGCGGCGCCTCAGCAGCATCAAGCGGGACACCAACACGATCGCCAAAGACATCAAGGCGCGGGGCGAGAACATCCACCGCAAGCTGTGCGCGATGAAGGCACTGAGCCAGGAGGCCGAGGCCCAGCACGGCGCGCACTCGGCGGTGGCGCGCATCGCGTGCGCGCAGTACAGCGCCCTCATGCGCACCTTCCAGCGCGCCATGGACGAGTACAACCAGGCCGAGATGAAGCAGCGCGACAACTGCAAGATCCGCATCCAGCGCCAGCTGGAGATCATGGGCAAGGACGTCTCCGGCGACCAGATCGAGGACATGTTCGAGCAGGGCAAGTGGGACGTGTTCTCCGAGAACTTGCTGGCCGACGTGAAGGGCGCGCGGGCGGCCCTCAACGAGATCGAGAGCCGCCACCGCGAGCTGCTGCGGCTGGAGAGCCGCATCCGCGACGTGCACGAGCTCTTCTTGCGGATGGCGGTGCTGGTGGAAGAGCAGGCCGACACGCTGAACGTCATCGAGCTCAACGTGCAGAAGACCGTCGACTACACCGGCCAGGCCAAGGTGCAGGTGCGCAAGGCCATGCAGCACGCGAAGAAAAAGCCCTGCCGGACCGTCTGCTGCTTCTGCTGCCCCTGCCTCAACTAGCAGGTTGGCCCCGGCCACCACACCACACCGGCGACCGAAATGGCTGGGAAGCACACTGGGGGAGATTTGGGGGCCCTCTGCACCGGAGTGAGTTGCCCCAATCCTTCTGGACCTCTGTCCTCAGAGGAAGAAAAAATCTTGAGGTGCGAGAATTCCAGCCCAGCTTGTGTTTGGGAGGATGGCTGATGCCATCCAGTGTTTCTTCAGTAAAGCAGATCCCTACTGAAGTTGGGTGAGGTCATTATGTGGCACATGGCACGCTTTTCCTCTTAACGGAAGCCAAATAAGGAACTGACGTTGCAGCTTACCGTGTAGGCTAAATGTCCAAGGCACCAACGCTTCCTAATGAAACTCTAGGAGGAAGTCGGTTCTGCATCGGCTGGTGATGCGGCTGATGATGGCATGAATTCATTATCGAAACTTAAAATTCATTTACCTTATCCTGAAAGTCCCTTGGTTCTGTCCAGTTTCACAGGACATCGATCTTGGGGAAAACCGTACATCTTTCATTTCTGATTCTTCGTCTGGTTTATCCTGTGTGGTTCCTGCCTAGATGTATATCTTCTTTCTGTCCACCTTCCCTACTTATTAAAATCATATTTAACACTCATTATTTCCTTATGTTTTTCACTTTTAATATCTCCTGTCAGGATATATTTTGGATATTTTTAAGCACTGAGTTTTGAACAAGCACTCAAATGGAAGTATGTATCACTCACATTTTATATATTTTTCATAAATAATTTAAAACGTATCTTTTTACTTGATAATACAAATACACATAAATATATAAATGTAAAGGACTAATATCAATGCATGTACACAATGACCAATTAGTTTAACTTGACTTTTGTAAATATGGTCTATAAATATCCAGAGCAGCACTTTTACTGGTCGTTGGTATTGGTTTGCTTGCTTGAGTTTACCTGACTCCCATCTCTGTGATCTAGTTTGTGTCACAATTTTCTTTTGAACCCCTCTGCGTTGGTTATGGTGGTAGAGACAGGCATCAAAGGCTAAAATGCATACAGAACTACAGATAATAAAACAACATTCTTGAAACTATTACTTTTGTTTTACTGTGGACCATTTCTTTTGTGTACTGAAATGGAGTAACTTAAAATAAAAATCTTTTTTTCAATTTAGTTTAATAAACATTACATTATAATAACCCCTTTGTGTGTTTGTACCTTGACTGTTTAAATCTTACTTTTTCAATTATTCTTCTTAAGAATTCTTCTACTGGCTGCATTAGGCTGCAACATCTGCCTGGAACTCTGATTCAAAGGGGACAAAATGAAAAAGAATTAGCTTGTGGGTGTCTAGCTTTCTGTCCTGAGTTACTTAAAATAGCTTAGCAAATCGTCATGTTTTAGAAATTTGGTTTTGTTGGCAAACTTTGTAATGCCCTTACCCACATTTGCCATATTTCCTGTTCCTCTTTGGAGTCAACTCTTAACTGTTTTTATGTCATTGTTTAATACAGGAGCAAGTTTACTCAGCAGCCAAAACTCTCAGGTCCTGCAGACAGTGAAATTTTTACAGGAATAGAAGGAAGAGTGTGTGAACTCTTTGAAACTCGCTGACTAACCTGCAGATGCCCATGAAAATCTAGCCCTGCGCCTAATTTTAATTTCGTGGTTAAATACGAGAATTGTGGAAACCAAGTTCCGCTGGGTTCCTCTCAGATGCCTCCAACTTTCTTTCTCAGCTCACCCAGGGATATGTTTCACCTTTAACTGAATTTCCTTTCCCTAAGGGAAAAAAGTCTTCACACAGCTCCATTGCTGTGTCTTTCATTGTAGAGACGCGATATTATGAATACAAACCGCCAGCTAGTTTTCTCAAGACAGGATAGTTCATGAATGTGACTTGTTTAAGCTCATAAAGCATTTTCTTTGCCTAGAACTAGTCATAAAAGTAAACGAGTTTGCAGGCTGTGTGTCTTTTTTAATTCCCCAAATTTCACATTGGAAAATTAGGTAAAAAATACAGTTTCATATACTAAGAGATTAGTGAACTGTTGCTTATGACAAGGTAAGAATTTTTCTTCCTGCTTATTAGTAACTCTCTGAGTGTCACATAGTAGTTAAGAGCACTGATTCATGACCCCACTCGCTCAGTTTAAATCCTGACCCTGTCACACACTAGCTGTTAAGACTTGGGCACATTACTTAACCTCCTTGTGCTTCAGTTTCCTCATCTGTAAAATGGACATCATAGGAGCTACTTCATACAGTTGTTGTACAAAGTAAACGCTATTTATGTTAATTATTGTTATGATAAACTTTCTGGTAGACTAGTAGAGCTGATACTGACTTAGTAAATTAATAGTTTTTCACTTCTGAGGGGAAATAACTTTGTATTTTTCTGTTGATAGTCTTTAATAAAATGGAATAAAGAAACAAAGACCTATCTTTTTTGAATATTAGGGCTTTTTTTCCTACAACAAAACACCATTTTCACAATGCATTTATATTCCTTCTTATATCGAAACACTTTCTGAAAAAGTAGTAGATGTTCCGCTCGAAAACCAGTTAAGCAGGAAGCAGCTGCTCTGCTCAGTGTGGCAAGTGCTTTCCCCTGATCTTCCCAAGCTGTGAGTCAGAAAGCCCCAGAAAACGTTCGCTTGTGGAGGCCAGGTCACAACAGACTAAAGGGAAGGGATTTGTTGGCTTTCCCCACATCCTGTCCTGTTTTCCTGCAGCCCTTCGTGGCTCTGACTGCCATGCCCAACAGTGTATGCAATGCTGGCCTTTTCCCTTGGAAAGGGTGCTCCAGTGCCACCAACAGGTGCATAGAGTTCGCTTTACCCAATCCCATGATGCTCTCTTGGTGAACTCTGAATGCTGACCTTGGGCAAGAAGAAAACTTTGTGGCAAAGCTGCTAATTTTCATGCACTCACACCATTTAATGTATAAAATGAAAGAACCAATCATAAAGAGCAACAGGTCCTCCAGCGGCTGAAGGTGGAAATCTTTTTCTAAAGCTATTTTAACATATGCGCTGACACCTCCTTACCAGCCAAATGACAAACCTTACAGTCATGGCCACAGATTATAGGTGGTGACAACTCCAGAAATGCCAGAAATAGGAGAGATGCTCACTAGGATGCGTTAGTATCCAGGATAACATAAGTTTGAATTTTTTAAAAGCTGATCAATAACTCAAAAGCGTTTGCACCGTGACATCATGGGAGGAAATTTATGGCCTTTCAAGGTAATGGCCTTGAAAGAAAACTCTGTTCTTGTACCAGTGCTTCATACTTATTGAAAAGCAGTCCCGGTGCTTTATAGTTGAACGTCACATGCACATATGTTTCCAGCTTTACAATGTAAAGTTTCTATCTTGACAGGAAACTACTGAAGATTGTGTGTAGGTTAAAAATGATAAAAGAGGGGCAGCTGTAGTCTTGGATTTTATGTATAAATCCCACCACTCTATTTTCCACCATAAGACATATTTCTACACCTCTCTTTGAAATATGCAAGGTGCCTCTAAGTGCAGCATGCAGTTCACTCATTTGTAGTCAGGATGATGGTTTGAAACATCCAGTTGCCATCAAAGTAACAGTTAACTTGCTTTTGATAGCAAGAATTAAAGACCTTGCAATTAATACAAAGGGGCTATTAGAAATGGGAAATGAGTAGGATCTGGAATGCAACCTCACCATCATATGACTATTGAGCATCTTTATTACCAACATTTGTTATAAAGGATGGATATGACGTCCTTATATACACTAGAAGCTTTTGTTGTAAAGATTACGTGTATACTGGTGAGAAACAGCTTTCTGACCTGATGATCTGGGTGAGACTACATACGATGCTTTAAAACCAATGATATCTTGAAAAGTGAGGAGTAGGAAACAACTCCCCAACATCATCATTTTCTCGTTGGTATTTTGAAAGTATTTTTATATCCCATTTTAATTAAAAGCATCTTTAAGCCACTTCTTGGACCTTTTTCACTTTTCCGAATCTGTATCTATACATTTTCAAGGCCTTATAGCCAACTCTTTAGACATATCCTTTCTTCTGCATCCAAGCATCTCATAATATTCTATAGTGGATACAAATAACAGAGCATGAAAATTAGGTATATCCTTATCTCTGTGTTTTCAGATGGGCCCAGTGCTTCACATGTGCTTAGTTTTGCTATCCCAAACGGGAGAGCGCTAAGAGCCATTTAACAGGAACAGACATGTAACGCATGTGTTTCTAAATTTCTATGTCAGGATCTTTACACTCCTCCATCAGTGTGATCTCCAGTTATGTGCCCTCTTTTCCTGATATCTCCTACAGATCCTGTCACACTTGGGAATTTCTTCTAAGCCACTATAAATGTATTATGGAAGGAGGCAGGGAAAGAAGGAGTGAGTATCCACACCTACCACAAAGCTCACTGGCTGAGGCTGAGCAGTGCTTGTTTTCTAAGCGTTCTTGGGAGACAGATGGTGCCTCATATCTGTTCTACACTCAATCCCCCGCTGTTTCCTTGTTTTGTCCACTGTGTGTGTGGGTTTTACACCTTGCCTAACTCTCCACTATTCATGCATTCCTATCTGATCGTCTAGTTTCTGTTCAGCGGCTTGCTCTGACTTCGCAACCTGACTGCTGTTCATCTGCAAGCCTTCCTGGCTGACTTTTTCCCCCTGACCTTCAACTTATGTACACTTCTGGCACTAGTCTGAATCCAACCACACTTTGCTCAAAAGTGGTCCCATCCCACAACAGGTAGACATAATATCCATCAGTATAACACCTTTCAGTTTACTTTTTTTTCATGATAATCTTGTGAAGTAGTATTACTAACACTTTATTTTTTCTAAGAGGTGGGAACTAAGAATTCAGTCCTCTAATATTTGACAAAGTTACGTATTTGCAAGGGTCTATTTCTTACTCTCATATTACTAAGCTTCTCTGTGCATGTTCATTTCGATGTCAGCCTAGAAGTACAAACTGCATGAAGAGAAGAATCATTTTCCTTGACTGATCTCCATAACATTAGTAAAATAAGCTCTTTCTTGGCCTTCTGGCTCTGCACTTTTTCTTCTACCTTTGGCTCTCCCTTTTTAGTCTCCTTCACGGGTGTCTCTCCTTCTTCCCAGCTGTCATTGCTGAGTCTGCATCCAAGGCCAAATTCCCGGAGCTATTTCTTTCACTCCGAGGGTCTCAAATACCACCTTTCTAAGTGCTAGGGGTTTACGGATCTGGATCTCCAGCCCCGACTTTTCAGCTGAGGCTTGAGTCTGTACATCCAAGCACCTAGCAAACATCAGCAGTTAGATGTCCGACTGGAGCCTCTAATGCTACGGATCCTGCCATCTTCCCCGCTCCCTGACCCCACCTCTTCCTGTTCACCCTATCATGCAGGCAGCGGGTGGCATCATCGATCACTTTCTACCCACTGCCCAAGCCAGCACCCTTGCTGCAGCAGCCTGTCTCTCTCCCACTTTGGCTCTCTTGGAAGCCACACACTTCACTTATGCACACCACCACTTGCCCAGATCAGACAACTGTCCCCTCTTGCCTCAGTTACTTTAGCAGCTTCTAACTGGTCTCTAGCTTCCAGTCTTGCCTTCCTAATCCAGTCTGTACACTATAGCCATAGTGTTTTTTCTTTTTCTTTCTCTCTCTCTCTCTCTCTCTGTCATTACTATGTTGGGTTTTTTTTTTTTTTAATTGTGGCAAAATATCCCTAACCCAAAATTTAGCACTTTCACCATTTTAAAGTATATAGTTTTAGCAGTGGGAAGTATACGTATGTTGTTGTGCATCTAATCTCCAGAACTCTTCTCATCTTGCAAAACTGAAACTCTGTACCCGTTAAACAACATATCCCCATTCCCTTTCCCTCAACCCCTGGCAACCACGGTTCTCCTTTCTGTCTCTATGAGTTTGACCACTCAACATACCTCATTTGTCTTTTTGTGAATGGATAGTTTCTCCTAGCATAACATCCTCAAGGTTCCTCCACGTTGTGGCCTGTGCCAGAATTTCCTTCCTTTTCACGGCTGAATAATACTCCATTGTCTACATAGACCACATTTTTGTTTATGCATTCATCCGTTCATGTCCTGAGTTGGCTTAAAACTCTCTGATGGTTGTGCTTTGCTGTTGGGATAAGCATTCAGGCCCCAGCTGCTTCTTTAGCCTCACCTTCTCACCCTTCATTATATCCACTCTCTTCTCCAGCTCTGACTGTTCCTGCGGGCTGTTTCTCTGCCTGGACCACTTCCCAGGACTTGCCCCCTGTGTAAGTGTGATGCTCTGAGAAACTGACTCCAGGGAGGGATTACACATGCGAAACTTTTATATGGGGAAATGTGTTAGAGAGGAACAGAGAAAATCACGCCTGCCTCGGCGTCCCTGCAGTACTTAGTCATGGAGCGGGCAGAGGGGCTCTGCAGAAATGGATGGTTTTCAGCGCCCATCCCTCATTATGCTGGTGTGCTCACAGAGGGGCATTCTTCTGGCCAATGTTCTCCCTCTCTTCACCAAGCAGCCTGTGCTTCCTCTGCTAGACTGCTTTTTGATTTTTTTTTTAAGTTTATTTATATATTTTGAAGAAGAGAAAGAGAGTGAGCCAGAGAGGGGCAGAGAGAGAGAGGGAGAGAGAGAATTCCCAAGGAGGCTCCTCACTGTCAGCACAGAGCCCAATGTGGGACTGGATCTCATGAACCATGAGATCACTACCTGAGCTGAAACCAAGAGCTGGGTGCTTAACCAACTGAGCCATCCAGGCGCCCCTGCTTTTTGATTTTTAAGAGCAGACCATGTCATCTTATTTGTGTTTTGATCTTAGTGTTTTGCATAGTATCTGGCTTCGTAGGTATTCAAATGCTTGTAGCTTGAATGCGGAAATAGAAATATTCAGAATTTGCTTTCTGTTACGAATGAATTTGTGTCTACTTTTAAAAACCGCATTTAGGGGCGCCTGGGTGGCTCAGTCGGTTAAGCGTCTGACTTTGGCTCAGGTCACGATCTCGCGGTCCGTGAGTTTGAGCCCTGCGTCGGGCTCTGGGCTGATGTCTCGGAGCCTGGAGCCTGCTTCCGATTCTGTGTCTCCCTCTCTCTCTGCCCCTCCCCCGTTCATGCTCTGTGTCTCTCTGTCCCAAAAATAAATAAACGTTAAAAAAAAAAACACCTGCATTTATTTTATAGCATAAAGCCCAATATCTAGTCCCCCCTGCCCACAGTGCTGGGAGCAAGGTGCTGGGCCCACTGTGGGGGCACAGTGTCCTCGGAGTAGGGGTAGGACTTGGTGGGAAGGGGGAGGCAACGGGATTGGAAAAAAACTACATGGGAGGAAGCAGATCATCCAAGATAATGGTCAATCTGAAAGGGCTGCGCAGAGAGAGAATGAAGGTCTGAGTCACAGGGAGCGAAGGCAGCGGGATGGATGGCAAACTGTGCCCAGGATTGAATATTTTGAGGCAGAGCCTTATTCAAGGTACAGATTCTGGCTGGATGCAAAGAAGCTTGTAAAAGTAAGTTTTCTTTGGAAGGCATTATTTTCTTTTTATTCTTTCAGCCATAGAAAACAAACAGTATTTTTTAAATTTTGTGACAAAATGTATTGGCTCGAGTTTCACCCGTACACCTTCCTCTCCACTGTGGTTTCTAGTAGGGTAATTGAAACAAAATACCTAGTTCCTGATTCCTGGTCATTGAAGGCTGTTTCAGGGTGATGGCTTTGGTCATCAGCCCTGAACTGTCCTCAGCCACTGAATCTCTCTATATATGAGGATACCTTGAAATGGCTCAGTCCATTCTAAGTATTTTAGGAGACATACATACAGACTCCTTAGGGATCTATAATGCTTATCCAGTACAAAAAATGTTCAACTACGTGTACATTGTGAAAGAAATAACTGTGAGCCTCTCCTTTCCCTGCAGAGTTGAAGAGCGAGAAGAGACTGCAATGACCCTAAACTACCCTTCCTTTTATCCGAGAGCTCGGCCAGGCTGCAAGGCCCCCACTCTGCCCTTGCTGAAGCCGACCTCGCAGATCTAGGCCTGCGGTTGCGAGGCTGAGGTGCCTTCCAGCCGACAGCCGCTGGTGCTCGAGCCCTTTCCAAATACAGTTGGGGACCAATCAAGAAGAGAGCCTCCAGGGGTAGAGAGGATATACAAGGAATGCCACCCCTAGATAAAAGGAAATTATTTAACCACCATGTGACAAAGAGAGGAATTTCTCTTGCTGCTAGGAATGTTCAACTGGCTCATTCTTTGGCCCTGCCCTGCGGTTTACCCTGGTCTAACGCACCCTTAAAAGGGCAGCGATGAGGTAACAGCGTTTCTCTTGGTAATCTTCGTCTCATTTTGTAATCCGGTTCATGGAAGAAACCTGTCAAACAAGAAGTGTGACTCAGGGGCAGATGTTAAAACATGCACTCCTCCAGGAGAGAGTAAAAACTGTCTGGGAAATGAAAGTGCCTGTTCTCTTAATGTTACAAACTCATCACGAGGGAAACTTCTTGTGTTTGACACCCTGCATTGGCCATGATCAATATTGGACGGCGCGCTGCAAAGGGTTCTCTCATTTCCACAAAGCTTAATTAGCAAAAGTTGCCTCTCTTCACACCGTGAAGAGTTTCAGTGCTGCACAAAAATGGACTGGCTGAACACACTGGACGTTGGGAATGTGGTGATGAGCAACCTTTTCCTCCTTGATAAGAAAACAAGAGGCTTACCGGACATATTTTTGGAAGGAATAATCTAGTAGTGTGAATGAGTTTTACATTTAAAATAAAAAGAAAGGGAGAAAGGATGACCTCTGTCTAGATGGAAGGTCGGTCAGAAAGCAAGTTAACCCTGGACATCCAGAAGGGCAGAATGGAATTAGCGGACATGTCAGAAGGGGACCAAAAGTTAGACGGGGGAGGCTGCAAATACTAAAAGTAGACTTTCCTGTGAACTAACCTAATTCACTTTCACCGATGTGCTAACAAAGAGAAATTCTGCATCAAGGACTTGCTTGGCTGGCAGTGGTTAAAACTGGAGGTTGGTAGGCTTTCCTTTTTTTCCTCTGTGTATGCCTGGTGAGTATATCATGGTAAAATTGTGTATTATGATACCCTCTAATATAATTTGTTTGGGCTTAACTTCAATGTGATAAATGGGATGAAAATTTCAGAAATTTGTCTTAACACCTAAAAGTCTTTGCAGATTTCTGATAATTCAAAGCCTTTATATTCATTTGCATATTAATTTCTTTTCCTGTTCCTTTTTTCTTTTTTACAAAAAGCCCATTCTCAGGGCGCCTGGGCAGCTCAGTCGCTTAAGCGTCCGACTTCGGCTCAGGTCTTGCAGTCCGTGAGTTCGAGCCCCGCATTGGGCTCTGTGCTGACAGCTCAGAGCCTGGAGCCTGCTTCCAATTCTGTGTCTCCCTCTCTCTCTGCCCCCTGCCCTGCTCACACTCTGTCTCTGTCTCTCAAAAAGTGAATAAACGTTAACAAAAAATAAAAATAAAAAAATAAAATAAAATGAAAAGCCCATTCTCACAGTTTGATAGAATAAAAGTGCCAACCCTGTCTTCATCTTACTCTTGCATTATTCTTTAACAAAAAATAAAACAGAAGGATACTATTAAAGCCATTTAGCCTATTGTTTCTTCGTTTGGTCTACTATTTTACTCAGAAGAAACATTGAAACATATATTTCCATTTTCAAAACTTTTACATAGTCTCTTTTTTTTTAAAGATTATGTCTTTTCTTTTAAGTTTTATTTATTTGTTTTGAGAGAGACAGAGAGAGTGAGCGGGGGGGGGGGGGGAGGGGAGGGACAGTGAGGGAGGGAGACAGAGAATCCCAAGCACTGTCAGTGCAGACCCCGCTGTGGGGCTTGAACTCACCAAACATGAGATCGTTACCTGAGCCAAAAGCAAGAGTCAGACACTTAGCCGACCGAGCCACCCAGGCGCCCCCAAATTTTCACAAAGTCTTAAAGTCGATACTTGTGGTTTATGCCTCAGATGAAAACTCATGGAATTAAAGGTACATCATGTAGCAACTGAACAACTGAGTTACCTCTTTCAACTGTATTGCAGAAATGAAAGGGAAAATTCATGCATTTAGATTTATATTACCAACCCCTTTGATTTCTTTGACAAGAGAAAGAGGCAACAATTTGCCAAAGGCCACACACGCCATGTGGGCTGCTTGACGGTACTGGCCTTCTCCACCCCTGCACCTGCCCACCGCACAGCTCTAATAAATCATCCCTGTAGTTAAGGCAACTGAGGAAAAGGGAGAGGGAAGTTATTGCTCCCCAGTGCCTGGTAGCACAAAAACACAGTTACCTCGTATGTCTCAGGATACTGGGTCAGCTGAGTTAGCCCACACGCTGACATGTGAAATGGCCAAGAATTCTGCCCTTGAGTCTGTCTTCTCTGTACATTCTTTGGGAGCTGTCTCATCCATCCCAAGGTTTTGCTATCTTACGGTAATAATTTCCAGACCTTCTGGAGAGAAGACTGACCACCGGTGGCTCCAGCAGCTCCCTTTAATTTGTCTAACAAGGAGCAAGTGCACAGGTTCAGCCTGACCCAAGGGACCCCAGTGCTGTTGGCGTGAATAGGCAACTCCCCCGCCCCCCGCACCACCCCCCCAGCAGCTGGCGCCCAAGCTAGACTCTTGTTCTCTTGCTTGCCAGACCGCTCTCATTCTCACCTTTGAAAAGTATTGTGTTTGTGTGTGTGTGTGTGTGTGTGTGTGTGTGCAGTAGGGCTCGGCTCATACTGTATCCGACGCATCCTGCAGACTACACTATGGGGTGGTGCAAGAGGACAGGGGCGTCTTCGTGGGGCCCCACCTTTGTCCGCAAGTCCATCCTGCACCACGTGACCCTGGGACATTTGCCAAAGCCATTCACTCAATAATCTGTACCGTTAGTCTAGACCTGTCACCTGAGCTCCAGATTTTAATATCTTATTGTCTACTTGCCCTCTCTTCGTGGATGTCCCACGGGTTCCTCAGACTCTGCCTTCTGTTCTTCTTCCCGTGGGCCTTCTTCAGCTAATGGGATCGTTATCCTCCCAGATCCAGAGGCAAACATCAGAATCACCTTCACTGTTCACAACCCAGTGAAATGAAATTTAAATTGTTGCCAGTACTAAGAAGAGGAGGAAAGAGAGATTAGTATTTGTGGGCTATTTTGTGGTTAGTGTAATCCAAAATGTGCACCGGATACTTGAGGCATGGTGTTAAAGCTGCTACAATTTCCTGTCTGGACTTTCTTAATTGACCCAGCAAGAAAGTGTTTCGCATATCAGGAACTGTTTCTTTGATTTACATGTTTTTAAAGTTTATTTATTTAATTTTTGGAGAGAGAGAGCAAAAGAGGGGCAGAGAGAGTAGAGATTCCCAAGCAGGCTCGATGCCATCAGCACCGAGCCTGTCACAGGGTTCAGTCTCATGAACTCTAAGATCATGACCTAAGCCCAAATCAAGAGTTGAAAGCTTAACCGACTCATCCACCCAGACATCCCTAGATTTTTATTTACATTTAAACTGGTATAATTTCTCATATTAATGTGGTTGATCATTCAGTAAATATCTATCAGGTGCAGAGCTGATATTAATTATTTTGGTTTGAACTTTCACACATATTTCTTTTACATATGTCAGCTACTCAGGATAGCTTCTGCAGGCCTGGTGCCCCAGTATCATGTTTCTGTTTTTGTTTTTTTTTTAATAAGTTTATTTACTTTTGAGAGAAAGAGTGCAGAAGAGGGGTAGAGGGGCAAGAGAAAGAGAATCCCAAGCAGGCTCCACACTGTCAGCACAGAGCCCAATGTAGGGCTCGAATTTACTAACCGTGAAATCATGACTGGAGCTGAAATCAAGAGTCGGACACTTAACTGACTGAGCGACACAGCCCCCCTCCCCCCCCAGCATCATCTTTAATGGCTCCTTCTTTCATTTTCACAAGTGTCTGGGTTTGGATGACAAATTATATGGTCACCCAACACATATGTTATGTATACTTCGGATGTACCGTTGTTTAACATTTTCTAAGCTTGTTCTGCCCTGTAATATCTAACCAATCTAGTCTGAGCCCTCATCCTGAGCGGCTGCTGGAAGACCCTGCCTTTTGTAAGATTGTCCCTCTCCTTGATGTGAAGCCCATGGAGACTGAGGATGTGTCCTTTCTTTCTTCACTGCCTCTTCCCGAGGCCATATTTCTTACTAGCCAAAAACGCAAAGTAAAATAAATATTCCTAAGGACAGTAAAAAATTTGAAGTAAAATAACACAAGAAAGAGAGAAAAATAAATGAAAATGTCAAAATTAAAATATAAGGGTTAAAATACAAATGTAATTAAAACAATCTGTTAGAAGATCCAATGATCACATTTAATTACAAAACAAAAATGAGAAGCTACAATATGTAAAGTAAAATAAAAATATGAACACAGCTGTAAAAACAATTCTCAACTAAACTAGAAATAAGTATAAACTCTAAAGGACGTAAAAATAATAATATTTTTAAAAGGAAATATAAAATAAAGACACTGGAAGGCAAACAAGATAGAGGCTGAACACGTAAAGAATGAAGAACTAAACTAGGAATGGGGACATTAGATAAAATGAATTAAATGAGGTAACACATGTAAAGTGCTTCTCATAATGACATGAGGTTGAGACATCACTCCCTAAAAACAAAATTTGTCTCTAATAATAAAGTTGGAAAACAAAAGATGAGGTGCAAAAGAGGAGAGGGAGTAAAGAGCCCCACTGAAAGCAAGATATGAGTCTTTGGCAAAATTCCCCCAGAGACTTCTCAGTAGTTGACTTCCGGTTCACTGGGAAATAGGAGGTACAGCCAACACAAGCTCCTTTCCCCCTGCTCCTTGTGCCATGTTCCCTGTCAACTCACATGTCTTTGTGGTAACTTTGACCCAGAGCTGTCCGAAAAGCCTCACCACAAACAATTTTGGGAGAGAGTCAGTTTTGGCGTTGACTTCACACCTGCACAGCCAGTCTGTTCTTTGGAATCCAGAAGAATAGCAGGCTTAGGTATCTAAAAGTGTTCAGAAAGTATTTGGTAATCCCCAATGTAAGCAAACAGATGGCTTTTCATTCTTACCTTCAGATGAGAAAAATATCCTAGTGCTGATGGTGTTTAGTGATAACATTTTATGATCACTAATTTAAATAATAATGAAAATCTCTATTTCTTAATAATCTAATTGAGACAACGAATGGGTTTAAAAGTAAACTGGATGTTGAAGCATCTAACTCAACTTAAAGGGTATTAGGACAATGGTATGTAATCAAAACGGTTTGGCACTGGCACAAAAACAGACACATAGATCAGTGGAACAGAATAAAAAGCCCAGAAATAAACCCATGAATATTTGGTCAATTAATCTATGACAAAGGAGGCAAGAGTAGGCAATGGGAAAAAGACAGTCTGTTCAACAAATAGTGCTGGTAAAGCTGGACAACTACATGCAAAAGACTAAAACTGAACCACTTTCTCACACCACACACAAAAAGTAAACTCAAAATGGATTAAAGGTCCAAATGTGAGACCTGAATTTATAAAACTCCTAGAAGAAAACATAGGCTATCATTTCTCTGACATTGGCCGTGGAGACACTTTTCTAGATATGTCTTCTCGGGCAGGGAAACCAAAGCAAAATTCAACTATTGTGACTATACCGAAATTGAAAGCCTTTGCATAGTGAAGGAAACCACCAACAAAATGACAAGGCAATCTGCTGAATGGGAGAAGATATTTGCAAATGACATATTCAATAAGGGGTTAATATCCAAAATATATAAAGAACGTCTACAACTTAATGCCAAATAACTCAAATAATCTAATGAAGAATGAGCAGAAGAACTAAATAGACATTTTTCCAAAGAAAACATAAAAATGGTCAACAGATGCATGAAAAGTTGCTCAATATCACTAGTCATCAGAGAAATGCAAATCCAAATCACAATGACATATCCCTTCACACCTGTCAGAATGGCCAAAATCAAGAAGATAATAAATGAAGTGTCGGCAAGGATGTGAAGAAAAAGGAACTCTCGTGTGCTGTTGGTGGGAATGTAAACCGGTACAGCCACTGTGGAAAACAGTTTAGAGCTTCCTCAAAAAATTAAAAATAGAATTTCCATAGGATCCAGTAATTCTACTACTGGGTATTTACCCAAAGAATATGAAAACACTAATTTGAAAAGATACATGCACCCCTATGTTTATTGCAGCATGATTTACAATAGCCAGGATATAGAAGCAACCCATAGATGAATGGATAAAGATGGAGTATACATACAATGCAATATTGCTCAGCCATAAAAGAGAATGAGATCTTGCCACAACAGCATGGATGGATCTAGAGGTATAATGCTAAAGGAAGGAAGTCAGAGAAAGATAAATACTGTATGATTTCACTTATATGTGGCATTTAAGAAACAAAACAAATGAACAAAGAAATTTAAAAAGAGACAAACAAAAAAGCAGATTCTTAAATACGGAGGACTAACTGGTAGCTGCCAGAGGGGTGGTGGATGGGGGAACGGGTGGAATAGATGAAAGAGATTAAGAGTACACCTATCATGATGAGCACTGAGTAACGTATAGAATTGTTGACTCATTATTCAGCTAATATCACTGCATGTTAATTATACTTCAATAAAACATGAAATAAGAGAAAAGAAAATAAAAGAAATAAAAGGAAAAAAAAAGAATGTGTTTAGAAGTAACCCGGAGGGGTGCCTGAGTGGCTCAGTCAGTTAAGCATTTGACTCGGTTTTGGCTCTGGTCATACCTCATGGTTCATGGGATCAAGCCCCATGTTGGGCTCTGTGCTGAGTGTGCAGCTTGGGATTCTCCCTCTCCCTCTCTCTGCCCCTCCCCCACACTGTCTTTCAAAATAAATTAATAAACTTGAAAAAAAGAAGAAGTAACCTGGACGTTGAAGCATTCAACTGATGTCGAAATAAAAGGGTGTTAGCATGATGCTAGGAAGTGAGAGATTTCTGGTAAAGTCAAAGTAAAGATTCTATTAAGGACGACATACCTTAGGAGAAGGCAGCTGTAGGTTTCCACACAATTAATTTATACACCTTTTTAAATACAGGAATACAGCAAGTACACCCTCAGGAGAACGACTTACTTAAGAGAGAGGTAGATGATAAGAAATCAAGCCGACGGTGGGGGATCAATTGAGGAAGCGACTTCCAGGGAAAACCGTGGAGCCCTTCATCCATCCCACACATACTGTGTGAACCTTCAGGGATGCTTTGGCAGAAACCCTACTGTGATAAAGGAGACTCTAAAACCCTAGCCTGCCTCAGATTACCCAATTCAGGTGTGCATTCAAGGAGAAGTTGGGGTGAGGCTCCAGAATTTGCATTTCCAACAAGTTCCCAGGTGGTTCTGACTCTCTGAGAACCACTGGCTTATATTTAAAGACGTTAATTTTCTTGTATAAGAAGCGGATTTCTGGTTGGCTGTGGCTCATAAGGTCTTTAAGGGCAAGGTCGCTTTCTAATTTGTCCCTCTGACATCTTTGGGCATTAGCTGCTTATCCCTAGGCTTGTCTCCTCACGGTCACAGAGTGGCTACCGCAGCCCCAATAATTTCACCTTCACACCATCTCATTGAAGGCACAGAGGCAAAGGGAAGAAATAGCACAAGTTGTCACTTCCCAACCTTCGTGTTTTTTTATCCAGAAAGAGCATCTTTTTCAGAACTCCCAAGCAACTTTTCTTATCTCTCATTGGCCAGAACTGGATCACTTACCCACTCTCCCCCTCACCCTGTTCCAGATTCATTCTTGGTGTAATGGATGACAAATACTAATTTGACAAATAATAATTGACAAATAATAATTTGTCCCCTGGGATGGGGGCAATGTCTACTTTGCCTGAATTCAAAATGGGAATGGCTGTTCAAAAAGTAGCAAATATTGACTACCATACCACAGGAGCCTACCTCCGGCCAATCACACTGCTAGATATTTTGCATATATTAATTCACTGAATTCTCACATTTCTCTGAAGTAGACATTATTATTCTCATTTTACAGGTGAGGAAACTAAGACTTGATGAGGTTAAGTATTTTGCCTACATAGCTAAGAAAAAATTAGAATTTGAACTAGGTCTATTGATTCCACAGTCTAAACAGTACCTTTACGTTATGATGTCCTGCTAACTCTTGTTTTATCTAAGACTCAGATAAATTGTTGCTGTCATAATGACAACACTTGCTTATGGACAAAAAAAAAAGCTATTTTATATTCTGCTTACTATATAGAATATATGTGTAGTATATTTCATGAGATTTGAGGCAAAAATTTAAATGTATGAGTACTTAGAAAATCCTGGGGACGCCTGGGTGGCTCAGTTGGTTAAGCGTCTGACTTCAGCTCAGGTCATGGTCTCAGGGCTCCTGAGTTCAAGCCCTGCATCGGGCTCCTGTGCTGACACCTCAGAGCCTGGAACCTTCTTCAGATGCTGTATCTCCCTCTCTCTCTGCCCCTCCTCTGCTCCCACTCTGTCTCTCTCTCTCTCTCTCTCTCTCTCTCAAAAATAAATAAACATTAAAAAAAAACAACAGAAAATCTCGTCACCAAGAATAATCTATTCCTAAAAACATACCTTAGTTTTCATTATAATAAACAAGATCAGACAGGGTGAGAAGGATGCTTTTAAAGTCTAATTTGGAACTTCCCAAATTTTGTACACTCATGTTTGCAAGTAAGTCTAACTTATACTTACTCATTTCACTTTACAATTATATGTGCGGTGGGAAGGGAGGAGTTATGTGGAGCCATGGAGGAGAATAAGGCAGATAAAAGCAGCGTGGGAAAGGCAGGAGAGAGACAGAAAATGGCTTAGCATCGTCAAAGGACAAGGGGTCCCAACTTAGTATGACTGGGATTTCAAAGGTTGTGGAAAGGGGTTTTAACTTCAACTTTTACAATGTGAGTCTGTTTTGGGCATGATATCTTCATTCTGAAAAGAGAAATAGAAAGAGAGAAGTAAGAGTAGAAGCCACATGTCAGGACTCTGGGGAAAAGGGAAAGTAAATGGGTGCCCTTGGCAAGTACGGGTGATCCCATGCAAGAGGTTAAGAACAAATGGGAAAAGGAACTCCAACTGCAGTGTTTGCATAGGGGTCAGCAAGATTATTCTTTTACAATATCTATGTAAAAACAAAATATATGCTCATGAATACGTCATCAAAGCCAGAAAAACTAACTTTGGGTAGTCTATTAGACATCTATACCTGCATAAAAATAACATAAAACGTAGCTGCTGAAAGCAATAAATATTTATTATATTACATAGTTTCCAAGGGTCAGGAAATGAGGGCTTGGCTGGTGGTTCCGGTTCAGGGTCTCTCATAAAGTTGTAGTCAAGATGTTGGCAGGACTGCAGTTATCGAAAGGTTCGACTGGGTGGGGGGTATCCATTTCTAAGCTCACTCGTGTGGGACTTCAGTACCTTGCTGGCTGCTGCCTTTCAAAGGGCGGCTCATGACACGACAGCTGGTTTCCTCCAAAGGGACTGATCCAAGAGAAAGAAACCAAGACAACGGCAGCAGTGACTTTTGATGACCTAGTCTCTGAGGTTGCATATAAAACCTCTTCTGTTTTATTCTATTTGTTAGAAATGAGTCGGTAGATTCAGCCCACACTGAAAGGGAAGGGACTTAAGCTCCATCTCTTGAAGGGAGGAGTGTTGAAACATTTGTGAACGTTATTTTTGAACATCAAAAAACACGTAAAGAATATCATGGCATAAATAAACACATGCACAGTGAAACATTTGCCCATAAGAAGTATGTCAAATGCAATTTCCTGAACATGAAGCCACTTCAGTGTTGCAAAATTTGCCTTAATATTGTCACTTGCTCTCTAACATTCAGTTATTACAGACATCACTGCACAGTGCTTTTCACATTTTGTTCTAACGCTCAAGTGGGTATTTGTCATGCCTTGCAGATGCCAGCATCTTTTGAACACCCTTCTCATGTTTGGGGAATTTCCTCCATTTTAAGACTTGCTTCCTAAGGTAGAAGCTAGAACTTTCCTTCTTAACCTCCCTTGTGGCTAGGATTTGGGGACTGGAACTTGTCCTCTACCCAGAGAGCCCCATGTAGGATGTCAATTTGGCAAAGGGGCAGCACAGCCCAGAATCTAGTTTCCAGTAAGGGGGTAGGAAAGGACTTCAATGATGGACTCACACCTTGGGCTCCTCATCTCGGGATTCTGCTTTCTTGTGTTGGCTTTATTCCCAGACAGCCTATCTCTGTGTAGTGCTCCTAGTGCTCCATAACAGTATTCCAGTTTATTAGTCTCAGGCTTTTTATTAACTATTTATTAACTATTAACTATTTTTATTAACTATTTTTTATTAACTATTAATTATTAACTATTAATTATTAACTATTAACTATTCATTAAAAGAAAAAAAACCCCACACTTAAACAGTAACATGTTTATTCTGCCCATAGATTTTGTGAGTCAGAAATTGGGAAAGGATACAGTAGGGATAGCTTGTTCCTGCTCCACGATCTCAGTGCTTAGCTGGGAAGATTCAATGGCGAGGTCACTTGATGGTTAGGTGCTGAAATCAACTGAAGGCTCGCTCGCTTCTATTTGCAGCAATTAATATTGACCGTTGGTTGGGGCTGTTGGCTGGAAAAACTACATGTGGCTACTTGGGCTTTGTCACAGTATGGCGGCTGGGTTCCCAGAGCAAGCATCGTAAGAGAACAAGGTGAATGACCTCAGAAGTCACTAGCATCTGTCTGCCACAGACACAAGGCTTCCCTGATTTAGCGAGGAAGAACACAGACTCCGTGTATTGATGGTACGGGTGTCAAAATCACAGTGGAGGAAGATAAAATAACACGTGGGATGGGAGGTACTGTCGTGGTCCTCTTTGGAAAAATACCGTGTGTCCCACCGCAGACTGAAATTTTCTCTTCTCCAATAGCTCTGAGTGATCTGTAACTCTGACTAGACTAACTTGTGTTCCAGGCCCATCCTTAAACAGTGGCCACAGAATTTAATACAGTCTTGAGGCTGCAGAAGAGGCACTGCTGAGGGGTACCCTGTAATGAAAACAGTTCAGAACGGTTTTATACTAGAGGTCGTTGGGAGGCTAAGTCTGGGGTTGAATGAAAATATCATTCAGATAGTATACTGCCATGTTCCAGAAGATCGTGGAGGATTTGATGGCTAGATTGGTGGTAAGAAAGCTCTGTAATGCCCTTGAGGTGCAGGCTGTAAGTCTAGGAGGCCTCTTACATTGGAGTGAGTTTGTAACTGGGCCTCTCAACTTGAAAATGGTGATACAAACGCTTGCCATATAGAGTTGTTTTTGTTTTTTGTTTTAAATCAAACTAGATAATATATGTAAAGAGCTTAGAGCAATGCCAAGGGTTATGTGGCAAAGTGCGGAGGGGGCAGTTCCACCAGTCGTTATCCTCAGGGCCTCTCAGGGGCAGTCAGGGTTCTCGACTGGGACTCAGAGGCTGGGGGAGAGCCTCCCCAGGTCACGGCAATGTCCCCGGGGGGCTCACGGGAATTCCAGGAGGTAGCAGGACAATGCGTTTCTCACAATGTGACCTAGCCGGTGAAGAGCCAGTCGGTGAGGTCCCACACAGGTGAGTCTGCGCAGTCTCCAGGCTGATAGGAGTTCTCGGGCAAAGACAGCTGCCTGCACTGCAGGAGCAAGGGCGTGGCTGCCAGACGGTCCTCGATTCCCAGGCTCCCGAGCCGTGGCTCTGTGGTAGTTTCGAGGTCCTGGGGTGGCTCGGGGAATGCAATGGCCGTCCTGGTAAAGGAAGTGAGAGGACAAGCCGAATCTCCTGTGCACAGAACGAAGGGAGAGCAGTGAACAGTGAAGAGAACGCAAACTTCCAAGCGCACGGGTGGGTCGTGGGAACAGAGGGAGGGCCCTCAGAGGCGCAGCGGCCGTGGTGCCGGCAGCCAGCGGGGAGGGCCGCTTGTGCCACACTCCCCGCCTGTGGTACAGACACAAATTTCTACAAAACTTCCTTCCTGTGTGACTTGTTAAGAAGAAACGCGGCCCACAAGCACAGGGGTCCGAGAACTCTGCTGCTGCCCGTGCAACTCATTCCTTGAAGTTTATTCACTTTGGAATAAAACGAACGAAACCCCACCCTGTGGGCTCCGTCCCTGCCCCGCCAGGCCCCCGCGCCTCCAAAATGTGCTCCTGGGAAACCAGAAGTTTACTAGTGTGTTTGTTTCCCGCGCCCGCGCACCTCGAAACCGAAAGCACCACTGGCTGGGCCCGAGTCCTGCTCGGAGCTACCAGCCGAGCGTCCCCGCCGCCAGCGCGCCGAACTCGGATGCAGTTGCCTTCCCTGCCGCGCCGGGCCGGGGGCAACAGTGAGCTGCGGCGGCGGCGGCGGCGGCGGCGGCGGCGGGAAACCGAGGCCCTGGCGGGGAGGTCGCTCCAGCTCGGGGTGGGAAAACCGGGAAAACAGCGGCAAAGTCTCCTCAGAAACTCTTCCGGGAGGGTTCGAGGACGGTGGAATACAGCTTGTAGGAAGAGTGAAATGCAGACCGTTCGCCTGTACCAGGATGGCCGAGTGGTTAAGGCGTTGGACTTAAGATCCAATGGACAATGTCCGCGTGGGTTCGAACCCCACTCCTGGTAGATGTTTGCTTTTACGGTTTTTTTAACTTAAAAATTTTATTTCTGTTTAAAGTATACATTTCACTGAGCACACCACGCCTGGGGCCCAAGAATTCTGTCTTCTGGCTGGGAGAGACGCACCCTTCTCCCACCTCCCTCCGACTCGCATAACGCTCGGCGTCGCTTCCCGCGGGCGGAAGACGACTTCGCGCGCGGGGTGGGCGGGGGCTGGGCGGGAGCGCGGGCGGGGGCCGGAGGGCGTCTCCCCCGCCGGGGCTGCGCGGCGTCAGAGGCTCGCGGGGCCGAGGCGGGGTCGGGACTCGGGACTCGGGACTCGGCTGCGGAGCGGGCCCCGCTTCCCCGCTGCGGAGCCGGGGCCGGCCGGGCGGGGTGGGCGCCTCCGATGGGAGAGCACAGTTAGCCCCCTCCGCCGAAAAGTCAAGGCTAAACCACCTTTTCCCGTTTCGCCAAAATGAATTGTGTGCGCACAACTCTTCCATTAGCTCCTTGAAGGCGGAGACAGTGGGCACCCCAGCTCTAAAATGGACTCTAGCTTGCATCCGGCTTAGAATTTTAAAATACCAATGGCATGGTCTCGTTGTTTTCTTCCTTCCTTTTTTTTTTTTTCAAGACTTTTTAAAATAATCTCAAACCTAGATTTAAAGTAAATTAAAGTAGATTAAAGTAATCTAAAACCTAGAGGAAAAAGTTGCAACTACAGTGCAAAGAACACTTAAAAAAAAATCATTGGTTAGTAAGATACCGACTAGATGCTCCAATACAACCATTAAAATAAGGAAATTAATATTGATAATTTACTACATCTAGTTCCCGAACCTCTTTCAGTCACCAGTTGGCGTGTATAGTAAATTCTCCTGTTCAGAGTAATGTACTGAATTTACTTGTCACACCTCCTTAGGCTTCTTGAATCTGTAACAATTTCTCAGTGTCTCCCGACTGCCATGATCTTGACACTTGTGAAGATGACAGGCCAATCACTGTGGAGAATGTCCCTTTGTCAGCTTGGGTTTGTCGGATTAGATTCAGGTTGTGCTTCTGTAGCAAGAGTATGGCGGAAGTGATGCGGTGTTCACACTCCCATCAGGGGGGGAGTGATTTTGATGTGTCCTGTTAACTGAACTGAATTCACTTGATTAAGCCTCTCTGCCAACTTTCACCACTATAAATTCACTCTTTCCCCCTTTGTAATTAATATATATTTGGGGGAAATGTTTTGAAGCTATAAAAATATCCTCTTACTCATCAAACTTTCCATTTGATTCAGTTATTTCTGGAATCATAAGTAATGTAAGTATGCACTTATGGTGCATACTATTTTAATAAATGGTTGCAATCCATTCTATATTTGTTCAATGATCAGTGTCCCAGATTTGGCCAGTGGAAATCCATCGGAGCTGACCTTTAACATGTCTGCATCATTCTTTAGCACTTGCATCCTTCCTGGTCCAAGATATTCCATGCTTACCTTCTATTTTCTGTGACCCAGCCCCAGAGTCAGCCCTTTTCAAAAGATCCCTGATTCCCTTTTCCCAGGAGAAAAGTCATTAGAAACCAAGATCTTAGTGCTAGACAAGCTCATTGTTTTGATGTGTTACTGTTCCCAGGCCCTCTGAGTGGACAGAATTAGGAAGTATGTGTGTATACACATCTATATTTGTCTATTTACAGCCAGGAGTTTATACTAATACCTCCAATTCTGATGCAACATTACAGATTTTGTTTTAGTTTTTCTATCCATATTTGTAATTCCCTAAACTTGCCACCTGCCAAAGTAAAATTTACCTTGCTTGAGCCTATCAACAGCTTTAGATTGAATTGTTCAAGAAGGGAAGGAAAGAGGAAAAGAGTGTCTAAGTAGTTTAGAAATGAGCATCCTGCCAGCATCTGAGAACTGGCTATAAACCAGTCACTGTTAGACACCTGGGATGTGCAGATAAATAACTCAGCATCTGTCTCAAGGAGCTCAGTTAGTGAGAGAGAGATTTTAATGAATCACGCTTATAATGAGAAAACATGAATTATGTCCGATGCTAAAGGAGCAGTGTGGGAAGCCCGAACTCTTTACCAGAAGAGTCAGCTTTAGTTGGGAACTGAAGGAAGAGAAGTAGGGCTCTGGGAGGGGAAGGAGAGAGGTGCAGGTGGGGTAAGCCATCTTGAAACCGTGCTAAGTATGGTCTCTGCAGTCCACTGAAGGATTCGAAACAAGAAGCAACCTGATTAGTGTTGCCTTTGGAAGTATCTCTATCAACATGGAAACTCTTGGTCCATCTATATAGGTTTGGGAGAGGGGGGCATATTGAATTGGAAGGAATATTTTTGGGTGAAAATTATTTAATTCAGTCAATAACCAGGTCAGCTGAACTCAGTCTACCTCTTTCTTCCACCATAAAGGCCAAGCAAGAGATAAACTATATTGATTTGAAACTTTTCCAGCCTGAACATAAGGACCTGTGCTTATTTAAGTGCTTGTATTACTATGTTCAAGCACAAATATAGAACACTACTGGCAAGAATAGGCAAAAAGCAGTGTGGAGTTTACTTTGTTTCTTTAAAACTATATTGTAGATCAGGCTTCTAGTTTGTATTAACCAGTTACTGTGCGTTAGCTGAGATGGTAAAAAACTCGTGAATATTCTTCTATGAGACTGCTGAGATTCTGCCAGATTACTCTGAGATGCCACAAAGATGGATGAAAGGATGTTGAAAGACTGCTGGTCTAGAAACAAGAGAATCTATCAGATAGATCCTAGCGCACTGCACAAGTTTTCTACTGATTAGTTGTATGGCCTACTTAGCCATAATCTTCACATGCCAATTTAGATGGAATCTTTTGCCTTACTATTTTCTTCTCTACAAAATGTTTTATCACTGGTTTTCTCTGATTAGCAGGATTCTCTAACTGAATTTAAAATTTTGTTTTAATGTTTATTTATTTATTTATTTTGAGGAGGTGGGGAGGAGCTGTGGGAAAGGGAGAAAGAGAATCCCAAGCAGGCTCCGTGCTGAGCACAGAGCCGGACTCGGGGCTCAATCTCATGAAACGTGAGATCATGGACTGAGCCGAAATCATCAGACACGTAACCACCTGAGCCACCCAGGCGCCCCACTAACTGAATTTTGATTTAATGCAGCAAACATTGAGAATGCGATTCGATTTATAAAAGTTCAAATCGTGTGGTGACTCAGTAGAAAGAATCGGGGCTTTGGGGTAAGACAGGTTTGCCAATTTTCTTAGGGTACTAGTCTCCCTTTTCTCATTCAAAATTGGGAAGATAATATTTACCCCCACTGGGTAGTTGTAAGGCTGAATTAACTATAATAATGGCTTATTAATTATAATAATCATAAGTATTATTAATAATATTACTAATGTTAGTTAATATTGTTCTCATAATATTGCCTTCTCACAAAAGTAGGTGTTTCACATCTCTCAGTTGTCTTCCCTTTTCTGAAGCCATCCACTGTGGGAGGTACAGAAGAACTACATTGTGCAAGTTGGAAGGAGTCTTACCTTGCATGGGAAGACCACTTTACAATTTTTCAAAAACACTTTTACATTCACAATCTCCTTTGACAGACAAGATCATACAAGACTCATTGTACCTAGGTGGTAGATACAATTATACACCAGCTTCTTCAACAGATGTAAAAAAGTAATGTTTTCTTTCACTCAAAATTACACATATAGAGCCAGAGAACATCAGTAGCTCTTAAAAATTGAAATCCTGTCTTACAATGTAGCAGAATCTTTACTTTCCTTTGAAACATAGCCTTGTTATATTAGACTCTTTTTTTTTAATTCTTAAAAGATTTTGAATTTAAATTTGAACAATTTGTAGGTTTACCACCACTAAGCCTAGACTGATTTTCCAATAATTATTTTAATAATAAGAAATTAAGTCATTACTTAATTTGGGTTATAAATTAAGGGTATGGATTTGTAAGCATTCTCTTTATTGGTTTGAACTAGTTGTAACTTATTCAAAACTGATTATTTCCTTTTGGGCTTAACACAGAACTCTGTGGAAGACTGTTGCCAATATATTTAAACAGTGACACCTACTGGTTAATTTGAGGCACATTTATGTGTTAAATTCTGTCTGCCTTATAGGGACTATAAAATCCTGATAAATTGTTGTTCATAGTCACTGTGTTTAGGAGCACATTAAGGCTATGTCTAATCCAGCCAGTATTCTGACTTTCTTTTTTCTCTTTCAATCATTGATAATAAATCTTCCACTGAAAAGATTCGCGAATCACTGACACAATTTGCATGAGCCATTCATTATTTTCATTGTGTGAATATGGCCTTTATCTCATCATATCCATCATATTTAGTTCAATATAATATTTATTTTCAAACTCAGAAACTATGAAGTTGAAGAGGAATAAAGATTTGGGTTGGCCACTAACTTTAAAACACAGAAGTCATGCCCAATTTGAGAAATCCTGAACAAGAAGCTTTCTTTGTCCTTAGTACCAAGTTGGAATTTGGAGATCTTGATTATTCCTTTTGTGTCACATTTTGCTTTTAGATACAATTGCAGCTAATTAATGAACAAGTTGAATGCACATTTGCTAATTGTTCGGATGAGATAACTGACAATGCCTTGAATTTTCATGAGCCTGTTCCGTTACAAAGATGCCATGTAAGAGTCAGAGAACATAATTCCAGGTTCTCTGTATCTTTGCTACTGCTGGATAGAAGGCCATTATGACCCACATGGTCCATTTGTGAACTACCTGGTTTCATTTTCATCTAAATAGATTTTGATGTCTCTGAACCACTTATCGGAATGCTGAGCAGAGAGGCAGTGATTGTACCGGATCCTTACTGAAGCACAAACTGTGCCTAACAGTGTAGTTCTAGCACGTTGGATGCACTATATAAATGCCCATGAAAGAAACAACCAACCTTGAAACCCACTGGAGTATATTTCACTGTTCATCTATTAATTGTACACATGTTAACTCTCAGGATATGTGTTTTATTTTTTTAAACTAATTAATTAATTAATTAATTTTTTAATTTGCATCCAAGTTAGTTAGCATACCATACAACAATGATTTCAGGAGTAGATTCCTTCATGCCCCTTACCCATTTAGCCCATCTTCCCTCCCACAACCCCCCCCCCCCACCCAAGCAACCCTTTGTTTGTTCTCTGTATTTAAGAGTCTTTTATGTTTGTTCCCCTCCCTGTTTTTATATTATTTTTGCTTCCCTTCCCTTATGTTCATCTGTTTTGTATCTTAAATTCCTCATATGAGTGAAGTCATATATTTGTCTTTCTCTGACTAATTTCACTTAGCATAATACCCTCTAGTTCCATCCATGTAGTTGAAAATGGCAAGATTTCATTCTTTTGATGTGTATATATCACATACATACATGACTGCACACACACACACACACACACACACACACACACACACGACAGCTTCTTTATCCATTCATCAGTCAATGAACATTTGTGCTCTTTCCATACTTTAACTATTGTTGATAGTGCTGCTATAAACATGGGGGTGCATGTGCCCCTTTGAAACAGCACACCTGTATAGGATATGTGTTTTAAAATGTACCCAGGATTTGTTTTAATCAAGTATGGTTAGACACACAGGAATGACTGACATAAAGGAATAATTTTTGATACTCACAAATCCCTAGAAACAAGAGTCACGGCCTGCCATATAGGTAGGTCAAGAAGCAGAAGAAACAAGGGAAAGCATGGGCACCTTTATTGTGGTTTTCACAGGAAGGCATTCATGAGGCAGGGTAAGCAGGCTTAGGATTGGCTAGTTTGAATAATTTGAGCAGGCTCTGAAGTTGTAGGAGCTATTCTGAGTTATATGAGGTCTCTAGGAATTAGCTAACCCTGGGAGAGGCAGTTCCTCCATGATCAGCAAGGTCCCAGAGGCCAAAATGTCAGAAATAACAGAAAATAGGAAAATACAGTTAATTTAGTATGGGTTCGGGCATTCTCACATCTCCTTTCTTCTCGTTCTCCTTCTTTTGCAGCTGGGGTCAATCTTATCTGATTAGAAGAATCAGGATCCAGAAGCCCAAAGAGGCAAACATGTAAGTAGTTTTTGAGTCATTTCCATCTGAGTGTGGCTATACAACATGCTTGTGCAAATCATATCTCAAATTTATCTTTGGGTTTATGTTGTCTTTTCAGCCATCTTATTCATGAGTAAGACTCATAGTTACTGAAAAAGGTAGCTTTTTAAATTGCATTGAAAAGAGGAATCATTAAGTTGAATATCTGTCTCAGTTCTACAATCTACTTTGTACATACACACAGAAGTATGTGTATTTGTGAAATACACAGCATAGGTCTAAGAGGCAACACAGAGGCAACTCAGAACTGTGAATAGAAGTCAGCCAGTTCAAATTTCAATCCCAGCTCCAACCCTGATTAGCAATGTGACTTTGGAATGGTTATTTAGCTTCTCCAAGTCTTTCGTTTTCTCATCTATAAAATGGGGGTGATAATAGAAATACCTATCAAATGATGTCCTGTGAGAGTTATATGTACCGTTGACAAAGTGCTTAGAAATTGCCTGGCATTTGGATGATTGATAAATTAAATTATTGCTATGCTTTAGTGATTCTTGCAAAGTGTGCTTATGGATTGACTACAAGACCAGTTTTGCTACAACGGTAAAAGTTGTTCATGGAATTGATTCTGTTAGATACACATTGTATTTGCCATAGCAATTGTAGCCAAGGAAGATCATTAGCAAATGATACAATTTTTAAAAGACATGAAATTTGGGAGAGGGGCATAGAGGCATAGATTGCATTTTTCAGATTTGTTCATTAAACTTTTTTTCCTTTTAAAAGTCTTTAAATGCCTAGCTTTCCATCATCAGTAATCTTTTCTTAAACAAAACGAGTAGATCCTTGAATAATTTTTATGTTCAAAAAATAGCACTGAGTTCTAAACTCTAACTTTTCAAATTCACGATAAGTGAGCTTATTGTTTTCTCCTGGGTGTTACACCCACTGGGTTAGTCACAAACAGCTATATTAAGGATGTTGTTCACATTTTTTAAACGCTAGCCTTCTGGCCCACCCAGTCCTGCTTCAATTTTAAATGCAACCTGACTTAACTTTTTTTTTTTTAATTTCACATAAAGAAAAAATAAAGACTCCTATTACTTGGAAGATGTTTAGAACAATACATAGTGCCATACTTTTAAGTGTGGCAAAGTGCTTCATACCGTGTAGATGGGCCTTGGAGTCTGTGATTATATAGAAGGGTCCTTTTACTATGACTCAGTGCAATGCCTAATTCTATTAGTGCACTACAAAGAACAACATGTAGAAAGATACATGGAACCAAAATGAAATTTTAAAGTGGCCTAATGAGTTGAAATGACCTCAGTTATATGCTAATTGAATCAATTAGTCAACTTCTTGAATGCTGATTTTATTCTCCTTTGAGGAATCCTCAGAACCAAAGTATGAAGGGGATGAACTTGGGTAATTCTAGATGGAAAACCTCCATGGATAGATCTGGAGTAAAGAGAATGTTTCCCACTGGGTTTTTCCTGTTCTGCTTCTACATCTCTGCATCATAAGCCAGTCTAATGCCTGCTTAGAGAACACGCAACCACTGCTGCCTTTTACCCATGTTTTCAAAGTGTCTAGGAAAGTCTCAGAGAGAAACACCAGCACTGAAACGTGGGCAATCTCTAGTTCCAACTGAACAATTCATTCATTCATTCATTCATTCATTCATCCATCTATTCATTCAGTATTTTTTAAGTGACTGAAATGAGCAATGCTATGCTGGTTGCTCAGATACGGCAACAAATAAGAAAAACAAACAACTAATCATAATGTTAATACTTTACAGTTGTAGTTCTCTTCTGGAAGTGTGGGGCATGGTTTGGAGCAGGGGAGAAGCAGAGGCCTTTCACAGAACAGATAGAATGTGAATGGACAGCGGCCATCTGCCCATCACCAGGGGAGAGACTGGACTCAGCACACAGAAAGAGAAAGGGAGAGAAAGAGGGAGAAACGGAGGGAAAGGAAGGGGAGGAGAAGAAGGAAGAAAGAAAGAGGAATAGAGAGAGAGAGAGAACTCAAGACCTCACCCAGATCCCGGGAGCCAGTTGTTCTGGAATCAGCTCCCCCCTTGTATTTCCAAGTTAAGACAGTAAATTCCTCTTTTGTGTGTGGCTTCTTATCTGAAGCTAAAGGAGTCCTGTCCTCAATAACATGGCCTTGGTTAGTATTGGTAGAAAGTTGAGTATCTTCTTGAATATCAAAGGAGTTAAAAAAAAATTGTTATATTCCAGAAGGGGAACAAGTGATGGCTTCATGAGCTTTAATCATGGGCTTGTTGAATGTTAGAGTTGGAAGGGATTTACTTACACAAAGCTTCCAATAAAGCAGAAGTAACCCACTGACCACTCCTGGCAGAGGCGAACTCGTCTCTAAGCTAGTGGTCATTAATGGGGATAGCACTTCCCTTGGGAAGCACTCTGGAAGAATGTGGGGCACTTTGGGCTTGCCATAATAATTTGGAGGGTGGTTATTGCCATTAAAGAGGGGCCTGGGATGCTGGGCATGCTGCAGTGTATGGGAGTCCCACATAATAAAGAATTATCCTTCATCCTGCAAGAGTTTAGATTGTCCAGCAGGATATTCCCATAGGTTAAAAGCCTGTTTGTCTAAACCCACAGCCTAACTGCATTTTCTCGTGTTAAACACAAAATATTTTTGCAAGCTTTCAGTATGCAGTGAATTTTCCAAGTACACAACTCCCATGTAGATCAAGGAAAAATTGGACTTCATTTTATTCAGAATTTCATCAAGAGCTAGTTTCCATGTTAGAAAACTCACGTCACTCACAGCTGCAGCACTATTTGAGTATTTGGTATTTGACTCACTAGTTCAACACACCTGCATCAGCATACATTTGTTGCTGTGGTATTCCTGACGATTCGATGGGCTCCGTATTCTCTGGTCATGCTCTAGCACTTACATATTGAGCTATCCTGTAGAACCAGATGTCTTCAACCTTCTCACTCATCAAGCTGGGACTTTCATCCAACTCTGGCTCATTTGTTCTTTTGCTGAGATAGGCACAGGCTGCCTGCTCGTGCCTCTTCTTGAAACATCTGCTTCCCACATTCTCCTGAGGCCAAGTGGGCAGGATTACATCACCCCCGCCTCCCTGCATCAGCTCACCCAGCCAGGGCTGGGTACCTGACTCAACAGGGCCAATTACGTTCTCTCCCAACAATTTGCAGGCCTACATAGGGCCATTTTCTGCTATGTCCACAGAGAAGCATGGCAATCCCATGTGTAGAGAGAGAAAAAGGATGAAGCAAATGCAGGGAAAAGCAGAGATGAGTGGCCATGTGGCCAGAGAGTGAAAAAGGCTCCAGTGAGCAGCTGCTTTGGCTCCCCTGGTGCATTTCCTAATGCAAGTTTGACTTCAGGAAGCCTGGCTGAGAGCTCTTCTGCTTGTTTTGTAATCGAATGATTCCTGACACAGAAGGCTGCCTTTCACCTGGCCCTATTGATGCACCAACAATTCAAGACCTAAGAGTCAAGTAGAGTGAGCCTTGAGCTACTCTAAGGTTTCAATTTCTCCTCTAACACTTTGCTAGTTCATATGTCTCATTTGAACTTATGTAATTGATTCTTTAAAACTTTTATTTGAAAGTATTTAAGGCACAATAGATTATATTACAAAAAATGAAATTATTTAAGGCTTTCTGAAAGCTGCAGAAACAGTGCCTCCTTCACTCAGATTCCCCCAAATCTTAACATTTTACCCCATTTGTTTCAGCTTTTTCCCATTCTCATTCTCTTTAATTCTCTGAATCATTTGAAAGTAAGTTGTAGATATGATGCCCATGACTCCTCCATGTTTCCCAAAATAAAAGGATCCTCTCCTATATTACTACAGTATAATTATCAAAATTAGGATGCTGATATTAATATAATATTACCACCCAATAAACACATCCCATTCAAATTTTGTTGATTTCTTCAATAGGATCCTTGATACATACCTTTCCTTTTTGCTTCGTGTCTCTGGTGGAGCCTCTTCAATCTAGATAATTCCTCAGTCTTTTTTTGACCTCTGTGACCTTGACTCTTTTGAAGGGACAGACCAGTTATTTTGATAGGATTCTCCCCAATTTATATTTGTCTTCTATTTCCTCCTGATTAGATCCCAGTGGTTAACTTTTGACAGGAATGCCATGAACGTGATGCCATGTTTTTAGTACATTGTATCAGGACGCACATGATGTCAATTTGTCCTATTTCTGCTGATACTGACTTTCACAACTCAGATAAAATGATGTTGGACAGGTTTCCCCACTGTAAAGTTAATTACTAAGTGTTTTGTACTTCCACCCACTAGTATTAACCTCCCTTGATGATTTTGGTCTGAAACAATTATTACTATGATTTTTGCCAAATGGTGATTTTTTTCTATGTCCATCATTCTTTCCTCATTTCTTAGGTTAGCCATCTACTGTAAGGTAGACTTTTCTCTTCTTCCTCACATATTAATTCAATTGCTCCATATAAGCACATGGAGTCCTATTTTATTCAATTGGTTATAACCCATACAATCACTAAAATTTGGCTGTTCAAATTGTCCCACATTTGACCAGTGGAACCCCTTTCAAGCCGGTCATTTCTTCTCTCGGACTCTCTCCGTGCGTACCAGCCAAGTGGGTCTTATCCACTTCCTCTGGTCATGCTGACCTGACACTATCCCCAACCGTGTACCAATCCTCATATGCCAAGTAGCTATGAATCTAAATGCTGAACTTGACACAGCTATTAATGCCCTTTATTTCAGCTACTCTTTTAGGTTATTGAGACCGTTTTGGAATTTTGATTCTGTCACCCATGCATTCACTGTCCCTCCTACTTTTAAGCTACCCAAACTTTTAATGTTTTTATTCAAGGTGTTGATAAAATCTTGAATACAATAGGAACCAACACTTTCCTGCTATCAGAGATACATTTTTTCAGGTAGAATTGATACATTAATACATGCTTTTTGCATGTTGTTCAACCAGCTCCAAACTTATGTATAATGACTAGCCATTTTGCATTTATTCACTGTGACCACAAGCATATGTTGAGATTTTTTTTCTAATAGTGTACCAAAATGAAAATGCATTCTGTCTACACAAAGTGTAGTAACCTTATAAAAAATAAAATTATGTTCGTTTGACCTAAGATGTAATAAATGAACCCATGCTGGCTTCTACTGCTCATTGCCTTCTTATCAGAAGGATTAAGTAACTTGCTCAAAGTATAGCTAAGTGAAGACCTGGAATTTGAACCCAGGCTGGGATATCTCTAAAGCTTTGCTTTTTTCACAATGCCTCCATCAGTTTACATGGGGATAGAGAAGGACTTCCTCTTTCTGTTTTGACATTTTATGTTACTTTAATGACTCTGACATTGTCAGAGTGCAAGTCTGAGCACTTAGATATGCTGAAAGGCAAGACAAAGGTTAACCTGGTAGGGCCCAGGAGTTACCACTACCTCAGTTGTCTTCATGGTTTCTTGAATCCCTTCCCCAGATGTCCTACTACACTGCCTACTTGATGTATAGATTGAAACCTAACTTAGAAAAGCAGGCGTGAATCTCTTTGATTAAGAGCGAAGCATTTCTAAAACACATTTATGAAATTCAATTATTTGTACACGTGAAACATTTACCCCACATAATTTTATCTCTCAGAACATCAGTATTTCAAATATCATGGGTTTAGGTGCAGCTTTTTAGTTCAGGGTAAGTTAAGAATTTTGCTGTTGTTTTCTTCTTTTTTTAGCCCCTTTAATCTAAGGCTCACTATAGCTTAAAAATGCCACAAAAGTGATGAAAAGCATACCCACGTACCCAGTGAAGGTGGCTTTGCTAGACAAAGAAAGAAGAGGAAACAAACAAAAATCTCCTTAAGTGCTAGGAATGGTCTACTGAGGCTATTTTGCTGGATTTGGTGGATGTTGTGTGCAAAGATCACATTCTTGCAGTTGTGGTCGTGTTGAAGGGATAAGAACCCAGGAAGAGAAAAGATTCTGAACAAAGGAAGATTTA
Organism: Panthera tigris; assembly: GCF_018350195.1. Taxonomy (NCBI): domain Eukaryota; kingdom Metazoa; phylum Chordata; class Mammalia; order Carnivora; family Felidae; genus Panthera; species Panthera tigris. The sequence goes on from NC_056664.1 coordinate 129,096,526, forward strand.
AGTTCACTAGCAGGGAGAAAAATCCTCACGGAGGAGTCTGTAAATTCAAGAGAAGTGGTGGGAGTCCTCATTTCAATACTTAGAGATGGACTGCACAAAATAACAAAAGACACTTCTGTGGGGAACAATACCAAGCTGGCAGCCACTCAGACAAGTCCACCCACCAGGATTTGGCCACTTATGGCTCTACAGCTCTCTAAGTTTCTGAGATAAGGGCTCCCTGCCTACCATCCCTCAGGAAAATGGCCTGTGGGCCCTGAAGTCCTTGCGGTGATGAGATGCCTGTCCACCCTGTGATGTGCCTGAAGCTGAGGCACGAGGACCCTTGAAAAGAACTCTGCACGCCCACTGATTTTCCATACAAATATCTTTTTTTCACTACAGAATCTTCCTGAAGGAGTAACATTTCCATCGCCTGTTGTCATCAAATAAATCTAGATATTTTCTCCTGGCTTTATTCATTGTTTGAACACAATATTGTTGAGACTTCTGGTTGCCGACCTCCCCCCATCTATTCTCCACTGCACCCATAGTAATTGAACACAATATTTGACAGGATGCAGAGCTACCTGGAATAAAGACCACATTGTACAGCTTTTCTGTTAGCTGCAAGCAGCAATGTAAGATTTGGCCAGTGACATAGGTAGAAGTGCTACTGGAAAACTTTGGGAAATATCCTTACAGGACTGTGTGAGCATGCCCTTTGTCTGCTCCTGAGAATATGGATATGATGACTGGTCACATTAGAGCACAGAGAAGGAGGCCACAGCCTGGGATTGGAAGAAAAGAAAACTAAAAAGAGCTTTTTCCTGAGGTCTTAGTAAAGCAAAACTACCATCCCAACTCAGGACTACCAAACTTCAGACATCCATGAAGACTGAAATAAACTGTTACTTGGGGAGGGTTTCTTTTATCTTCAGCCACTAGTCCTACCTGATAATAGCACAAATTAGTATAAATATTAATATTAGTATAAGAAATGCAAGACAGAAGTCACTGATCATTGCTCTGTACTATACTCAACTTTTTTTCTTTTTAACACATGTCCTCTCAGTCTTGCCCTGAAATCCTGACATATAATTTAAGGGAATTGTCAAATTTCCAACCTGTCTACCCGAATATCAACACAAGGGAAAAAAAAAAAAAAAGCTCACATGCTTATTTATTTATTTATTTCTATTCTAAGTGAAATTACACCCAATTATACCAACATTCAGATTCAGATGCGAGGCAAAGTGGAGAGCATCCTCTACATACTTTCTTTCTTTCTTTTCTTTTCTTTTCTTTTTTTTTTAAGTTTCTTTAGGACACTAAAGTATGAAAAGAGTTTCTTTTTTCTTTTTTTTTAGACAAAGGAGGGAGTGTGAGTGGGGGAGGGGGGTAGAGGGAGAGAGAATCTTTTTTTTTTTTATGTTTATTTATTTTGAGAGAGAGAGAGAGAGAGAATGTGAGTAGAGGAGGGGCAGAGAGAGGTAGAGACTCCCAAGCAGGCTCGATGCTCAGAGCACAGCCTGACTCAGGGCTCAATCCCATATCCCACAGCTGTGAGATCATGACCTGAGCCAAAATTAAGAGTCAGTCACTTAACCAACTGAGCCACCACGTGCTCTGAGAGAGAGAATCTTAAGCAGGTTCCATGCTCAGCATGGAGCCTGACATGGGGCTAGATCCCACAACCCTGGGATCATGACCTGATCTGAAGTCAAGAGTCAGATGCTCAATTGACTGAGCCATCCAGGCACCCCAGGAGGAAAAGAGTTTCTGAAACTGAAGGCTCTGGTCCCATTTATGTGTTCCCCCTTTTTGGATCCTTCCATTCTCTGCCTCCCCAAGGACCTGCATATATATAAGGTTAAAACTCGGGAGACAGACAAGCTAGAAATGTAAGATGGGAGCCACCAACCTAAAGGTGACAAGGAAAGCAAAGGAATGAATAACATAACACAAGAAAAAGGAGATGAGTAAGAAGAGAATCCCTAATGGATTTTTGCAGAGAGTTCACATTTAAGTAGTGCATAGCGAAAGAGATCCTCCTCATGAAGACTGTGAAGGTGTGGTCAGAGATGCTGAAGAAAAACAAAACATTATTCAATGACTTCTATTGATCAACTTGTAAATAGCATCAACTTTCTCTGATCTGGAAAATAAAACTTGAATGGATAGACAGTCACTTGGATCTAGCAACTAGGAGGTCCTCAGTGTTGACCAACACATGAGCAGTTTCAGGTGGCAGGAATGGGGTCTGGGGAGAAGTTCAGGCAAGGGGGGGGGCGGGGCAGGGCAAGATTTTGTGCATAAACATCTCCAAGGCTATTTCCAGCACACAAACTATTGGGCTGCTTTTTGTTTGCATTCAGTGGCAAAGTCAGTTAAAAAGTCAGTTGTTTGATTGATTGGACCATTCAAGTCCTTTGAAGCAAATTAATATTTGCCTGCAAACTTAGCCTATGTTAAAAGAAAGGGAAAACTGGAAAGCAGCCTTTCTTGGAGGGTAAAATCTCCTTTATGGCACCACAGTCCTGCCACGCGGGCATCTGCCACACGGGCTTCCGCCCACTAATTGAATATTCACATTAGCCTTGAAAGGCATTAGAGATCTAAGCACTGCTCTACTGAATCCAGATTTAAGCACTTACCACATGGAGGGAGGCTGAAAAGTTGGAAAGAAGAAACCCAGGCAAAGAGCCTGAGAAACTGACCTGCCTTTGGGGGCTAGAACTAGGATGGAAAATTGGAACTTGGAAGACTTTCTGTTTTTTCCCCACTGTTTCTATTTTCTATAATTATTTCCTTTTTGCAAAAGCTTGGTATTTTGCAAAGTTCTCTAATCACGTAAAGACAGTTTCTTCTTTTTATCTCTGTTTCTCAGTGCTTTGTGTTATCGCATGCTAAATATATTTCACCATTTTATTTACTTCGGGCTGAAGCGCTGACACCATTATGTGACTTCTCCACATCCAGTTCCAAGCTGCACATTTCAAAGATAAATCACTGTAATTATTTATCCTCTTGAAAAGGAGCAGGAGGTGTGAGAGCCAAACTAATATGCACCTTTAGCCCATTTGAATGAGTCTTTGAAAACCAATTGTTCAGAACCCTTAACTTTGACTCTGTGTTTCCAGATCCTCTAATAGTAGGAGATAATTGAGGTTTGTGGATGAGTTGGGAAATTTTACTTATTTTTCAAAGACTACAAACCATAGCTACATATTTATTAGGATTCTTATTGAGTCCTACAGTGTCAGCCCTCAAGGTTGGTTAGCTCACCAACAACCTCAGAAAGAACCTGAAAAGTAGAAGTTTGGAATTCAGAGTGAAACTTTCAAAGCGAGGGCTAGAGATGTTTGTATCTGGTGGCTTCAGTTTATTTTTAGAAGGCAATTTTTGTCTCCCTAGCACTTTCCTTAGGTAACTTAAAATGCAATCAGTATCACAAGTTCGAATCTCCGTCCCTTCATGATGGCAGAAAATGAAGTTTACTAAAAATTATTTTCTACTCCACTCTGAGGTAGAAAGAGGAGTTTTCTGAAAAATTCTTTCTTTGGGTGGATGGACAAAATATTGCCCACAGTGTAACTTGAACTGACTTGGTGAGGATAATATGCATAAAGGCAATCACTATTTTTATTTAGGAAATGTATTATCAGGGCCTTCATGTAAAATACAACCTCTTACCCCAACATAGTTGCCAAATTCTCTTAATTTTTTTTCCCCCCTGCTGGACAGAGTTCTTGGTTCATTGTTAGAGAGTTCTCCCAGGTTCCTGGGAAAAACCTGGGCTTTTCAGAAGTGGTTCATGGTTTCCTTCTCTGTATTCCTGCCTTTTTTATTTTAAACACTTTCAAAATGCAGTCTCTTAATCACATGCTATACAAGGAAATCTTGATGGAAAATACTAGGGTTTAAAATTTCTCACATAAGCAAATTTTTTTAGATGATGGAAGCTAATCATAAGCAGAAGCCAAGAATATAATTTGCAGAATTCCAATTCGTAGAAGGCCAGTTTTCCAAAAGCTGATTTATAGAATAATCTGATATATCACATTTATGTGAATTTTGTAAATTTTTAAAAATATTTAATTTCTCAAAATTTCAGCATTTTATTTGGGAATCCATCATACTCTTTTTTTTTTATGTTTATTTATTTTTGAGAGAGAGCGAGAGAGAGACAGAGTGCAAGCGGGGGAGGGGCAGAAAGAGGGGAAAACACAGAATCCAAAGCAGGCTGCAGGCTCTGAGATGTCAGCACAGAGCTCGGCAAGGGGCTTGAACTCACAGACCATGAGATTGTGACCTGAGCCGAAGTCAGACGCCCAACCGGACTGAACCACCCAGGCGCCCCCATCACAGATGGTTTTAAATTTGAAATTAAAATTTGAAGCTGATAGAGATGTGGAAATATTCCTGTTAAAGCTAAGTACGTCAGTAAAATCAATAGATAGGCTAAATTGTCATTTGGTAAATTTGCTTGATGCTAATTTAATGTGTGGTGACTATATTAAGACATGCATACCCTGTCTATATAGTGCAGCTTGTACATTGCATAGATCTGGGGCATTATTTACATAGACTCTGTTGTGAATGGGTTTACTCAGGGTTGTGCAGCACGGGGACCCTAGACCTAAGCTAGATCGTAAGATGTCTGGCCCAGCCAAGTAGCATGTTGGGAGCTCCATCAACCAGACCAGCAATTCCAATCTAATTTGGAGGAACGTGCATATCCAAAGAAGTTCAAACTAAGAGGATAAAGCAAGGCCAGAAGCACAGTTTATAGGGTAAGTTAGGGTTATCTGGAGGAGATTTTAAAAATTCCCATATCCAGGTTGCACGCTGACCAATTAGTTCTTGGTGGGATCCAGCACGAACATTTTAAAAAGCTTCCTGGGTGATTGCAATATGCAAGTGTTATATAATAAATAATTCAACTGGCATTTGTCCCTGGTTCTTGGGGAGGAGGGAAACTCCAAATTCTTGGAATTCCCCCAGTGATAGGAGTGTCTTTGTTTTTCACAGGGGCCCTGGGACCACACCTGAATTTATGATAAGTAGATGACTGTGCTGGGGGTTGGTCAGGCCTAAAAGACCAACCATGTGATTAGAAAGCTGAGTTTTGAGCCATAGTGATATTAGCACAAACTTTCGACTTCCAGGGAGGGGAGAAAAGTTAGAGATTGAGTTCAATCATATAGCCGATGATTCAATCAATTATGCCTACATGGTGAAACTTCAATAAAAACTCTGAGCACTGTGGCTTAGGGGAGCTTCCTGGGTGGTGAACACACAGATATGCTGGGAGGGTAATGTGTCCTGAGTCCGTGAGGAGAAGGCATGGAAACTGTGTATGTGGGGCTTCCCAGACCTGACTCTATGTGACTCTTCATTTGGCTGGTCCTGATTTGTATCCTTTACAATACAAGTGACAATCATAGATGTAGAACTCTCCTGAGTTCTATAAGTCATTCTAGAGAAGTATCAAACCTGAGAGGGTAGTAGAACCCCCAAATTTGTGACTAGTTGATCAGAAGTGCAGGTGACCTGGGGACCGTGAATTGCAGCTGGTAGCTGAAACGAGGGCAGTCTTTTGGGGACTTCTCTTCAACCTGTGGAGTCTGATGGTAACTGTAGGTGGTTAACATCAGAATTGTAGTATTATAGCAACAAAGTTGAGAGCTACTATCCTAGGAAAATATGGTTCAGAGCATTAAAAGAGTGCCAAAATCAAATTGTCCATCCAGGTCAAGGCAGGGACACTATTAGGGTCCAATAAACATGGGTTAGTGTGGAAAGGGTTTGAGGGCAGACAGGAAGGAGACGCAGGTGCTTGGCCTAAAAGTCCAATATGGGAATGAGAGTAGAAATTATGAACCAGGACATAAGATCAGTCATGAAAAGTACCTATGTGTTGTGGGACACTATAGCTCAGTGTTCAAACAAATAAGCTCCATTATTCCCAGAGGCAGGTACGTTTTCCCCAGCGGTTTTGGCACAGAGCCACAGACTCTTGGTGCTGGAACATCACCACCAGCAAAAATCGTTGGAAGGAAGCTCTCTGTTTAACCAGGACTGGTTTTATGAGCAAGATGGAATTGAAGAGCTAGTGCTGGAATTATAGTTGCTGGGGCTGGATGGATCTGGAGTCCATAAGTACAAGATTTAAATAATTTAAATTCTTCCCACCAATGGCTTCTTAAAAAAATATGCTGAACATACATTAATTTCAATATATCTTGTGTCTTGCATTTCTTGTTATTGAAGGCTGAATGAGAAGCTCTTGTCAAGGCTGGGATGTCACTGAGAAAGGTCAGTGGACTGGCTGGCTTCCGAGAGGTGGCCTTTATCCTGAAGAATTTTCCCCAGTCCAGAGTCTGTCTCAGCTTCCCAGGTGCATAATTTTCATCTTGCCGCCACTCTAAAGTTGATTCTGCTTGGACAAGCTGACTCACACTGAAGTGAACCTCAGGAGTCGGAAGTATATAACCAAATGTGTGTTAATTCATAACATATCAGTATGAATGGGCTTTCTCTGCACACAAAATTACTTGCAGAAAATTTTGTAAAAATATTATGTGGTGAGCATGCAGCTGCAAGAAGACAAATCTGTGATACCACACTGAGAATGCCTAATGGTCTGAAGCTGTAGGAGATGTATGGCGCTCATCTCCCTCACGGGGTGGGCACACCCACTCCGTGACCAGCCTTGCATCTCCCTGCTTGGCATCGGTTAGGCCCTGCAATGCTTTCCTCTTCAACCGTCCCTTTTCTTTGCCTTCCTTCTTTATTGATCAGTGTTCTCTGCTGATGGATTCATCTTTCTTTAGATGTGTTATTAACCGTAATCAGGTTACTGCCAAATCTTGCAGGCCCGAGAGCCATTCTGTCTCTTTATGCAGGTGACTTTACGGAGCCCTCCTGTGGTCCATCGTGTAGTGATTTTGTGTTTGACGCTCAGAGAATGATTTTTCAAATTTTCTTCTGATTTGAGAACACACTTTTAACTAGGAAAATACGTAAAAGTATAAACATCATTCATAATCCCACCATTTAGCTGGAACATAATTATCTTCTTTTTACTTACAAAGTTTGTTTCTGGGTTGCTGTGAGTATTCTGTTTATTTATTTATCCTACTGACAGATAATTTACATATAAAATTCACCCATTTTGAGCGTACAATTCAATGACCGTCAGTCAACATACAGAGTTGTATAGCTATCATCACAATCCAATTTTAGAACATTCCCATCAATTCAAATTGATCTCTCGTGCCCATTTGCAGACAGTTTCCCTCCCTACCTCCAGTTCCAACAACCACTAATCTGCTTTCTGAATCTACAGATTTGCCTGTCTGGACATTTCAGAGAAATGGCATCATATGATCTTTTGTTCCTGGCTTTTTTTTACTTAGCATAATGGTTTGGAAACTCATCCATGTTGTAGCATGTATTAGCAATTTGCTCCTTTTTAGTGCAGAATAGATTTCCATTGTGTGGGTATGCCACACTTTATTTATCCATTCACTGCTTGATGGAAGTTTGAATGGTTTCCATTTTTTGGTTATTATGGTTAATGATGCTATGAACATTTATGTGCAAGTCTTTGCATGGACATATGTTTTCATTTCTTTTGGGTAGATACCTAGAAGTGAAATTGCTGCACTATATGGTAGATTTATGTTTAACATTTCAAGAAACTGTCAAAAATGTTTCTAAAGTGACTGCACCATTTTGAATTCCCACCAGCAACGTATAAAGTTTCCAGTTTGTTCACATCATTGTCAACATTTGGTATTGTTTGACTTTTTGAAGATAGCCATTCTAAGTAGGTGTGAAACAGCATCTCACTGTGGTGTTAATTTGCTTTCGCCTAATAACTAATGATGTTAGATATCTTTTCATGTTCTTATTAGTCACTTGTATATCTTTTTTGATGAAATGTTCATCAAGCCTTTTGTCTCTTTTAAAAATCCAGTTGTTTGTTTTCATATTATTGATTTAAAAGAGTTCTTTATATATTCTAGATACTAGTCCTTTTTCAGATATATGATTTGTAAACATTCTCTTTCTATAACTTATGACTTTCATTTTTTCATGGTGTCTTTTGGAGTACAAAGGTTTTAATTTTAATGCAGTCTAATTTAACATCCTTTTACAACTTGTTCTATGATCTATTTTGAGTTATTTTTTTTGTCTATGATGTGGGGTAAGGATCTAAATTCATCTTTCTGCATGTGAATATTCGATTATTCAGCACCATTTTTTGAAAAGACAATTCACATTGAATTTTCTTGACCCTTTTCCAAAAACCAATTGACCATAAATATTTCTACTCTAAATTCTGTTGCATCAGTTTATATGTTTTTTATATCAATACCATACTGTCTTGACTACTGTAGTTATATACTGAGTTTTGAAATTGGGGCTTGGTTCTTCTTTTTTGGCAATTCTACTCTGCTTTTTATGTTATAGTCACCACTTGGTATGGTTTTTCTCTCACCTCTCTTGCTGTCAGTTCCCACACCTGGTTGCTATCAGGATATCAGATACTAGAACACTCTTTCCTTCTCCTCCTCTCCCCTTCCTCTTCCTCCCCCCTCACCGCCCCCTTCCTTCTTCTTCTCTGTCTCCTTTTTTTTTTTTTTTCTCATCAGCTCATCTTAATTATATGCTTTGGTCTGGAAACCAAAGAACACTATCTTATATTGATGTCACGCTTTCTATTTCTCCCACCATGCATGGGTCATTGACACAGAGAGGACTGACAAATAACAGCCCCTGGTATAGTTTCAGAATGCAGAACACTCTCTCACTCCCTCCTATATTGACATATGAAGTCCATAATAAAGGAGGCAATTATCCTACTGTATTCACTGCTTTTACTTTACCCAGGGAATTGAGTTCATATGTATACATCACAATATGAATTTTTCCAGTAAACACAGTTTGTTTCCTTCTGAGACATCAACTTTTTCCTCACCTAAGGCCATGCACTTCCAGTAAAGTTGTCTTTATTTCTTACTCCTGACTGATCAGCATATTATATTCCTTTGGTGACAGTGATTGGCTCAGGAGAAAGCATGGGGCACATTCAGAGCTGCTAATAGACAATGAGACTTTTTCTGGACTTCTGAAAGGCTTCCACTCTGCCCTACTAGACTTGAGACTGCAAAAAGGTAAGGCCGTATTCTTTTATCATCTTGCTATGCTGAGGGAAAAGCCTCCCTGGATTTCTTAGAAAAATGGAGCCGTGAGATGAGACAGACAGTGAATCCTGATTCTGGGGGTCTTCTGTGAGCCCCTGTTTCAAACCATGCCTTTAATGCACTTATTCTGGAGTTTTCAATTATGTGAGCAAATAAAGTCTCCTTTTTGCCTAAGCTAATTGGGTTTTTCTGCTCCATGCAACCAAAATAGCTTTTACTGATTCTGTTTAAGAGAGACACTGATAATTTAGAATAAACCCAGAGAAGAGTTGCCAGGGAAGTGAGTGTGACCAGAATTGTATCAAAGGGGAAGAAATGGAAGAGTTTGACTTGAAAAAAGAAGGTGTGGTGTGTATGTGTTACAGGAGAAAAAAGAAGTTAAAAGAATGGAGGATGGAACTAAAGAAAGAGAAATATCTTCAAATATTTAATTAGAATTCATGATAGAAAGGTCCTGGGAAACATATTTTGACCCAAAGTGTTAAAATTTTAACAATTTAATGTGTCTGGAAATGGAATTAATTACATTGATGATATGTTTGCTATGTCCAGAAGTGTTTTAAATGATTTATCAGAGATACTATAGAGTGGATTCCAGAGACCCAATGGATGGTGTGGTGTTTTTTTTATTTAGTCATTTGAATATTATCTTCACAATTTTTGCCATATGGGAATGATCCAACTTGTACCATCTTTTGTTTAATATTTTCTTTGCATCAACTCTTTTGTCTTGTTTAAATGAGCTTGTTTTAGAATGAGATTTGAAATCACTACCAAAAATGAAGGAAAAAAAAAAAGAATCAGTGACCAAAAATAAATGTAATAAAACAAAATGATATTATTAAATTCTACCTAGAGTCTGCATGGCAAAAGTTCTGTGTCTGTGATCTGGGCTCTCTTTGTTAATAGGAAGATTAATAGTTGAAAATATGATAACACCAAACTGATCATTTGTCTTTCTCTAGTCAGAAGGATTAAACAAGAATTGAATAGTAAAATTTTTTCTCACTAAGCAATTCAGTGTTTTTCATGGCATGCCTGTGTGCCATCTAAAATCATCAATCTATTCACACATTTGGAAAGTCTATAGCATGGGTATAATTCACACCAGTGCTTCCCAATCTTTTCACAGCTTGTCACACACAGAGAACAATATTCTGTGGCACAGTGGGGTAAACTAAGGCAGCTGCTCACCACCTGAGACATCTGGCCCAGACAGCTGACTCTTGCCCAGGCAGCAAGAGCCCCTTGCCACCCCTAACCTTGAGGTGGAGGAGATGAGTAAATTGACGTACAAGTAACTCTTGTAGTTAACATTCTATTAAGAGTTCTTTCTAGAAGTCTGTAATTCTATACTATTTACTTAAAGTTTCTGGAATCCAAATATTCGGCTTGAAGTACTTACTTTTTGTATGTAAGAGCTCATAGGCTGGGTAAAGACCATCTCTACACCTTCTGGAAAATTCTCTCGTGGGATATTTGGTATCTCCCTTCATGCATATGACAGGAGAGCAGCACTGAAATCAAGTTGCTATGTTACAGTGGGAAAACAAATCCCCCTAGCCGCCTGACCACCAAATGAAACCACAGATTCTCCACTTGGATTTACACTACCCTTTTCTCCAACTGATACACTGGAAAATCTGACTCAGTAAAAATGTGGTGTGTGTGTGTGTGTGTGTGTGTGTGTGTGTGTGTGTGTGTTTAAAAGAATCTTCACAATCCTTCTAATCTTACACATATAAATGCACTTTAGTTCTGAAAACAGTCAGTTCATCTTAAACCAAACAGATAATCAGGTAAGAAGAAATTGTCTTTAAGAGCATAGCTTTTGGCTGAGGCTACCTTATTTGGAAGAATTTGAAATGTTGCTAGGACTCCCCATGGCTCTACGACTGGGGAACATCTGATACCAGTTTAAAGATTCCATGATTCATTAAAGGATTTTGGTCTGTTCCCTACTCTTTTAGTATTTCCTCACAAACAGACCTCAGGATTTTCCTAAATGGACAGATTATTTGTCTGAGTTTATTTCTGTGTGTTTTTTTCCCCCCCTGCATTGTCTTTTTTTTTTTTTTTAATTCTAATTGGGGTGATTTACTATCACTGGTGTTTTCCTTTTTGAGTTCTTTGAGTCCGGGTGGGAGGTCATTTTTGGCCTCAGATTGGAATGTCCCAGAATAACTGCTATTTAACAGGCTACTTGGTATGTTGCAATTTTAAGGAACTCTCATGGTTGAGGCTGAGATCTATCTATAGGCACCAAATAGAGTGGGAATATTTATACTTCTGATTTCTGTTCTAAGGCTTCCATTACTTCCAAATACATTTAGCCCAATTCTCTCTCTACTCAGACGTGGAAGAAGCAAAGCTGTGAGTGGACATCGAAGGATGTTCTTTTTTTCTTTTTAATGTTTTATTTATTTTTGAGAGAGAGACAGAGCATGAGCTAGGAGGGGCAGAGAGAGAGAGAGGGAGACACAGAATCCAAAGCAGGCTCCAGGATCTGAGCTGTCAGCGCAGAGATCCATACGGGGGCTTGAACTTGTAAAACACGAGATCATGATTTGAGCTGAAGTCGGAGGCTTAACTGACTGAGCCCCCCGGGCTCCCCGAAGGATGTTCTATAGACTGAATGTTTCTGTCCCCCCAAATTCATATATTGAAACTGGTTGTAAGTAGTTTTGCCATTAGCACCTTTGCTCTGCAAGCATTTTTGCAGCAAATGTTTTTGCTGCTTAACGAATTGGTTGTCAGGCCATTTTGCCATAAAAGACAAAAATCACAAAAAATAAAAGAGGGACATTCATTAAAAGGGATATAATGAAACAGAAAAAATGAATAACAAAATTTAAAAGACTGTATTGCAAGATGCAAAATACTGGAATATATCTGAAATGTATAGTGTAGGTTCATGGCAATAATGCCCAGATAACTGATTTTATTTTGTGAATTGTACCTAAGTACTTGTCTTCAGAATCTTTCATTCATAGCATTGTACATTTTTTTTTTTTTGCTTGTTGATTTATCTCCTTGTTCAGCATCGTACTTTTTCTTTTTTCACTAAAATTTCTTCCTTCATTAAGAGAGGTATCAGTTTTTAAATACTAGAATGCCTGTTTGAAGATTAGCTTTGTATTGCATTGTGAAAGCCTTCTATATTGTTGTTTGTTTTTGGCATGTTGTTACATGTTCATTCATAGATGTTCCAAAGTTTCATGGGAAATGTGGGCTTAAAACTCTGTGCCACAGTATAGACCAATATGAAGGCTAAGATTTATATAATATATATACAATGGAACATAAAAATGTATCTCTGCATGAATGAAGAAATGAAACCAAACTATCAATGAGATTTGTTTAAATTTATAGCAAAATTGCCTTACAGCCAATTAGTTATGCATTGAAAGTGCTTGCAGCAAAAATGTGTACAGCAAAGACAATTACAACAAATATATGGACAAAGTGGAAACTCAGTCCCCAGAGTGATGGTATTTGGAAGTGAGGTTTCAAGGAGGTAAGTAGGTCATAAGGGTGGAGCCTCCACGAACGGGATTAATGTGTTTATAAAAAAAAAAAAAAAAAGGCCCCAGAGAGCTCCCTTTCCCCTTCTGCCATGTGAAGACACAGTGAGAAGACAACTGTCTGTGAACCAGATACTGAATCTGCCAGCACCTTGATCTTGGCTTTTCCAGGATCCAAAACTGTAAGAAGTAAACGCATGTTGTTTACGCCACCCAGGCAATGGTATTTTTGTTATAGCAGCCCAGATTAAAACTGATTATTATAGTATTTCTCAAATTTGCCTGATGGTAAGACTCACCAGAGGTTGCTGTTAAATAGACAGAATACCCAATCTTTCTCTTAAGAATACGGAGTCAGAGGGGCGCCTGGGTGGCTCAGTCGGTTAAGCGTCTGACTTCGGCTCTGGTCACAATCTCACGGTTCGTGGGTTCGAGCCCCGCGTCGGGCTCTGTGCTGACAGCTCAGAGCCTGGAGCCTGCTTCAGATTCTGTGTCTCCATCTCTCTCTCTGCCCCTCCTCTGCTCATGCTCTGTCACTCTCTGCCTCAAAAATAAATAAATTATTTAAAAATATTAAAAAAAGAAAAAGAATACTGAGTCAGTGGTCTGCTCTAGGGTCTTTAGCCACTCTTTCAAGAGCCCCTCCATGCTCGGGTTCCAAACTACCCCTTCACCTGCTCTACTCCTCTACTGTTCCATTCATTCATTTTCCTCCCACCCTTCCATCTGTCTCTTTCTCTCGCCTCCCTTCTTCCTTCCCACAAATATTTGTTGAGCATCTCCTTGGGATATAGATCTGAATAAGAGAGATAGTCTCTGCCTTTACAGACAATAGGTAAATAAATACCTATTACAGTTTGTGATACAGCTAAAAAGGAAATAAATGCAGTGATATGATGCAAAGGGTTAAAGCAGAGATGGAAAGCATGTAAGCCAAGGTTGTGAAGGGTGTTCTTTGAAAAAGCAAACAAACTTTTTAAACATTTTAGTTTATTTTTGACAGACAGACAGAGGTAGAGTCTAAGTAACTTGCCCAAAGTCACACAACAAATGAGTGACAGAGCTAAGATTCAAATATGCCATCCCAGGTGATCTGTTTTATCTCCTGTAGTAAATCTTAAGCAACATGGGAGAAGTGACTGCTTTGTCTTTGCATCCTTAAATTAAATAAACAAAAAAAATCAAGCTGCAGAGGAGCTCTAACATTTGTGTAACACTAAGAGAAAAAAAAAAGAAAAGAATGCCCCTCCCAAATTATATTAGTTTGCGAGGATGCTGTAACAAGTACCCCATGGCTTAAACAACAGAAATGTATTGTCTCACAGCTCTGGAGGCCAGAAGTCTGAGATCAAAGTATCAATAGGGAGGCGCCTGGGTGGCTCAGTCAGTTGAGCATCTGACTCTTGACTTCAGCTCAGGTCTTGATCTCAGGGTTGCGGGATGGATCAATGCGTTGGACTTCATGCTGGGCATGGAGCCTGCTTGAGATTCTCTCTCTCTCTCTCTCTCTCTCTCTCTCTCTCTCTCTCCCTCCCTCTACTGCTTGTGCTTACTCTCTCTCTCTCTAAAAAAAAAAAAAAAAAAAAAGGTGTCATTAGGACCATAGTCTCTCTGATGTTGTTGCCTGGGAAGTATTTGCTCTGGGTCTTTCTTCTAGCTTATGGTAGTTGCTTGGTTTATGGAAGCATAACTCCAACGAATCTGCATGTGGTGTTCTTGCCGTGTGTGAATCTCTGTGCCCAAATTTCCCCCTTTTATAAGGACACCAGTCATATTGGATTAAGGGCCCATCCTATTGACCTTGATTTCACTTAACTGATTACGTGTGCAATAATCCCAGTTTCAAATAAGGTCACATTTTGAGGTAGTGGGGCTTAAGTTTTCACCATATGAACTTTGAGAAGGTACAATTCAACCCACAACACAATTCTACTACATAGCATCTATCACAAGGCTGACTGCTAAGCCAGAGGGCCTGATGTATTTGTTCTAGGTGCCCTCTCCTAAAACCAACATTACATAGAGTCAAATGATCAATTTAGACAAGTTTTATTGTGCTAACATGGAGCCTTCAATCTTTGAAAGATTCTGTCAGTCTGATATCAATGCTAGTTAGCTTTTCACATAAGCAAAAGGAGTCATCTACTTAGCACCAAAAACTTGGTCTACTTGAAGCTACTCTAACCTATGATTCCTTCTGCCTCTCATTAAAGGGGGAGTCAATTTCTGTGTATAACATTACAATACCTACAAGTTATCTTTGATGGTGCTTAAAATACTTAAATCTTATTTCGAAATGGGTGTAGCTTAGTAAGATTCACTAAGTTTCAGCATTAAAAGGAAATGAAATATTAATATCAAGAAATATTCCCATCAAGGAAGAAGTGGGGCTGGTAATTTAGGACTCCCTAAATGGGAAATGGCCTGAACACAGTATGTCATAATGCAAAATAGGTTAGAACGTTGGAAAGTCAAAAATTTAAATGTAAATTCCAGCCAACCACAGAGCACAGGGCATGTAAATGTTAAAAATATTCAACAGGCCGCGTATGGCCTACAGAATTCCTGAGAACGGGATTCTCTCATCTGACTCAGCTTTGCCTAGCCCAGGGCATCGCACAGAGCCACTTTAAATATATTACGTTGAATGAAGTTTTGTTTGTTTGTTTGTTTGTTTGTTTGTTTTAAAGTATCTTATCTTTCTTAATAGAGATAGGAAGCATTCACAGTTATATTTAAGAAGTTAACTAAAGATGGGCAGTGTTTTACTATATGCCAGCAACTGTTTTAGGTACAATCAGGGAATGAGGTAGACTCTGTTATCTCCATCTTAAAGATAAGGGAACAGAGAGATTAAATAGCTCACACAACTAGGAACTGGTAGCCATGGGAATTCACACGTAGGCTGTTTACATTTAAAGCCCACATTCTGAACCATTCTTCAATATGTCCGTTAACACCACTGGTGAGCAGCCAGAGAGAGCTTTTTTTTTTTTTCCTAAAGACTTCTTCAACTGAGATGTTTACTATCAGCTAATCAGCGTGTTACTCCTGTTGAATTTAACAAATTCAGTGTAGTGACTACGCATTCCATTTCTGACAGTTCTCTAGACCTAAGTTCAAACCCTGGCTTTGGCAGATCTTGGCTGTGTAACTCTGTGTTACAAACTTTTCCAAGACTCTATTTCATCGTCTGTAAAATAAGGAGGATTATTCCTACCTCATAGAATTGTGATTATATATTTAAAGCATTAGACACAGTGCTTGATACACAGTAAAAACTCAGTACATGATATCTAAAAAGCATACCTATGTGTAAGTAGTATTTCATTGTGTGGATATACACAACTTGATTATTCACTGTTGATATTCACTGTTGATACATATTTGGATCGTTACTAGCTTTTAAATATTACAAAGAAAGGGGCGGCTGGGTGGCTCAGTCGGTTGAGCGTCCGACTTCAGCTCGGGTCATGGTCTCGCAGTTAGTGAGTTCGAGCCCCGCGTCAGCCTCTGTGCTAACAAAGAGCTCAGAGCCTAGAGCCTGCTTCAGATTCTGTCTCTCTCTCTCTCCCCTTCCCCTGCTCATGCTCTGCCTCTCTCTGTCTCTCAAAAATAAATAAATGTTGATAAATAAATAAGTAAATATTACAAAGAAAGCTACTACGAACATTCTTATATAAGTCTTTGTATAAACTTATGCTTTAATTTCCTTTGGGTAGATTCCTAGAGTGGAACAAGAGCATATTTTAGTTTTTAAGCAATTGCCAAAGGTAGAGCGCCTGGGTGGCTCAGATGGTTGGACATCTGACTTCAGCTCAGGTCATGATCTCACTGCTCATGGGTTCGAGCCCCGCATCTGGCTCTGTGGTGACAGCTCAGAGCCTGGAGCCTGCTTCAGATTCTGTGTCTCCCTCTCTCTCTGCTCCTCTCCTACTCACGCTCTCTTTCTCTCAAAGATAAATAAACATTAAAAATTAAAAGAAAAAAGAAAAAAAGGAACTGTCAAAGGAGTTTAAGAAATTTTCCAAAGGCACTGTACCATTCGATATTCCCACTAGCCATGTATGAGAATTCCAGTCCCTCTATATTCTTCGCAGTGATGGGTACGGTCAGTTTTATTCATGTATTTATAGAATTTGTTTCATTGTGGTTAAAAAATAATAATAAAATTTACCATTTTAACTATTTTTAAGTGTAAAGTTCAGTAGTGTTAAGTATATTTGCATTGTTTTGAAATATTATACATAATATTGTTGTGAAACATCTTCAGAACCTTTTCATTTTGCAGTACTGAAACATTATGCCCATTAAACAGCTTCCCACAACCCCCATCCCCTCAGCCCCTGCCAACCAGCATTCTACTTTCTGTCTCTATGGATCCGACTACTGTACATACCTCATAAGTGAAATAATACAGTATTTGTCCTTTTGTGACTGGATAATTTCACTTAGCATGATGTCTTCAAGATTCATCCATGTTGTAACATGTGACAAGATTTTCTTCCTTTTGAAGGTGGCATAGCATTCCACTGTATGTTTTGGCCACATTTTGTTTATCCATTCATCTGTCAATGGACATTTGTGTTTCTTCCACCTTCTGGCTATTGTGAATAGTGCCGTTATGAACATGGATGTACAAACATCTCCGAGACCATGCTTTCATTTTCTTGAGATATATATCCAGAAGTGGGATTGCTAAATCATATGGTAGTTCTATTTAAATTAAAATAGTATGAGTAATTAAATTAGTAATTAATTTAAGGTAATTAATTAAATGAGTAATTAAAATAGTAATTCAAATGGTATGAAGAACCTCCATACTATTTTCCAAGATGGTTGTACCATTTAAAAATCCCAACAATGCACCGACTTTTTCACTTTCACGTCAACACTTGTTGCTTTTCTTTCTTTCCCTTTCTTTCTTTCTTTCTTTCCATCTTTTTTCTTTCTTTCTTTCTCTTTCTTTCTTTCTTTCTTTCTTTCTTTCTTTCTTTCTTCCTCTTTCTCTTCTTTTGTAGCCATCATAATGAGTATATGGTGATATCTCATTGTAGTTTAGATTTGCATTTCTCTGATGATCAGTGATATTTAGCATTTTTTCATATGTTTGTTGGTCATATGTTGAACTATTCAAGAATAAATTCTACTTGGTCATGGTGTATAATCCTTTTAATGTGCTGTTGAATTCAGTTTGCTAGTATTTTGTTGAAGATTTTTGCATCAGTATTCATCAGGGATATTGATCTGGAGTTTTCTTGTAGTGTCTTTATCTGGCTTTGGTATCAGCATAATAATACTGGCCTCATAGAATGAATTTGGATGTATTCCCTCTTCAACGTTTTGCAAGAGTTTGAGGAAGATTGGAGTTAGTTCTTGTTTAATTTTTTTTTAACGTTTATTTATTTTTGAGAGACAGAGTGTGAGTGGGGGAGGAACAGATAGAGAGAGGGAGAAACAGAATCTGAAGCAAGCTCCAGGCTCTGAGCTGTCAGCACCAGAGCCCAAAACAGGGCTTGAACCCATGAACCATGAGAACATGACCCAAGCCAAAGTCAGTCACCCAACCGGCTGAGCCACCCAGGCACCCTTACTTAATTCTTCTTTCTTTTTTATTATTGTTATTTTTTAAAATATTTATTTATTTTTGAGAGAGAGAGAGAGAGGGAGAGAGAGAGAGAGAGAGAGACAATGCAAGGAGAGGAGACACAGAATCCAAAGCAGGCTCAAGGCTCTGAACAGTCAGCACAGAGCCTGACACGGGGCTCAAACTCGTGAACCACAAGATCATGACATGAGCCGAAGTCAGATGCTTAGCCAACTGAGCCACCCAGGCACCCCATTACTTAATTTTTCTTTAAATGCTTGGTAGAATTTTCCAGTGACACCATCTGGTCTTAAGCTGTTCTTTGTTAGGAGGTATATAGATTTTAATCCTTGTACTTAGAAACTGTAAAGAGTATACATGATTTGGAAATGAGACTCCAAACAATGACCAAAGAAAAATAATAAAGTCCATGCCTTCTCTTTTGTCTGGTCACCCAAAAATGTTACCTGCTATGATGATCATTGTCTGTCAGTTGCAATTATTTCTATCTGTGCATCACCTAAAACTACTTTCTCTTCCACATCAGTTCAAGACCTCTTTTCACCCACTGGTATGCCAGGTCTCTGCGGCCTGGCCATAACACTGATATTCTGTGCCATGTTGTCTTTTGACTGACATCGTCCACAACTGGTATACCTCACTTTCCCCTGGTCACCACATCTCATTTGCTACTAGAGAAAATACTGTTGCTGGATTTTTTCCTTCCACCTGTCTCATGACAGAGTCCTGACCCACTTTTCCAAGTAACTGCATGCAATTTAGAGATCTTCTGAGAACCAAACTGCTAGCTATTTGAGACCTGTGTCTTACAAACTGATGAGCACCTATAATTCAGGTCTTTGAAACATGGCTTCTATATTTTCTTACAATCTAATCTTTAGTCTTTTCCTGATGCTCTAGTCCAGACACCTGTGAGCCAGACCAGTCTTTTGAGAGGTTTTTGTTTACTGATTCATTCTTCTTAGTAGTTATGCTCTGTTCAGACTTTATTTTTCTACATGATTCAGTCCCCGTGGGTTGTCTGCTTCTAGGAATTTTTCCATTTCTTCTAAGTCTTCCAATTTTTTGGCATGTAATTGTTTCTAGTAGTCTCTTATAATCCTTTTAATTTCTGTAGCATTAGTTGAAATGCCCCCTGTTTCATTTCTGATTTTAGTTATTTGAATTTTCTTAACTAAAGTTTTCTCAATTTTTTTGATCTTTTCAAAAAAGCAACTCCTAGCTTTGTTGATTTTTTTCTATTCTCAATTTCATTAATCTCTGCTCAAATCTTTGTTATATCCTTAAGATGATAAATTTTATGTTATGTGTTTTATCACAATTAAATATTTTTAAATTAAAATAAAAAGAAAGAAAGGTGGGGTGCCTGGCTGGCTCACTCAGTAGAACATGCTGATCGAGAACTCTCGATCTCAGGGTTGTGAGTTCAAGCCCCACACAGAGCTTACTTAAAGAGAAAAGAAAAGAAAAGAAGAGAAAAGACAAGAAAAGAAAGCAGA
The DNA here is from genome assembly GCF_018350195.1 of Panthera tigris. Lineage (NCBI taxonomy): Eukaryota > Metazoa > Chordata > Mammalia > Carnivora > Felidae > Panthera > Panthera tigris. The sequence goes on from NC_056664.1 coordinate 129,116,354, forward strand.
TCACTCTGGGGGAAGACACATGAGGGAGGGATTAGGAAAGGCCATGAGGAAACTTTTGAAGCTAATGGATTTATTTGATTGTGGTGATGGTTTCACAGATATAAATATATCCAATTCTGATCCTGATCTGCTATTACAGTTCTGAGTCCATTTCTCTCAGTTTTCTTCAGAACAGGCGGCACCTCCAAGGATTGAAGTTCAACAGAGATAAGCTCTCAGCCATTTCTCAATTAGACTTTCATGATGGAATCTTCAGATAGATATTCATTGCATCAAGGAGGTTGTATCAATGAGATATTATTGTTCTCTTCATTTTTTAAAGCGTGTAGCATTTACAACATTACTGCAGACACTTCATATGTTTAACTTAGAAGATTTATTTTTCAAGAGCTTTATTTATCAACAACAAAACAATGATTGTACACTACCTCAAATGGCTTTATGATGCTAATTGTGTTATAGAATTTATACAGTTTAAACCACAGATGTGACTACCTTTACTCTATTGCCTTAAATAAAAATCTAAAACTCCTCTTTGTTAAAACAAGCTGACCCTAAATCACTAATATGTACTATATAATAGACAAAATACGTTTTAAGATAGCCAGACCTAGGTGCAATTTGGCATTTTTTTCCTTTAATTTTTGGTGATTACCAATGTAACCACACCAGGTTCAGTGTAATCACAAGATTCGTCCTTGGGTTGGTTTTCAAAACTAGAAATTCACCCTTGTTCATCTAATTAATTCCGTTATATACTCCGCCACCTTGGATATACACAGCAACTTGAACTCCACATAGCGGCTTCATCTGCAATTTAAATCTTACTAGTTCCAATCACCCCTGTCGAAGGCTGTGGCTTCTATGTAATTTATTCAGCATTTTGTTCAAAAGATATTTATCGAACGTCAAACTATGTGCCAGGGCTGTGTACCAGGGACACACTAGCAAATAAGAAAAATGCAGTCACTCTCAGGGAATTTATAGTCTAATTGGAAGACAGATATTGAACAAGCAATTATAAGATTGATGAGTGTTACAATAAAGGAAGTACAGGATGTTTGCTATGAGAACACTTCTTTTTCCTCTGGGCTCCAGGAGGAAAACTACCAGGTTAAAAAATGATTGTTTTCCTTCCAACTCCCTGCTCCTGCCGTCTAAAGGAGAGATTCCATGTAGGGAATATCTGTATCAAGAACTACAAATACGTCCCCATAATGATTTTTTTTTTCTTCCTTTTTAGGGAAGTAGAAGCATCCTTCTTAGCAATTGGCCTATTTCCAGCTTAGCTGCTGACTGGGTAGGACTAGGTATTTATAACACTTCTCTTGGTTTTCTCTTGGCGGCTATCGTTGTTCCCATTTTATAAGCTATCCCTGCCCAGGAGGTACTTAGAAACAACCCTGAAAAAGAGACGGCATTCCTATGTTTTTAAACAATGGATAAGGCAGTTGCTAGATGATATCTACAAACTGGTTTCATGAGAGCCTTGAAGAGATTTTTTTTCCCCTTTTGTCTTAGATTTCTTGAAATATCTGGGAGCTCTCAGAGAAAAGCCTCTGCTGACTTTAAGGCTATATTTACAAGTCAATAATGTTTTCACTATGAAAACCATTTGGTGGATCTACAAGTACAGTTAAGCTTTGTCGGAGAGTGAGTAAAGGAGAAGCTTGGGTTCTGAAGGATCAGTGGGTTCAGCCTCAACCCCAGTGTCAGTAGCGGCCAAAACAACAGAAAAAGAGGGTCACATCTGGGTAAGAATACAAAAGAGAGATAAGATGCTTTCAAAAGGCTAACCTAGGATTATTTTTCAAACCAGGGCTAAGCCAATGGAAGATAAACTTCATGTTTACATGCAGAATCCTGTAGTATTTAGGCTAGGCCGAGAACGTAAGCCCGTTGAAGGGAGCCACCTTTTCTAGCTCACAGAGGCCAGGGGAGTTCCGACACCTGCCACTCAACTCTTGACCCCGCCCTCAGCTTTCTAACAGCCCTGGTGTGAGACTAGTTCAGCATTTCTGCTGAGTCTCTAATTCTTGTGGCTGGCGGGGATGGCAGATCGTCCTGGTTAACAGACCTGGGGTAACCAGGCCGCACGTCTGTGGGAATGGTGGCAGCACCTTGTAGGAGAAAGAGCCCTGAGCCTTGGGAAAAGCATGCACTCTCTCCGGGGCTTTTTTTTTCTTTCTCACTTTAAAATGGGCTCCGTTAGAAGGCTGCACGGCTGCTGCGCATGTGGGATACTTGTTAAAAGTGGGCGTTTCCGGCCCACCTCTGCAGACTCTGATTAGGGGTCTGACTTGGAGGGAGGTGGGGAGGAGGGGTGCGGTGAGGGGTGGGAGTGTGGGTTGTGACCGGTTTTCTAAAAGCTCTGCTGGCGATTCTGAGGGTGACTAGTCCAGTTCTGCTCTAAAATTCTCAGGGACGATTTCCGGAAACCACGAAGTTAATATTCCACCAGTAACACACTAGCATTGTACCATATAAAGTCTCACAGTCTGCTGAAAAGGATAGTATTTGTTGTTCTTTCCTCTCGAGACTAATCTGCTTGATGCCAGGGTTATAAATAGTAATAATAAAAAATATATGTATAAAATTTACTACATGCCAGCCATTGTCCTAAACATTTCATATGTCTCCATAAAATTTTCTCAACAATGCTGTGAGGTAGACTATTACTATTACCCACATTTTACAGATGAAGAAACCAAGGCACAGAAAAGTCGAGTAACTCACGTGTGGCAACACAGATAGCAAAGTGTACTGACTGAATTTAGGCTGGCTCAGGGGAACTTTCTGTGTGGAGAAACCTAAGTAGTGTCCGTCTTACATTGGGAGGCAGTGGGGTTCTGTGGAAAAAGCCCATCAAACACTTAGCCAAATTCTGGTATAGCTACTTACTAGCTGTGTGATCTTGAGTGACCTTATTTAGCCTTGCTAAGTGTCTCAGTTAGCTCAGACTGCTGTAACAAAATACCATACACTGGGTGGCTTCAACAACAAACATTTATTTTTCACAGATCTGGAGACTGGGAAATCCAAGATCAAGTTGCCAGCAAGTTCAGTTCCTGGTGAGGCTTCTTCCTTGTTTTCAGAAAGACATCATCTTGCTGTACCTTCACAATGCAGACAGAGGGGGCGGGGTGCCAGTCTCCCTCTCTTCTTACAAAGGCCCTAATCCCATCATGGGGGCTTCATCCTCATGGCTTCTTCTAAATCTAATTAACATTCAGAGGTTCCACTTTCAAATACCATGACATAGGGAGTTAGGGCTTCAATGTGTGAAATTTGGGTAGGACATAAACATTCAGTCCATAGCACCAAGCTTCAATTTCTTTATCTGCAACATATATACCGCACCTATTTTTTAAAATTTTTATTTATTTATTTTGAGAGAGAGCATGTGAGCAGGGGAGGGTCAGAGAGAGAGACAGAGAGACGGAGAGACAGAATCCAAAGCAGGCTCCACACGGTCAGCACACAGCCAGATGCAGGGCTTGGACTTATGAACCTGAGGCGAAACCAAGAGTCGGATGCTAAACTGATTGAGCCATCCAGGCGCCCCTGTATCACACCTATTTGTAAGGTTTAACAATGAAATGAGATTTTTATAAGGCCTTAGCTCAGTCTCATAATGAAAACAAAGTAAAATATTAAAAATTTACTCTGTGTTAGGTACTGTTGAAGAAAATCCAAAGAAGAATTACGATTTATGGAATATCATGCTTTCTGAACTATGCTAAATGCATTAATGCATTTTATTCACTGAATCCTTCATAATGCCCTAAGAGTATTATTATTAGGTATTACTATCACTATTTTATAAAGGGGGAAGCTGAGAGGTTAACTATTTTCCTAAAGTCACAACTGGTGACTAGCAGAACCAGGAATGAAAACACATCGTGTGCTCTGAGTGCTAGGATATATTGCCTCTTGTGTTTACACGGGAATCTATGAAACTCATTATTTAAAACTGTCATGAAATAAATATAAATGAATACTTTTACCTGAGAGTTCTGAGGTTACAGGAAATGTTTACTATGAGCCTCATAAAGAGAGAATTCAATTCTTTCATCTTAATGATAACTTTATTTGCTGCCTAAAAATTAGAATACACAGGGAGGGGGGAATTGGCAAGATATTAGTCAAAGGGCATGTAGTTTCAGTTACACAAGATGACTATATCCTAGAGATTCACTGCACAGCATAGCACATATAATTAACAATACTGTCTTGTATACTGAAAAATTGGTTAAGAGAGTAGATCTTATATTAAATTTTCTTTAAAAAAAAGAGGGAGGGAGGGAACTTTCAGAGGTGATGGTTGTAGCTTTGTATTGTTTATGGTGACAGTTTCATGGGTGTATACTTCAAACTCACCAAGATGTATACATTAAATATGTATAGCTTTTTTGGTATGTTAAGCACACCTCAAAAAAAAAAATCAAGATACATGATCTTCTAATGGGACAAAATGGTCAAAACAGAACACAGTAGCCCTGGTGTCTGTTTTACCCCTCTCCTCCCACCCTCCACTCTGGACATCTATTACCCAAGGCCAACTTCAAGGGGAGAAATATAGCTCTGAAATCATTTAGCCCGAGGGCAACGTTCTTTTCTAGCTCTAGAATTCTTTAGTGTGTGTGCTGTCACCCAGCCTCAAGTTTTCTGTTTCTGACTCATCAAAGGGGTGTAGAAACATTTATACTCTCTCCTTTGGAAGAATTCTTCTATGACCTTTTCCACCTCCAGCCCAGCCTGCAGGCTGAACATGTTGGTTAAAGACAGAAAAACTTAATTTTTATAGAAACCAATAAACAAAGTGGGATTGAGTTTCCTTTAAAAAGAAAAAATCAGGGGTGTGTGTATTGGTTGCTGTAATGCCTGGATGGCTCAGTTGGTTAAGTGGTTAAACATCCCAGCGTGGGTCATGATCTCACGGTCTAGTTAGTAGGTTCGAGACCCTCATCGGGCTCTGTGCTGACAGATCAGATCCTGGAGCCTGCTTCAGATTCTGTCTCCCTCTTTCTCTACCCCCTCCCACTCGCACTCTGTCTCTCTCTATCTCTCAAAAATATATGTTAAAAAAAAACTTTTAAAAATCAGTATTAGTTTTAATATTAAAAAAATGTGTTGGTTATGAAATTCTTGGAAAAAACATATAGCAGTATTGAAATTTTTTGAGAAACTGCCGTGTAATCACAAAACCACACAACTGGTATTAGAAACAAAGGCCCTGACAGAAAAGCCTCTTTTCCAACATAACTGAAAAATGAATATAACCACTGAATCTCTGTTTGGCAGGATCCAAACACTTGGCTACTCAAGGTAACCACTGGAGAGGCTGGAGGTCAAGTCCAGGGAAATGCCAGAGTAACCACACTATTCATCCAGCCAACTTAAGACAGTTAATCAATCACAAAGACAGAAAAATTAACAATGAAATTTTTTCTAGAATTTAAAGAAGTTGATGCTAGGAATCTTGGCACTGTTGATGCAGTGGCTCCTCGAGTTAATATGGAACAAACCATACCATTAGCTGAAGAAAGATAAGCAAAATATATAGGGTTCTGGCACAGCTGGATTGAGCCACTTTGGGGAATAGCTCTCAGAGAAGGTTCTAGTAGTAATGGCCTGGTAAAAAATAAAACACTTTGTGATAATTAAACAAGGATGATTATTCAGAAGAATTGTGGCACAACACCAAGCAAAGCCAAAATTTATTCATATGTTTTTGTGTTTTAATCTTGCTGACCTTATCTTTCCAACCTATAATTTTAATTTGGTCCAGTTTTCATCATCTACTTAGTTTCAATTTTACTTAATTATTATATAAATAATCTTAAGTCCCATAGAGAAATTGGTAGGTCGCTAAATAATTAAATACGTATTAAGACAGTAACGGGAAGAAATTCTCTTTATTCTCTCTGCTCTCTTTTTTTAAGCAAAGATCGGTTGAGAATCTGGTGATCTCAGGCCTAAAGTATTTGGCTTTCCCCTTTGTTCAGGACTCCTGGTGAGCAGGGGGGGCCTGGTGATCTATGATTAAGATGACAGTCCCTCCTCCCTCCTCCTTTGCCCCATGCTTTGCATATATAAATTGAGCCTTTGGGGTTTACAAGGTGCTAGCAGTCTTAAAGACTATTAATATTATTGCCTTTTTGGTTAACAGATTTGTAATTATTGTAACTAACCTGAGCCGAAAGATGAACTAGCAATTTTTGCAAATTCAAACAAAACCTACTAGTATTATTTTGAAAAACAAAAAACAAACAAATGAAATAACTCCACTTCCATGATTAATTTCAAAGGACAGCCATCAAAACAGTAGTCTTTCCCCAAAAGCGGGAAAATTTTAAAAATATGTATTTTAAAGGATTTTGCAGCTGTAAAACAGACACTTAAATTTTAAACTCCCCCCACTTAAAATTTGAAGTTAACAAACTGTTCAGAAAGTTTGCAAAGCTAATTAATTAATGAGACCTGTTTCCCCAAGCCATCCCTGACATGTTGTGGTTGAGGGAAGAAAAAGCTCCTTTTCCCACCCCTCCCCCACCCTGAAGAGCTAGAAACTGGAGGCTTGGTAAGGGGCCACCTAAGAGAGGGGCTTATCCTTTCCCTGAGAGCCTGGGTACAGTGAGTCCCACTAGGACAGGTTGAGTACAAGCCTGGCTGGAATTCTCAGAAAACAGGCAAGGCCAGGGTCGGGCAGAAGCACAGTCCTGCAAATCCACAGCTGCTATCAGTTTCCCAAACTGTTTTTAGAATCCTCAGGGGCTGGGAGTGGAATGGGTTATGCTCACTTAGGATGGTTTGGTTTGCAAATCTGGGAAGAGAGCCAGATAGACCGTTTTCTCCCATAATTCTGGAGATGATGTGTGCTCTTCAGAGAGATATAAAGTCACAGACTCATAGAACTGGACCTTTGGAGATCATCTAGTGAATCCATCTACTAATCTTACACACCAGGCAGTGGAGACAGAAAAAGTTAATAACTTGCCCAAGCTCATTACATAGTTGGCCTCTGATAGAGCTAGCACTTGAACCCAGTGTTTTCTTCCAACTCATTCACATTTGATAAATTGAGTAGATAGTACATTACATTTTTCAGATATAATTTGAAGATATATAAAACACGAACTTTGGTGGGTATATATATATATATATATACTTTTAATTTTAGTAAAATACCATAACATGAAATTTACATCTTAACCATTTTTAAGTGTGCAGTTGAGTGGTATTAAGTACATTCACATTTTTAAAATATTTTTTAATGTTTTATTTTTAAGACAGAGCATGAGCGGGGTAGGGGCAGAGAGAGAGAGAGAGGGAGACACAGAATCTGAAGCAGGCTCCAGGGTCTGAACTGTCAGCACAGAGCCTGACGCGGGGCTCAAACTCATGAACTGTGAGATCATGACCTGAGCCGAAGTCAGACAGTCAACCGACTGAGCCACCCAGGCGCCCCAAGTACATTCACATTTTTACAATGCCCTGTATCAAAATGGAAATGGAAGAAGTCAGCCAAAAAAATTTTTCCTTTATCAATCAATTATTGAATGGACATATACTATGGCGACCAACACTATGTCAGGATCAGACAGACTCTGGATGCTCAAGGAGCTTTTAATTTGTTCAGGCAACAAGATACATAAATAAGAGACTATAACTAACCATAAAAAAGCAGTATATGATATGTTTTAAATGAGTGTACTGACAGCAAAATGTTTAGAATCCAAAGGACACAATGATTATGGGATGAGTGCCAAGGCAGATAGATCTTCCAAGAGAAGTCGGACTTGAGCCACATTAATAAAAAGGAAGAAGCCATGAGAGGACATTCCAGAAGAAAGAACAGAGTGACCAAAGGCATGGGAGTGCTCTGCAAAAGACTTCTTGACAAAAAGTGGCTAAAGAAGTCTGAGAATAAATAGCAAGACTAGTTTGCTACTACATTCAAGAAGCCAATTTTATCCTGCAGGCTAACGTGAGCTGTTGAAGACTCTTGGAACAGTCTGATTACCATGCTAATGAGTTGATGTGATGGAAAAGTGTAGGATGGATTGAAAGAAGAAGAGTTGGAGGAGCGAGCCCAATTGGAAGGATGTGACAAAAGTTCAGGTACAGAGAAGGAGTGATGAGTTTGGGAATGGGTAACACAGCTTGTATGAAACAAGGAAGACTCAGTAGAATTTATTAATCCCTTAGATATTGAGAGTGGGAGGAGGGGCAAGAATACTAGGTTCAACAACAACAGCAAAAGAAAAAAAAAAAAGAAAAAGAAAAGAAAAAGAACACTAGGTTCAAGCTAGGATCAAGCTACAGTGACCAGAATTGTGCCAATTGAATGGACTGAGTAGAGAGGGAGAAAATACTGAAGGGATGTTCCAGTGTAGATATGCTGAAATGGAAATGATAGAAAGACATGCAAGTAGAAAAGAGAAAATACTCAGAGAAATGTATAAAGCTGCACAACTGGGAGGTGATTATTGGAAAGATTTTTTAGGGGTGGCTGGGTGGTTCAGTCGGTTAAGTGTCCGTTGAGCGTCTAACTTTGGCTCAGGTCATGATCTGGTGGTTCACAAGTTCAAGGCTCGTGTTAGGCTCTGTGCTGACAGCTCAGAGCCTGGAGCCTGTTTCAGATTCTGTGTCTCCCTCTCTCTCTGCCCCTCCCCTGTTCACACTCTGTCTCTCTCTTTCTCAAAAATAAATAAAATTAAAAATTTTTTTAAGTAAAAATATAAAATTTAAAAAATTGTAAAAAAGAAAAGATTCTTTAAAGCAATTCTCTTAGTTCTCACTTGCATCTTTGGAAACAAAGTGCTATTATTTTGACCTAGAAAGTTTGATCACCTGCAAAGAGAGCTTTGCTACTTAATGTAAAGCAGTATTAAACTTGTTGGATATACTGGGAAATTAAATGACTTTATAAAAAATAAAACTTCATTTGCTCAGCTCCCAATACCTTTAATGCAAAAACATTTCACACAATGTTTTCTCTTGATTTTTCTCAACTATTTCATAGTAATAACATCATGTTGAAATGTTTCAACCCAGCAGCTTAATGTAAACCAGTATTAAAGTTTCTCTCATAATATATTCTGCATCCTGTTCTTAGATCTGAATCTCTGGTTCTAACCATAAACCACTGCTCTTTGTATGATTTTGAATGACCTTATGAATTCCGTGAGCTTGTTACTTTTATTAAAGTTAAATGGGCACAAAATTTAAAGAATTGGCTAGTTCTACAAAGTTTGCAAAGACAAATTGTTTCCGACCTTTTTTCTCCATATCCCCTTTCCAAGAAGCATCTACCTTGATCTTTTAAAGACACTTCTATTGGTGGACACTTAGGTCAATAGACGAATGGATAGGGAAAATGTGGTGTGTATATGCTGAGATATTACACCGTAACAAAAAAGAATGAGATCGTGCCATTTGAGACAACATGGATGGACCTAGAGGGTATTGTGCTAAGTGAAATAAGTCAGACTGAGAAAGACAAACACCATATGATTCCACTCCTAAGTGCAATCTAAAAAGAAAACACAGAAAACAAAAAAGAATAAACAAACACAAAGCAGAGTCAGATTATACAGACAACAAACTGATGGTTGCCAGAGAAGGGAAGGGGGTGGAAGATGGGCAAAATGGGTGAAGGGGAGTGGGAGATCGAGGCTTCCAGTTATGGAATGTGTAAGTCACAGGAATAAAAGGCACAGTATTGGTGAGGGGAAAAAGTACTACATACTTCTGTTAATACTTGCATATCTCTAAGAAACAAGCTTATGACATTACTTCTTGGTTTTTTTCAGGTTTAGATATTGTCTATTGACTTCCTATCATGAAGATGAGGATTTAGATATCTTGTCTCTTCCACTCTTACCAAACCCAGTCATAAACACTTCTCAGCTGTTCATCCTGCTGATTGAGATTTATTGTAATTTTGATTGACTCAATATTCAGGGTTACATTTTTATGACTCTGTAGGCTACTCAGTGTTGAGTCATATAGAAAACTGTGATTACTTCTATTACTGCTCAACTTGTAGTTTTCCCTCAGTTAAGAACTGTCTTGTTTTCTCATTTGCCTAGTTTTCTGTGTACACCCTTATTTCTACGTACACATGTCTACCAGATGTTTAAATATCTTCTGGATGCATTTATGTGTGTTGGGTATTATATCAATTTTATCTTTTTAATCTCCTCTGAAGTATTTGGGCCCGTATGAGTCCAGCTGTGTTGCCCCCATGCTTGGTGCATCATCCTGGGTAAATATGAAGATTCCTTTGCATTTTTCCTGTGTTGGATCTCTTCTATCCTGTAAAGCATGGCTTCCTTTTTGTGATTCACCTCATGGTTTTGGTTGTACGTGTTTTTCAGAAACTGTCCTAAAAAAGGGGTGTGGTGTGTGTGAAGTGGAGGGAAAGCTTCAATGTTGTACCCTCACACTTAGTTGAAAAGTTAGATATTTAATATTAATTAGAAATAATTTCCCTTCAGAATTTTGAATGCATTGCTCCATTTTCTTCTAACTTCCTGTGTAGTTGTTGAGAAGTTCCGAGTTATTTAGATTTCTGTTACTTTGTATATGATATTTTCCCCTCCACCTTTCTGGAAACATACAGAATCTTCTCATTGTCTTCTACATCCTAAAATATCTCTATGGGGCACCTCAGTGGCTCAATCAGTTAAGTATCTGACTCTTGATTTCGGCTCAGGTCATGATCTCACAGTTTGTGGGATCAAGCCCCACGCCCAGCTCTGCACTGACAGAGCAGAGCTTGCTTGGGATTCTCTCAGTCTCTCTCTTTCTCTCTCTCTCTCTCTCTCTCCCTCCACCCCTCCCCTGCTCGTGTTCTCTCTCTCTCACTCAAAATAAATAAATAAACATTTAAAAAAATAATAAAATATCTCCATAATGTGTCTCAGTGTAGGTCTGTTTTCATTACTTGATACTTGGGAAGCCCTTTCACACTGGAAATATGTATCCTGCAATTTTCAGAAATCTTAAGCTATTTCATTGAGGAAATAATTGTTTTCCTTAGTCTGTTTTTGAGGGACTTCTCTTGTGCTGCTCTTTTAATTTGTTTATGCTTTCCCTCCTATTTTTCATGATTTTTTTTCTTTTTGTTTTCTCTCTGCAAGATTCAGTTTACTTTGTCTTCTGATTCATCTACTGAACTTTCATTTCTACAACAATGCTTACATTTTTGGTTGTTTATTCTCTTTGTATTTTTGTTTTTTTGGAGCTTCCTATTCTTCTTTTATTCACTGAAAACCTTCTATCATCTTCCATGGACACTAGTTAAAAAAGATTTTTCCCTGCCAGCCTAGTCATTGTTCCCTTCAAATTGCCATTTCTGTTTATGTATTTTATTCCAACATTTGTGCTAGGGCATATATCCTCAGATGTCTAATGATCCTTAATTGTGCATGCATAATTAAGGGTGTTTAAATAAAAAGCTGTGATGCAGGTGATGTGGGTCAACTGTTTGTCTTAGAACCTCTATTGTCTACCTTTAAATGTTTCTTCTTAGGTTGTTTAGATTCCCACAGAGTGTGTTCCCAGTCTCCTGTGTGGAGGATAAATGCTTAGCAGCCATTATTTTTATTTATTTATTTATTTGTTAAAAAATTTTTTTTTTTTTTTTACATTTATTTATTTTTGAGAGACAGAGAGACAGAGCACAAGTGGGGAGGGGCAGAGAGAGAAGAAGACAGAATCCGAAGCAGGCTCCAGGCTCTGAGCTGTCAGCACAGAGCCTGATGCGGGGCTCAAACTCACAAAGCATGAGATCATGACCTGAGCTGAAGTTAGACTCTCAACCAACTGAGCCACCCAGGCGCCCCAGCCGCCATTATTGCCGTTATTCTGGGAAGTTATACTGGAGGGGAGGCCGGGGATGTCAGCTCTGAATATGCATATTCATTCCCCGTGGTTCTGGGGACAGTTTCCCTACCCTTGACTTGGTTTCCCCTTCCAGAGATTCCCTGATTTCTCTGATCCACAGAATACATTTCTGATGTTCTGCTGGGGAGGAGGAGAGGCAGTTGCCCAACTGGGTGAGGAAGGCCAGTGACTCGAGAGATCTAACTCTTCTTACAACCAATCCTTTTTATCATCTCCCCATCACCCTCCACTTCCAGGGTACCTGGTGCCTTCAGTTCCTGGGCCTCGGGCCAACAGTTCAGAGGAAATTAGATTTACTCTCAGCGGTCCCCATTGCTGACTTAGAGTTAAGCCTTTTCAGGACTGCAAGTCAATTTCCACTTGACTACGCACATCTTTCAAAAGTGTTGTTGCCACTGCCATTTTCAACTTGTGGTCTTATGTCTTAAAATATGTCTCTTCGGTTAATTTCAGTGGGGTTTGGAAGATACAAGATTAGATGATGTTTTCAATCTCCAGCTGTATCTGAAAGTTACTGCAATTGAGTTTTTGACTATATAGAATTTGAAGTATTTAGTTTTTATACAAACACAGTGACTTACGGTTTTGATGTTTCTAATAAGATTTTATAAAAATCTATGATCATACTGATCAGTCTTTTAAAAAAATTTTTTTTAAATGTTTTTATTTATTTTTGAAGGAGAGAGAGAGACAGAGCATGAGTGGGGGAGGAACACAGAGAGAGGGAGACACAGAATCCTAATCCAGGCTCTGAGCTGTCAGCACAGAGCCTGACGCGGGGTTCGAACCCACGAACGGTGAGATCATGACCTGAGCTGAAGTCGGACCCTTAACCGACTGAGCCACCCAGGCGCCCCCTGATCAGTCTTAACATGGCTAATGTTTTGCAAACTTTAGTAATGTTCCAACTCTATTCAAGGAAAAATAAAATCTATGGACTTCAGGCACTGACTTACATTAATTATAATATTACTTAAATGTGTACAAATGTAAGTATAGATTATTTATGCTTATAGCTCTTGTGGATTTATATAAGCAAAAGCAAAAAATGAACTTAATACAAGAAAATCACATATTTAATTCAAATTAACAACATAAACTTAATGTGACAGATGTTACTTTAATGCAACTAAACTGCTACTCTAAATTTAAATATGGCACTCATTGCTGTGTCATGGGTTCTTTTAAGTCCACTGTCCATGTGCTTCCATGTGTTGCATGAAAAACAAATTTACCCATCTCTCTGAGTTTGAAATAAGTACAGGGAAGCCTTGTTTTTAGATAGCAAGATTTGTTATCTTAAGACCATCATTCAGCAAGAATGTATCTTCAACCTATTAAGGTGAAGATACCTTAATGTGTTCTTCTCATATTACTGTAACAAATAAAATAACTCTTCGTGATGCCAAGATGATCACAAATGCAAACAAGAATTTGGCCCTTATTTTAATTTAGAAGTATCCTCTGAAGACTCTTAAGTATGGAGAACAAACAGAGGGTTCCTGGAGGGGGTTGTGGGAGGGGGATGGGCTAAATGGGTAAGGGGCATTAAGGAATCTACTGAAATCATTACATCAAGGATCTACATTAAGGATCTCCTGAAATCATTGTTGCACTATATGCTAACTAACTTGGATGTAAATTTAAAAAAATAAATTACATAAAAATAAATACATAAAACCTGTGTTTCAAACCTCAAAAAACAAAACAAAACAAACATGAAAAAAGGGATCCTCTGAGGAAGGCTCTGGCTGCACACTTGAGTTGAGTGATGACCCCTTAGGTTCCTCAGATTTTCTGGGACACCTCCTGGATAGAGGTAACTGCTGTGCCAACGCAGGGGCACAGTGTGTACCTAAGTAGATTATAGAAATGAAACCTCCTTTTTTCTTTGCTTTTCTTTGCAAAGAGCAGATACATGATTGAAGATGCCTATTGGAAGAAGGGTACACTTGACGTTGTGACATGATTTCTTTCCAGTGGCAGGCAGCCACTAGTTTGAGATCTGTGGTGATTGTAACTATGCCGAGAAGCAGTTTGCCCTAACTTTGTAAAACAAAATAGTTGCATTTATTAAAATAACTGGTACTTAAAATTTTCTGCATAATACCAATAAACTGCCCAAATATTTTTTTTTAAGCTTATTTATTTATTTTGAGAGAGAGAGAGAGAGAGAGAGAGAGAGAGTGAGCACAAGCAGGCAAGGGGCAGAGACAAGGAGAGACCATCCCAAGCAGGCTCCACATCATTAGCACGGAGCCTGACTGGGGGCTTGAACTCATGAACTGTGAGATCGTGCCCTGAGCCAAGATCAACGGTCTGTTGCTTAACTGACTGAGCCACCCAGGTGCCCCAAACTGCCCAATATTTTACCCTGTTACAGTGATTGGATCCTTGGGCTCTTCCTTAGGGTCACATGGCCAGAAATGCCTAATAATCACCAAGGAGACACCCATCAGTGCATCTGCAGCCCCTGCTAGTTCTCTGGGGGAAGGAGGCCACTGCCCTCCAGGCACGCATAACATTGGATGGGGGAACTATGTGGCAATATGTCTTTTAAAAGCAGGGTAAGTACACAGAAGAGTTTGTCATCCACTTGAAAACAGTAGGGGTGTTTTTCTAGATGCAAAAAAAAAAATGGAGGGCCCATTGGTTAATATCATCACTTAGGCTCAGGTTAAAGTCATGCTGGCCATGTCTCCACAGTTCAGAGAGGCTGCTGCCCAGAGTCTGCGAAAGGAGGGGCTCTGGAGACAGTCTGGGTTGTAAAGTCACTCCCTTTCAAATCGGTCAGCTGGCCATGGAATGTTTGGCCTCCAGAGAGGTGTCAGGAACACTGACCTCACCTAATCAAGCCTTCCTGTCTGCAGAATTGTATTGGAGCAGGAGAAGCACAACCCAGACTGGATTCTCAATGCTACACGCTGTATCTATTAGTAGACCTAAGGGTGTATCCAGGAGCCTGAAGACTGGCCCTGGATAGAGAAGCAGTCATAGCTGGCTGAAGTTTAGGGCTATTACCAAATAGGTCATGAATTAGGACATGTTTCAATTCTACTATGGGTGGGGCATAATCTAGGGAGATGAAATACATAAAAATGGCCTAGAAATCTCTATGGTGATCCCTACCTTACCAGGCTAAGGCAGTGGATGAATTTGGGTTAGCATGTCTAGCATGGTCTCTAGGGAATTGGGGAGCTCAAGCAGGACTTCAACAAAAGGAAATGTTCCTCTTGCAACCTAGCACCACACACATAAACCCTATGCTCTTTCTTACCCTCAAGCTTTCACTTAGGCCTCCTCTTTTCCTGGTTAATTTTTACATTAGACTGGCTTGGGCAGTTGCAAGTCATAGAATTCCAACGCAAGCCAACATTCATAAAAAAGGGGATTATGAAGAGGGCACTGCCTCTGTGCATGAAAACCAAGGACTCCCGTGTCCTCAAGATTTTCTCCATATTTTTCAGCTCCTTGTGTGATGGTTTCATTTTCTCCTTTTGTAGGTATAGAACTCAAGTAGAAGGGGGAGGAGGGGGCATGGGGGGTGGATTGTGGGGGTAGTCTCAGTTTTATGTCACTCCGGTTTATTAATTCCAGAGAGAAAAGAGAAGTTTCCTTTCCAGTGTTATTCTGGAAAATTCCTCTGAAAGGACATGTGTGGGTTTAGCCTAGATCTCCCTTTGTCCCTCTTGGATTAATCACTATGCCTGGGGTTGAGGTCTATGGTTGACTGTTCTGGAGTCATGAACCTCCCTCAAGGCTAGGTGGAGATGTGATTGGCAGCCCCACAAAATTTGATTGGAACAATTACCCAAAGGAAGGGGTAATGTTCCTTTAAAAAGAGGGGAAAGATGCTGGGCAGAGGCAAGACAACAGATGTCCTTTATGATTCCTATTCATCTGTTAAGACTTGACTCAGGTGTCACTTTTCGATACCCTCTATCCCTGTCCTCCTCCTATTGGGTTACATGTCCCTCTTCTGGGTCATGTTACATCTTGGCTGTACTGATGTACTCATAATAATTTATAATTGTCTATTATGTGTTGGTCTCCTGTACTAGACAGTAGCTTTTTGAAGACAACCACTGTGGCTTATTGTCATTGGCACACCCAGCCCCTCAGCAGATAATGGGGGTTCCATCCAGAAAGTTTTCAAGAAAATGACAAATGAAGATAATCACAAAATGGCAGCAAATCATCTTGAGTTAAGACAGAGGAAGGAACATAATAGTAAAAAACCTCAGATACTGTGATGAATGCTTCATATCAAGCATTGGATTCTCCCAACATTTGAGGGAGGCATTCTTTCTATTTCATAGACACAAAGCTAAAGATCAAGTAAGTTCCGTAAGCTCATACAGCTAATCACTGTCAATTTATTTATTTATTTATTTATTACAGTTTTTTAATGTTTATTTATTTTTTCAATATATGAAATTTATTGTCAAATTTGTTTCCATACAACACCCAATGCTCATTCCAAAAGGTGCCCTACTCAATACCCATCACCCACCCTCCCCTCCCTGCCACCCCCCATCAACCCTCAGTTTGTTCTCAGTTTTTAAGAGTCTCTTATGCTTTGGCTCTCTCCCACTCTAACCTCTTTTTTTTTTTTTTCCTTCCCCTCCCCCATGGGTTTCTGTTAAGTTTCTCAGGATCCACATAAGAGTGAAAACATATGGTATCTGTCTTTCTCTGTAGGGCTTATTTCACTTAGCATCACAGTCTCCAGTTCCATCCACGTTGCTACAAAGGGCCATATTTCGTTCTCATTGCCATGTAGTACTCCATTGTGTATATAAACCACAATTTCTTTATCCATTCATCAGTTGATGGACATTTAGGCTCTTTCCATAATTTGGCTACTGTTGAGAGTGCTGCTATAAATATTGGGGTACAAGTGCCCCTATGCATCAGCACTCCTGTATCCCTTGGGTAAATTCCTAGCAGTGCTATTGCTGGGTCATAGGGTAGGTCTATTTTTAATTTTCTGAGGAACCTCCACACTGTTTTCCAGAGTGGCTGCACCAATTTGCATTCCCACCAACAGTGCAAGAGGGTTTCCGTTTCTCCACATCCTCTCCAGCATCTATAGTCTCCTGATTTGTTCATTTTAGCCACTCTGACTGGCGTGAGGTGATATCTGAGTGTGGTTTGGATTTGTATTTCCCTGATGAGGAGTGACGTTGACCATCTTTTCATGTGCCTGTTGGCCATCCGGATGTCTTCTTTAGAGAAGTGTCTATTCATGTTTTCTGCCCATTTCTTCACTGGGTTATTTGTTTTTCGGGTGTGGAGTTTGGTGAGCTCTTTATAGATTTTGGATACTAGCCCTTTGTCTGATATGTCATTTGCAAATATCTTTTCCCATTCCGTTGGTTGCCTTTTAGTTTTGTTGGTTGTTTCCTTTGCTGTGCAGAAGCTTTTTATCTTCATAAGGTCCCAGTAATTCATTTTTGCTTTTAATTCCCTTGCCTTGGGGATGTGTCGAGTAAGAGATTGCTACGGCTGAGGTCAGAGAGGTCTTTTCCTGCTTTCTCCTCTAGGGTTTTGATGGTTTCCTGTCTCACATTCAGGTCCTTTATCCATTTTGAGTTTATTTTTGTGAATGGTGTGAGAAAGTGGTCTAGTTTCAACCTTCTGCATGTTGCTGTCCAGTTCTCCCAGCACCATTTGTTAAAGAGACTTTTTTCCATTGGATGTTCTTTCCTGCTTTGTCACAGATTAGTTGGCCATACGTTTGTGGGTCTAGTTATGGGGTTTCTATTCTATTCCATTGGTCTATGTGTCTGTTTTTGTGCCAAAATCACTGTCAATTTAATAGTTAGCACTCAGGCAACTTAAATCCAGCTTTGATTGCTTTCAACAACTCTGTCTTCTGTTCCTCCTGTTCCTTCGAATTTATATAACCTAGGGATGCTCTCTTTACTTCTTAGTAATTTGGACATTTCCCCCCAATAGATTTTTATGTTACCTAAATGCACTCCCTTAGCCTGTTTTACATCTTTGTCATTTGTTTCTGGAGCCACATGTGACTAAGAGGGTTGAAGGAGAAACTGTAAAATCCCTTCCAGTACCAACATCACCAAATTATGCAATGCAAATGAAACCAAGTAAAAGTGACAAGTCTGATAACCCCAACATAGGACACTCCATTTACTCAGAGAGCTGTCTGGTTCTCAGGGGCAGCACACTGTGAAGAAGTGGGTCTGGGTTTTATCCTCTACTCCCTCTTTGCCTCTTGCTTCTCTTTTGGGGCCTCCTTTATTCTCTCCTTTTGTTCTATCAATTAATTACTCTTTTCTCCTCAACCGCTTGGTCTTTTTATTTTGTCCTTAGCTTCTTTGGACCCGCATTTCAACTCCCCTACCTTCATCAGTCCTCTCCTCCCTCCCCTCCTGCCAGCAGACTTTTTCTGCAGAGCATTTGGTCAGGATTTGCCACGCTCTGTACCACAGGGCAGGCTGAATTTCCCAGAATGCTCCCGAGGTGTTAATGACCCTCGACAACCTCAAGGGTGATCCACAACTGAACAAAACACTTGAACTCACAGAGATAAAGCTAATTGTGGGCATTTTGAAATTATGATCGATCCAGTGGGCAATGTTTTTCTTATAGGGCAATTTCTAGACTCCTCCAGTCATCCAAAGTGGCCTATTTGAGGCCAGCTCCTTAGGGAACAGTGGCTCAAAGTAAGATTCCCCAACCATCCTGATCTACCTTCGTGGATTGTTTATTAAAATTGCAGCTTCCTGGGCCTCACCAGACCTAGCAAATCAGAATTTCTGGGAGTTAGTAGGCAATCTGAATTTAAAATATTCTCCCTTGTGATTCTTGAGCTCATGAAAGTGTGAGAAACTCTGCCTTCATTCTAATTTGTCTCTAAAAGTTTCATGCATTATTATTAGTTTCCTTAATTGTATCACAAATAATTTTATTTATATCTATTTTCAACTTGCTCAATAAATACTGGATATTTGACTGAAGAATACAGCAACAACATTCAGCAAGTATTCTGGTATCTAATATATATAAACCACTTTCTTGACCTGGAAAAGGTAAGAAAAGTTACATTCCCTAACCTTTGTTCCTCTCTTAAATGCTTCCATGCAGGGCTTTATTTATAGTCAACACCAAGGATAAAGCTGAAGGAGTGCCCTGCTTTTTATATATTATGTGTTTCCCTATGTGTCTATAGTTTAAAGAGAAACCACATTTATATACTCTTGCTACATATACTATATTCATTGTATACAAAGTTTAGTAAGAAGATTTTCTTTTTGGCTCTTATATTAGGATGCAGTTCCCTACATATGAAGAGTATCTATGTAGAATCATCTCTCTCTATATTATATATATGTAAAGATGGATATATTTCTATATCTGAATCTATATATATACTACTCATATTTTCTCCTATGTCAAGGGCTTTGTCCCAGTGATATCAGTTCAGTTTTCTGGAATTTTCACTGTTCTGTGGTGACAATGGGGCAATTCAGAGTTCGAGTTAATGGTAGACTCTGGGCCACATTCCTATCACTTTCTTTGAATGCTCTCCATTGCTCTTATGGGTGGGGAGACAAAACCCATTGAGTTCTGTCATCACAAGCCAATGCCCCCAGTGCATGGACCACAGCTGGAATGTTGGATGCAGGTGCATTAACTGCTACCCACCTCCTGGTAGTCTGTCTCCACTTTCCCCTACAACTTGATTCTCAGGCTGCAAAGGAAGATCATACTGTCTGCTGTATGGAAACGTGGCCTTCTGTGGTCAAAATCTTCCACTAAGAGTGGTTTCTCCACTTGCAAAGGAAACAGGGAACAGGACCAGCTTGGGACCTCTTGGTCATCCCAACAGCAGGAAGTTCTTTATTTTGTCTCTGTCCATGGCCTACAGAGAATATCAGTCTCTCCGTGAGGGGAGAAGGGCTACAAATACCACGAAGTTTCCAGGTAACCAGCCACTGAAGCTGGAGGTGTGGGTGGAGTCACTCCCGTACAGATGGTGACTGTACTCTTATGACTCTTTCCTTATGGCCTTTGGGGAAGCTTAGCCAGACATCCCCTCAGTGGTTAAGAAACTCAGAGGTTCTAGGTCCCCAAGCAAGTGTGTTTTTCAAAATTTTGAGTTAGATAAAGTAATATTTGTCCAGCATTTTGCAATTTACAAAGTGCTTTTCACTTTCAAGCAACGAATTCCTTCAATGCTTCAATGTAATTTTATTTTAAAGGAGGAATCTGAGTTTCCATCAACTCAACCAAGAGGATACAGTGCATGATGAACAGCTTTAAGAGTCTGTAGAATTATCAGTAAACCTCATTGTACTTTGATACAGACAGACCCAAGTAGCACTTGATCTGTCCTTTTCTTATGGCACTTATCATCGCTGATCTTGCATATCCTTATTTGTTTTCATGCCTTATCTCACTTGTTAGATTTGACATTCTTTAAGGCAAGATCTCTATCTGATTTTTCTTCTCATCATTCACAGGGCCTTGGAACTGGCAGGCCATAAATTGACATTTGTTAAATGAATGAACCAATAAAAGTGAATGAATAAATTATACCCACTTGAAGTTAATCACCTGGATGTGTTGTGGGATTATATGAAGAAAATTCCCCAAAGCAAGGAAGCTAAGGTAGAGACCTTATAAACAACACTATCTTTCAGGACCTCCTACCACTCCAACACCCTTTAGGAATGAGGGAACACTTTGTAGCTAATAAAAAACTAGGGAATTCTTTCTGGGGGAAAAAAAAAGCATTTAATAAATCCCCTAGTGATTTATCTTTACTAACTCGTAAATTAACTTTCAAATATTAAACCAGGAATAAGCCAGAGCTGCTCAGTTATCAATCATCCTTTCCTTTGTTTCGCAACTAGGAACTTAGGTTGCTGTCCTCCCCCCTCCCTCTCCCCCTCTCCCTCCCCAAGTACGATGACGATTTAAAAGAATCACAGGAACACACGAGGAGTGAAACATGTAACTAAGAGAAATGCACAGGAAATACACGGTGATTTTTCCCCAGATTTTCTTTACCAACGCCTCAACCTTGAGACAGGCTATTCGAGGTCTATCTTGGTGTGTGTGTATATTTGAAAATAAGAAAAATAAGGCCAGTATAGGCACTATTTGTAGGTATGAACGAATATAAAACGAAATTCAAGTTTCTCTTCACACTAAAAGCGACACTAAGAAAGCTAAAATAAACACACCCTTGGAAGTAGGATCTACAAATCAGCAACGTCAGCAAACGGAGGTGGGGTGAGTGGAGGGGGCAAATGGAGATTTACCTCTGGAAGAGAACAAGATCTCCAGAACTACCCGGTTTGCCCGAGGTGGGGGCGTGACTCACACGTTCGGGTAATCTGAATAAAGGGGATGGTGCTGCGCCAGGCATCCATTCCTAGCTCCCGGCGCGCCGCACGCTCGGGGAGCCGCGCGGGGCGCGCAGCCCCAGGCCAGCCGAGCGCCGGGCCGGCCGCTGCGGGCGGGGAGGGAGCGCGGGGCGGGAGCTGATTGACGGGGCGCGCGGTCAGGTGACCCGGGGCGCCACGTTCCCGGAGCCCAGCCCGCGGTGGCCGCCTGGGCCGGGCCGGGGCCGAACCGGAGCCGAGAGGGGCGGCTCTCTCGGAACAAAGTTGCTGGGCCTGCGGCGGCGGGGGCCGGCGGCCGAGGGCCGAGGGCCGGGGGGGGGGGGGCGGGAGCGCTCGGCCGCCTCCTCCCGGGGAGGGCCGGCCCCGGGGTGCCCGGCCGCGAGCCCGTTTCCCGGGGGGACGGCGGCGCGCCCCCTCCCTCTTCTGCCTCCTGCGCCGCTCTCCAACAAAGGGGCAGGCCGGCGGCGGCGGGGGAGGAGGCGGAGGAGGAGCCGCCGGAGCGAGCCGCTCGCGCACAAAGTTGTGGAGTCGCCTTTCCTCGGAGGAGGGGAGCGGGCAGCCGCAGCCGGCCGCGGGCTTTCTCCCGAAGCCGCTTGGAGCACCGCGGGGAGCGGTGCCTCCCTTCTCCCGGGTCGTTTCTGCAGACGGAAAACTCTCTAGTGTTTGTCCAACTTGGTGCCGGCGCGCCGGTTCCAGGTTTGCGCTTGGACTGTTTTGTTTTTGTTTTTGGCGGAACTACCGGGCAGGAAGATTGCACAAGTTGGGGGCGTTTTCAATCGGGTGTCAAAAAAAAAAGAATTTTTTTTTTTTTCTCCTTTCGGATTTGTCTGGTCCTTCACATTTCCTTTTTAAAGCACGTTGCTCCACGGAACTCACGCTCGCACACTCCCCCGCGATCATTGACGGCCCAAACACGCCCAGAGGAGCGCGGCCCGCTCGGGACGCGGCGGCGGCGGCGGCGGCTGGCGGGCAGGCGGCGCGGGCCTGCGGGTCCCGGAGCAGGTAAGCCCGTGCAGTGTCGCAGACCCGGGAAGTGGGGCGTGGGCTGCCGGGAGGATGGTCTTTCTGTGGCTTCCACCGTGCGTCGCGATCTCCTTCTCGGGGCCGAGTCTTGAGATGTCACCAACTTTCTCGTGCACTTTCCTCGGAACCCGAGTTCGGCTCCCCGCGGCGGCAGAGGGAGGGTGCCAGAAACGCGGAGAGAGCTCCCGCGGGGAGGTTCTCGCCATCCGTCTGGTGGGGAGTGACCCAGACTCCTCCGACGGGTGCGGCTCCCCCAGCCCTCCTCCCCCCGCCGGCTGGGAGGGTCGCGTACCCGTGCCTCGCGCTGTGACCTCCGAGAGGGGACGTGGCCTCCTAGGATGGCCAGTGACACACGCCCCGGCCCCGGGAAGGCGGGGCCCCGAGGTGTCCCCGAGGAGCGAGTGGTAAGTGGGTGGCGGTGTGGTGGGCGGGTAGGGGAGCGGCTCGCCGCCGGCCGCCTGGCAGGAAACGTGCTGGATCTCCTAGCCGTTGCTGCTCCCGAGGGTGGGGTTCCGGGGAGGGGACGGGGCGGGGGGACGTGCAGTTGGTGTGTGTCCCCGAGGTAGCCTCTTCTACCTTCCCTTACTCTTGGCATCACTTGCTGCCTCAGGTAAGGCAACTCGTGTCCCCTTTTGGCTCTGGGTCCGAGGCTCTGGTGGTCCAAGGCCACTTCTAAAGCCAACAAAGCGCTAATTTTAGGCTGTGCGACTTTTAGAAGGCACGCGGTTACAAGAGAATTCTTTTGCCCCAAGCCCGGGATTACGAAAGGGACTGTTTCAAGGGAAGGAGAAAACGTGCCCGATCTCCTAGAGCCTGGGGACTCGCACTTTGTTTTACGTTGAACTGGGGAGCTCCAGGTCTAACTTGGGGCGATCGGCTCCGCTTTCTGGGCTGTCCCGGAGAGAGTCTCCTTTCCTAGCCTCCAGGTCACCTGGGTCACCAGGGCCGCAGGTCAGTTCCCCAGGCCGCGCCCGGGAGGGTCAGGGCACCGCTTGCTGCGGCTGGAATGCGCCGAGTTGGGGAAGCCTCGATTCCCTGTGTCCGGGCAGGGGCCGGGGCTCGCGGGCTCCGGGACCCGCGGCAGTAGCCGCATCCACTCGATTGTAACTTGCACGGGCCTCAGGAAGTGCGGTTGGCCCCTCCCGGCTGTTGCTGGTGGCCGTGGGGACCGCAGCCTGCGGGGAGCGCTGCGGGTCAGGGGAGAGCTGGAGGAATGCGAAACTCGTGGGTGCGTCGGCTACCACAGTACCCGGCGGCCAGGGCCAAGGTTTCCGCGGGGTCATTCTCCGCTCCCTCCATCCGAGTTTGTGGGACCAGTGAGACAGCTCTTTAACTTTCCTTTGGGTGTTTACCTCAAATTTATTGCTCCTGTAAACAGGATTAATCACCTTCCCTTGGAGCGTTTCCGAGAATGAATGGCAGTTTTTGGCACTGGGCGGTTTTTTGGTACTGTGTTTCAAGCAGAGCGGCAAATTCTTGGCCTCTTCGCTTCCCTTTCCACTATCTCTAGCGTTCCAGGGTTTGGGTTTCTGGTGTAAAAAAGCGTGGACGCTTTCTGCCCAAGGACCTATACCGCATTTCCGTCATAATTGCTAATTGTTGAATGTATTTTGTATTCTTACGTGGTCTAATTGCCAAATTGTTTTAAAATTAAAACATTAGCTTTATGTGCAAGGCCACCCCCACTCCCACGTTTATTGCCACACACTCAGGGCTTCTGTCCCCTATGACCAGCCAGACACGTTCTGAATAAAGAGTTGCGGAAGGTTGAGTTGAGTGCATTGGTTTCAGTGAGAAAGGTCCGACTAAACTTTGCAAAACATAATTAGGAGGCAACAGAGACCCAAAGCAGTGGTAACAGTAAATTACAATTGTATAGGGCTTACAGCTTCTGAGGCAATATCCCATTAATTCATTCTCAGGGTCTCACCCAGCTTTGTGTGGAAGGTGGCATGGCCTCTCTTCCATCCTGTGCTGTGGAAGAGGACAGTGCACACTGAGGCACAGTGCTAGGGACCAGACTTGTACTCTGTCTCCTGACAACCACTTACAAGTTGCTGCAGCATTTGGTGATTTAGAAGGAGGTATCTTTTCGCGGGATAGTACTCAGCTCGGAGTCCCCTGCCCTTTCCTGCCAACAAGTGGCAGTCAGTGGCTCTCACTGTTCAAATGGCCTTCTGTGATTCTCTCTCCTTCCCATTCTTTCCTTGTCCTCTGATCCTCTTTGTGCTGTATCTTTGTAGCATATAAGGGATTTTGCTTATCAGGAAGAGAAGATTTGAGAAATGATCTTAGGGTGGCAAAATAAAAAATTAGGGTAAAGAGATATTGGGAGAGGTCTTTGGCAAGTGTGGAAGTGAAAACCATTGGCTAAGACCAGTTATGAAAGAGAACGTTAGAACAGTCTCTCAAAGCAATAGTTACTTGCTTTTCAGTAAAGAGAATTTTTGTTAGACAAACCTGATTTCCCATAATAAAATTTTATAAGCATTCTTCTAAACAAAGCTTCAAGTTCTTGAATATAATAAAATACACTTAAGAATTCAGCAAATCTTTTATAGGTATGTAACCCCCAAAACGAACTTAGTCATATAATAATCCCTAAAGTCTTAACAGTGGTAGACCAATATAAAAAAAAATTTTTTTTTAACTCAAAATTTGGCAGACTGATGGTCCAATCTACATGGTCCTCTCTATAGGAGAAAAAATTGTTCCTGAAGCTTTAGCAGTCCACCAGTTGTCTTCTGTCTCGAACTTTTAAACACTTAAAACATTTTTCTCTGGTAATTTTGACCTCTTTATTATTAGAACACATTCTTTTCCTGACTGGTTAGGAAAAATATACAGTAATTATTTTTTACATATATTTATGTTATAAGATAGTATGGTATTTCCTTGAATGTTACATATAATTAAACATTATAATATATAACATACTAGATATTACAGAAGTATGCAAAACAAAACATATTATAAAATAATAATACCATATGGTGTGTCCTTGACTTAAATGATTGGGTTGGCTAATCCTAGCTAGCAGTAAACTCTTGTTCTGATATCTGTTGTAATAAATGAATTAATGCCCATTATTTGCAGATTAATGTTTGGATGTGTTGACTGTTATATTCCCAGTTAAACAGTTAATTATTTAATTGGCATTTGGGATCCACTTAAGGGGCTGTTAGGATAGAGCCAAGTTGCTGAACTTAAAATTGAATTCTGATTCTGTCTGGATTGTAGGGACGTTGTGTTCCAGGAAGAATCAGGTCAACACAGAGCTCTAATTATTGACAGTCTTTTAAAAATTAATTAATTAATTAATTAATTAATTAATTTAGAGAAGGAGAGAGAGAGCAGGACTGGGGGAGAGAGAGAGAGATAGAGAGAGAGAGAGAGAGAGAGAGAGAATCTTAAGTCACTGGGCTCAGTCCCACGACTCTGGGATCATGACCTGAGCCCAAATCAAGAGTCAGTCACTCAGCTGACCAAGCAGGCACCCCTCTAATTATTGACATTTAAAAAAAAATTATTTATTTTGAGAGAGATACAGAGAGAGACAGATAGTGCAGGAGGAGCAGAGAGAGAAGAGAGAGAGAATCTTGAGCAGGCTCTGCACTGTCAGGGCAGAGCCTGATGTGGGACTTGAACTCATGAACCTGTGAGATCATGACCTGAGCTGAAGTCAAGAGTCAGAAGCTTAATCGACTGAGCCACTCAGAGGCACCTAATTACTGACATTCTTAAAGAAAAGGTGGTGCTGCCAAGTAGAATCCTTAATTCTTTAAATTCTGAAGATGATTCTAATTAATTACTAAAGACTAAAATTATTTTACTGAGTGATAGCTATACTCAGCAGAATTCATATGACATATCTTCTAGAACAAAATCTGTGTCAGTGGATCTGACGTATAACTATCCAGATTTATGTTGAATTCAGACCATTTTTGAGATCAGACCTATATGTCCAACTGCCTTTTTGCTATCTCCACTTATGTAACTTAGAGGGACCTCAAACTCAGCAAGTCCAAACCGCATTCATTATTTCTTCCGCCAGTGGCCTATCTGCTTCCCGGCTCCGCGAATGACTCACCCTCTGCTCAGTTGTCCAAACCAAAACTGGGCAGTCATTTTGCACCTTAGTATTCTGCACCTCTCGTATCCAGTCACTTCCCAAATGCTACTGATCTTCTGTATTTGATATCTAAATACCCCATATATCTACCTGTTTCTTTCCTGGTACCCTTGTTTGGACCAGTCATTTCCTGCCTGTAATATTATACTAGACGGAAGAGTAAACATCCATATGCTCTTTCTCTACAGTCCCCACTTACCATTTTCCTTTTTTTTTTTTTTTTTTTTTTTGAGAGAGAGAGTGAAGGGGGGCAGAGGGAGAGGGAGAAAGAGAGAGAATATCTTAAGTAGGCTCTACGCTCAGAACCCTGAGATCATGACCTGAGCCAAAATCGAGTCAATGCTTAACCAACTGAGTCATCTAGGCACCTCTCCACTTATCATTTTACAACATTTGCTTTCTCTCTCTCTCTTTCTCCCTCTCTCTCTGTATGTATGTGTATAGATAGATAACTGTACATGGATAGATAGACAGGTATATGCTGTCTTGTTTGAACTTAAGTTGAAGTTATCACATTTCATTGGTAAATGTTTCATCAGGTGTCTCCTATAATCAGAGATATTCACTTGCATAATGATAAAACCATTAACCAATATTAAAGAATTTTACTATTGATTCAATAATATTGTCTGATATATAGCCCCAGTTCATATTTCTCACATCATCCCCAAAATGTTTATTTTTTAAATTCTGAATCCAGTCAAGGACTACACTTGGTCGCCATGTTTCTTTGGTCTTCTTTAACCTGCACAGTTCTCCCTCCCTCAGGTGTTTTTATATTTCAAAACATTGGTAATTGTGAGCAGTCTAGATAATTTATTTTAAAAGTTTTTAAATGCTTATTTTTGAGAAAGAGAGAGAGAGAGAGGGAGAGGGAGAGGGAGAGGGAGGGTCAGAGGGAGAGGGAGATACAGAATGTGAAGCAGGCTCCAGGCTCTGAGCTGTCAGCACAGAGCCCAATGTGGGGCTTGAACTCATGAACCATGAGATCATGAAGTCGGGTGTTTAACTGACTGAGCCACCCAGGTGCCCCTAGATAATTTATATTAAAGACTATCCACAGTTTAGATTTGTCTCTTCATGATAAGTTTCATGTTAAACATTTTGGCAAGGATATTATATAGACGATGTGGTATATTTTCCATTGTATCACACGGTGCCCCATTATTGGTCATGTGAAGTTTGATGACTTGGTTGAAGTTAGGAATTTTTTTCCTCAAAATTCTATCATGGAAAAATTTCAGATATACAGACTAATTGAAAGAAATTTTCATTCAACACCTATGTGCCCATGTTCTAGGTTTTTTAATGTACAATTGCTGTATCCTGCTGTTGTCTTCATGGCTCCTCACCCCTCATTCTGGTCCAGCTTGGAGGTCCAGCTACAAACCAAAATGATCTTTTCAGAAGGCAAATCTGATCATGTCACTTCCCAGCTTGAAGCCATCTGTTGGATCCCCCTTCCTGTCTAGAGAAAGATCAAAACCTTCACCTTGTCTCCAAGGCCCTGTCCCTGGTCCTGTCTCCCTACTTTACCTAGTTCACTAGATCTCTCTCCTCTTGGCTGTTTGCTTTCCAAAGACACTGGCTCGGCTTCTTGAATTCTCCATGATTCTTCCTACCACTTCACATGGAAGGCTCTTTTCTTTTCCTCTTCCCTCCTCTTTTTTTTTTTTTTTTTTTTGCTAATGAAATTCTCCTCCTCCTTGAAGGCTTGGCTCAAATCTCACTTCAAGAAAACTTTCTCTAATTGCCCAGGGCAGGTCAGATTCCTCTGCTGTATGCTCATATTACTTTATAGTTCTCATCTGTACTTTTGCAACATGTCAGTATTAGAATGAAATAATTCATTATATAATTAACAGCTTAGTGTCCATAAACTTCAAAATGGCAGAGGCTGGGTCTCTTTTTTAGTCATATCCCCATTGCCCACATCAGTGCCTTGCACATAGAAGTTGCTGAATAAATATTAGCTGAATGAATGGTTAGTATATACAGTTGTATATGACTATGTATATAAAAATATATATATGTATATATACATGTATATATATACATTTTTTTCCCCAAGTCAGCACATTCCCTTTTCTCTTTAGGTATTGATGTCGAGCTGGACCATTATAGAAAGCTGGAAGTCTTAAAAAGAGGATTTAATACAGTCTTTGGATTAAATTGAAACTCTGCAAAGATGGCCAAGTATGGAGAACATGAGGCCAGGCCTGATGATGGGCAGAATGAATTCAGTGACATCATTAAGTCCAGATCTGGTAGGTAACGGAAGCTTAAGAAAATGATGGATTATTATGAATAAATTACTTTAGAAGACATGGGCTTTTTTTTTGGCTTGTTTTTGCATTGTTCTTGTGAGACAAACTTCTTTTGAGCAACACAGTTCTGATAAGTGACTATTGTAAAAAGTAATGAATGGGTCTCTGAGTGTCCTGTCTTAATTGCCAACTCATTTTGGTCTTATTGTATGCTTATGGGCACTGTTTGGTGAAATGCCTTCTGCCTCCTGTAGTTGAATGCTTTTCCTTGATGAGACCACCACTTTCCACCCAGACACACAGCTGAGCAGTTTTTTCTTGTTGTTCGAAGTTTTATGAAGTTGAATGGATTACGTGCTTAAAGTACAAAGTAGCACAGTTTCTGGTAAGGTGGTTCTTCCTGAGTCTTGCTTCCATTACTGTATATCCTTACATCACCATGTCTTTTTGGTGGCCAGGGTCAGGCCAACAGATATCTACCTTTGCTTTCCTTTTTGAAACTTTTAATGAGTCTTCTGAAGGTACACTTTTCACATGGGTAACCTAAGTCAGATTGATGGTTTTCATGTGACATTTAGATTGGGGACTGAAGGGTACCACTCTCTTCCTCGTTTTTATATATATATAATTGAGTGATTTTTGACTCTGGCTGTACAAATGAACAACTGGGGAGGCTTTAAAAAATGCAGATGCACTGGCTCCCCTCCAGACCTGTTGAATAAAAAATTTCTGCATTTTTAAAAATCTTCAAATATGATTCTGAGACGGGCTCTAAGGGGAGATATTTTTGAGTAGACAGGAACTTTCTGACTTTTGAAAATTACACAGAACTCCACCCTGGGTGTGAACACTATACTTAAGTAACTTTGAGAGTTACTTTGAGGTATAAAATTACTTCCAGTGTAACTTGAAAAACAAAAAAAGGAACCTAATCCCTGTTTTTGCTGTGTGAACCATCTTTATACTATGTTAGGATCCTGTTTCTTAATTATTTGAAATTGCAAAAATACGTACTGGAAATAATCTGTAAATTAATAGAGACACACATTTAAGATACATATTTCCCTCCATGATACTGGTGTCGGTTAATTGGTAAAGGTTGTGGTTGTTATAGTCTTGGCTCTAAATATGTAGCTACTGTTGTGTAACTTTAAGGATCTCTTGGAGGTACAGCTTAATATCCTGTGTTAAAGTACACTCTTAGGATGTTTTATTTCTCTAAATTTCTTTTTGTTTAAGTGTTTTCGTAGTGTGAAGTACTATGTAGATAAAAGAGATTATGAATATCTTCTTAAGAGCACAGAATGTAAATCCAGAAATATGTAAATGTAACAAAGGAAAAGAAAAGACACAACTTAACATATCCATGTTTGTCATGGTCTATAAGTTGCGAGGAGGCATATTCTTGGATAGTTTTCTGAGTCAATGTCCATTACAGTAAGACCTTTGATACTGATAACTAGCCATGTCCATAGAAAAGTAATTATATAAGTTTAAAAATATTGAGTATATCTGATGAATACACATAACTTCTAAACTCTTCTTTAAATTAAATATTATCATTTAAAAAGACTGCCAGTTTTCTTACATAATTGGGGGACAGTTGGGCAGAAATTCTCATGTTTTTACCATATACATACCATTGGCTCAGTAACTCTATTTTTAGAGTTTTTCCCGAGGGAATACACAGACATGTACAAGCAAGAATTTGATCATAGCATTTTTATAATAGAAAAACATTGGACACACCATAAAAACTCAGTACTGAGGATTGGTTAAGTCATAATTTCCCAAAGTATTTGTGAAGGAGTACGAGTTCTGATGTATACTTCAAAAACCAATGTCATGGGCCAATAACTTTAGGAAATAAGTGGTTAACCTGCTTTGTTCCTTTAGTGTAGGGCATCGGAACAGATCATGTAGAATCTCAGTGGAGCTAATTAAAATACGGTATATACATAAAGTAGAACGTTGTACATTTACAAAAATGTTATGGATGTGTATAAAATACATTCATGGTGTTGTTAAGTAAAAAGTGTAATATGAAGTCCTATATGTGGGAAATACTTATTTCAAGAAGATTTAGCAGAGCGTACGTTCATCTTGGTACTGTGGCATTATCATTTTTCTCTTTTTTGCTCATCTGTATTTTCTAAAGTTCTTTAATGAGTCTGTATTATGTAGTTCTTACATTTTTAAAGACTCTCAAATTGCTTAGAGTGTTTTAATGCCACAGCTATGACTGTTACTTTGGTGGCACCTACTTCACAACACATTGAAAAGTTAGCTGTTGCATAGCTGAGATATGAATCACATTCTTTTGGCTGGATTATGTTGCAAAAGTCCGTAGATAAATTTGGATTTGAATGGGCCTGTATTAGTCCCAATCTTGCTTTCTGGAAGGCACTTTTTTGATTCTTTTAAGGTAAATATTAGTATACGGTGGTCAGGTCTCATAGTACTCTAAAATTTATGTATTGAAAAGGGATTTTTAGTTCATTTTATGTCAAAGGAATCATCTACATATAATGCATATTTTTAAAGATCTTCCTTGGATGTGTTCTATCCTGAATTTTTGACCTTTTCAGTATTTTAAAGGAAAATGCAAAACTATGTACTGAAAATAATTTGTAAATTAACAGAGGTACACATTTAAGATACATATTTTTCTCCATGGGAATTTTATTTTTTTGGGAAATAAAATATAGCGAATTTTCTTACAGGAAAATTTTAATACTAATCTGTTCCTCTATATTTCTTCCTTTTGGGGGACTGGATTTGGGGGAGGGGTAGAGATTGGGTGGGGAAAAAATTGCTATTGAGAGTATATTGATCACTTAAATCTGGGTTTATGAAGATTCTTCTCTTTCTTCCCTGAATCCTTGGGTTTGGGCAGCGTAAAAGCCTGGCATAATAGAAATATTTGTGCATTTAAGTTACTAGAATTATTTCAGAAAAAATTTTTTTAATTTTAGAGAGAACAAGCAAGTGGGGAGCAAGGATAGGGGTAGAGGGAGAGAGAGAGAGGGAGAGAATATCTTAACCAGGTTCCACACTCAGCATGGAGCCCGACGTGGGGCTCAATCCCAGAACCCTGGGATCATGACTTGAGCCAAAATCAACAGTCGGACACTCAACCCACTGAGCCACCCAGGTGCCCCAGTCTCCTATATGTTCATATTGCTATTTGGCATTTTTCTTGTTTTGTGTGTTTGTTAATGTCCTCCCCACTAGAATTTAATTCTACAAGAGCAGGGACCAGTACATCCCTGGCATCAAGCCTAGGGCCCAGCTCTTAGTAGGTGAGCAATGAATGTTTATTCAATGAGAAAGGCTACAGAGCTGGAAAGTGCCAGAGCTGGGATTAGAATGCAGTTGCTCTGACTCCAGAAACTCTGCGTTTGACCTCTGCATATTGCCGAGTCTCCTAATTTACAAGGTAGTTTATTTCACTGCTGCTGGATGATTCTTCATTTGTCCCTGAACTTACTGCTTATTAATTTTGCACAGTATTAATTCGGTTTATACATCCCTCTGTCTCTTCCCTCCTATTCATAGACCCTGGGCTATGAGATAAGCTTCTCCAGGCTCTCTGGCACCATAGCCCTGCCAAGGGAGGGCCAGTTGTAGGAGATACAGCCTGCTGCTCCCAGACTTGTCCCGGTCTTTCTCGCTTCTAGTCTCTGTCATTTATTCTTAAGGGTTAGCAAAGGGGAAAATGCCAGAGGACAGGCAGTCCTTTGGGTAGAAGGCAGAGAAATTGATAATTTGTTTGTGACGTGAATTCCCTTTTCTTTTTTCCTTTGACTGTTGCTCAAGGCTTTTCACTGGCTGGTAAAAAAAAGGTAGTGGATTTCAGATGCACTGCGATTTGGCACAGTTTAAGTCCTGGTCTGATGCCCAGATGGATATCTCTAGGATTGAAAGAGTTGGTAGAGGTGGGGGAAGGGGAAGGGAAGAAAAGAGAGAGGCCAGTGAAATAAAAATAAAATGAATTATTTAATAAGGAATATTATACCTGGTTACATTTATAGCAAGCCTCCTAGAAATATGCTGTGTTTGCAATAAAGTAAACTTGCTTAACAAGATTCAGTTTTATGAAAATTATGAGGAAGATTACCTTATTTGTTTCTCTTTCAGTGGCCTTTCTTTAGGAAGGACACTGGTTATGTTGCATTTAGGGAGTCCTTGATCTCCTTTTCTCTTTCATTTAAAGAAATATCTGTGAGGGGATTTTTCTAAATAGCTTGAAGGACTATGAAAAATTATTCTTTTCCTCCCCCCCCGAAGCTTTACTTGGCTGGAATACCTATGCTTTGGAGCGGGCTCTTTGAACAGGTTTGTTTTTTTCCATGAGCCCTGGGGATTTGTGGTGAGGGACGGTAACCCTGATGGAAATTCAACTCTGACTGAGAAGTGCAGCTATTCTTGTAATGCGTATAAAAATATTCTCCATGTTGTCGCCTCATTACGTTGAAGGAGTGCAGTTCTAGAAGAGCCTTCTGTATTAATGTGATTCTCATGATCTGTTACTGTGGTGGTGGAAGCTCTGTAGGTGACCCATTCCCAAATGGAAAACATGAATTGCCGAGAATGTTCTAAGCGATGGAGGTGCATTAATTATATGACAGAATGGAAAACTCAATTTTATTGAACCTTACTTGAGGCCAGAAGTTTGAACCAGAGGCTGATAGGATGATTTTCTGGGAACAAGCGAACACGCAAGATTATTGCAGCAGTTGTAAATATTAGTTAAAATTTAATTGTGAAAGGATACTCAGGTGGTTTCAGATGTAGGGGCTAGACTGTTTTCCCTTAAGCTGTGTGTGGAGGCAGAGGTAGTTACTATATTACTATTTTTATTTTTTTGTATGCCTTAACTGTTTAATAATAAATATACTCAATTCAGGATTTGAAATGTGAGTCATTGTGAGTTTTTAATATATATTTACTCTTGAAATGATGGCTCTTGGACTGAGAAAACTAAGCCAACTCTAGCCCTTTCACTTTTGCTTCCTCTGCCCTTGGATTTACACCTGTCAACTACAGGAGGCAGGTCTTTTTCAGCTTTCGCGTAGCCTTTGCACTGGGGCCTTTGAACAACCGCATACCTGAGGTTTACTTAAATACTGTGGGTCTTATCCAGGAGCTTGTACTCCTGGTCTGGTTAATAGGGGGAATTTTTTTGTGTGTGCTCATGTGGCAGCAATGATTAAGGTTTGGGGTGGTATAATCTCACATTGATTTTGAGAACTCAGTTTCTTTAAAAAAAAAAAATCATTTCTATCATAGCCATTGAGCTCAAAGTGTAAAGCAGAAGACTAATATTTCATAGATGAATATTTTCAAATGAACTTTTCTTTTGATGGGGGGGGGTGGTGGCTGGGTAGTTATTATGATTTCTGTCCAGTTCAGTAATTTTAACATTTAATTATGTAACAAAAAACTTTTTCCAAAGAGCAGAGAAAGCACATAATAACATTTCTTATGTAGCAGAGAAGCTCATTTAAAAATTGACTTTGTGTCTCTAAAGTGGTACAGCTTTGAAATGAATGCTTCCACTGTAGTTTAAAAAGTATTATCTGTTTAGATATTTTTTTTTTAATTCCACAGTTTTAATATTTGAGAATATCTTCCATTCCACTTTCTAGTTAAGATTTTGGTGTGTGTGTGTGTGTGTATGTTTGTGTGTGTGTGTGTGTACACATGTATATATATGTGTGTGTATATATATATGTATATATATGTATATATGTACATATATATATGTAGATATATATATGTATATATATACACACATATATACATATATATATATAATGGGGGTGTGGATAGCATTTTGAGGTTGATATTCACTGATTGGTTTTCACAGGCTATGTGTGAATCATGTTATTTAATGTTAATTCAGTAATTACATAGATGGATATGTATGCTTTTATTTTGAAAGTTGGGTTTTAGGCTCATCCTGTGTGGTATTCTTTTTTTAGAGGGAGAGAGAGAGAGCGAGCACAAGCAGGGGAGAGGGGCAGAGGGAGAGAAAGAGAAAGAGAGAGAGAGAGAGAGAGAGAGAGAGAGAGAGAGAGAAAGGATGAGAATCAGAACTTGATCTCATGACCCTGGGATCACGATCTGAGCCAAAACCAAGAGTTGCATGCTCAACCAACTGAGCCACCCAGGTGCCCCCATCCCATGTGGTATTCTTAACTCAGGCTGCACATCAGAACCACCTTCTAGATTCTGATTCAGTCCTGTGGGGTGGGGACTGGGCATCTGGAGTTTTAGCAAGCCCCTTTGATGAATGGAGAAGGAAGGCAGGTTGAAGACTTTTGGAACTAAAGTGAAAATGGTGTGTGCATTTCAGAGGAGTGAGGAGAACTGTAGTCAAATGTTGAAGATTCTTTCTCTACTTCCCTTTGAACATTTAAAAAAGGCAATGGATTCTTGTATTGGACATTTTTTCTTTTGCTTTGTATTTTGAAGAGTTTGGGTTATATTGAGCAAAGGTAAAACCATGGAGAGTGGGGGAGGAGAGTGATGAAATTTGGTACATTTCTTCTCCTGGTCCATTAAACCAGAAGATCATACCAAAATATTCAGCAGCAAAATACTTCTTACTGAGTTCCTTGGTCTTCAGCTCATTGTACTTAACCTCTTCCTGCTGTAAGCCTATGCCATATCCTGAAGTCTTACATGGAGTCCTCTGATCAATTCACTGTAAAAACTTATTGTGTATATTTTCTAAGAAATTATTCCTAAGACAGGTATGTTTTTGACTCATGGTGGAGAAGAGATTCTCGTGTCTAATCCTGTATGCTGGTTTTCCTTTTTTTTTTCTTTTTAGTTAAGTTATAATTTATTCATACAGTGGAATAATTTGAAGTAAAAAATTCACCAGTTTTTTATTGATGTGGGGTGATTTCTAAAGATGTGATATAAAGTATAAAACATAAACGATATTTTGCTAGTTTACTTATATTCTTTAAGGTTGGAGACAATATTACACATGTATTTCCCTCCCTGTTTTTGTAATTTTATTTTTAAAATTTACTTATTTTTTTAAAGTTTATTTATTTTTGAGAGAGAGAGAGAGAGAGAGCGCGCGCACGAGCAAGGGAGGGGCAGAGAGGGGGAGAAAATCCCAAGCAGGCTCTGCACTATCATCGCAGAGCCTGACACAGGGCTTGAGCTAACGAGCCATGAGATCATGACTTGAGCCAAGATCAAGAGTTGAACACTTAACTGACTGAGCCACCCAGGCACCCCTGTTTTTGTAATTTTCAATAGGTGGCATCTAATACTTATATTTAATATAACTGGACTTCTTTTGATATAAAGTAATTTGCCTATCATTCTTTTAAAATGAGTGCATTTTAAAAAATGAATAATTGTTTTTATGTCAAAGATGAATTAACAGTGAAGTGACTTTTGGACCGATTAGGAGTTAAGTGACTTTTGGGCCACTCTAGCAAGTTCCTTTGAGATCCGTAAATATACCCCAGAGGTCTTGACATGTCCTCCTATTCATTTAACTAAACCAAGCCAAACCCAACTCCCACTTTCTTATAGACCTTGAGTTATGTCTTTGAGCTCTAATCTTTAACCTCTTTGAAGATATAGGAAGAGATTTTAATTTCTTCATTGATTAAGCTTCAGGTGGTTCAAAATATGTAATTTCTGTTATATATGTCACTGTGTGGAATTTGACATCATGTGTCAGAATTTAAGGGGACCTGTTCCTGGGGACATTTTTAAGATTGAGGTTTAAAAAGGGAGCACCTGGTAGGGCATAAACAGGATGATGATTTCTATCTGAATAGAGACTTTTGTGTAGAGGTTGGCCATGTGGGAGGTATGGGGAAGTTTCAACGAACTACTTAGGAAGGAGGCTTCTCAGAGTTATTTGAAACAGACCACAAAATAAAACCAACAAAATCTACTCCCAAACAAATAGACTTAAAAACAAAATTTGGTTTTAAGTTGTAACCGATTCATTTTTCAATTGTTATATTGCCAGTTTTAAGATATATTGTCTTTTTAAAATTGAGATATAATTGACATATTAGTTTCAAATGTAGTGTAATGATTTTTTTTGTATATATTTTGAAATGATCACCACAGTAAGTGTAGTTAACACTATTAGCATAGATAGTTACAAATTTTATTTCTTGAGATGAGAACTTTTAAGATTTACTCTCTTAGCAACTGTTGAATGTATAATACAGTATCATTTAACTGTAGTCACTGTGCTGTACGTTACACCCCCATGATTTATTTATTTTATAAGTGGAAATTCGTACCTTTTGACCACCTGCATCTATTTCACCCATCCCCTGTCCCCATCTCTAGCAACCAGCAATCAATTCCCTGTATCTTTGAGCTTCATGGTGGTGGTGGTGATGATGGTGTTTTAGATTCCACATACAACAGGGATCGTATGGTATTTGTCTTTCTCTGTCTGACTTATTTCACTTAGCATAATGCCCTTTGTGAAGGCCCATCCATGTTGTTGCAAATGGCAGGATTTCTTTCTTTTTTATGGTTGAATAATTATTGTATGTATACATCACATTTTTTTTTTTTTTTTAATCCATTCATCCATTGAAGGACATTCAGGTTGTTCCCATGTCTTGGCTGTTGTAGATAATGCTGCAATGAACATAGGGCTGCGTATATCTTTTTAAGTTAGTGTTTTTGTTTTCTCTGGATAAATACAGAGAAGTGGAATTTCTAGATCTTATGGTAGTTCTATTTTTAGTTCTGTTTTTTGAGCAGCCTCCATATTTTCCATAGTGGCTGTACCAATTTCCATTCTTGCCAATAGTGCACCAAGATTTTGTTTTTTCTTCACTTTCTTGCCAACCTTTTTTTTTTTCTGGTCTTCTGTTTTTAAATGTTTATTTTGAGAGAGAGCATTGGTGGAGAGGCAGAGAGAGAGGGAGGGAGGAAATCCCAAGCAGGCTCTGTGCTGACAGTGGGGGAAGAGGGAGAGCCCAGTGCGGGCTCAAACCCATGAACCATGAGATCATGACCCAAGTCAAAATCAAGAATTGGGACACCCAACCAACCGAGCCACCAGGTGCCCCATTTTTCTTGTCTTTTTTTGATAGTAACTATTCTAAGAGGTATTAAGTGATAACTCCTTGTGGGTTTGATTTACATTTCCTCAGTGATTAATTTGCACTTCCTCAGTGATTAATATTGTTAAGCACCTTTTTATCTACCTGTTGGCCATTTGTACGTCTTCTTTTGAAAAATATCTATTCAGATCCTCTGCCAGTTTTTAAATCAGATTTTTTTTTTTTTTTGCTATTGAATTGTATTAGTTCTTTATATATTTTGAATATTAACCTGTTGGAGGAAGGCATTGAGAGGATGTGACCACTAACTGACTTGCGAGCTGGACCTGGGCAATCAGAGGCTCCTCACCCCCTCCCATGTCCTTGGAATGTACGTTGTGCCCACTGTTCCTGCCCTAGGAACTACTTCTGCTGTTTCTTTGGACTCTCCTTGCCACCCAGGCACCCCTGCATGTATGTTTAAATGAAACATTTAGGGATGTCTGCCACCATCTTACCTATTTAGCAGTCCCCCCCCCCCCGCCAATAGGCTGTGAAGGAGGCGCATGGTTCCATGTGAGTACTGCCCACAGCCCTTTTCCTGACTTTGTGATGTAGCTTGCTTTGTTTTCTGTGCTTGGTTGTTTTACCCCTCCTAAGCTGCCAGTTTGGAGACCTCCATTCTTCAAACAGCATAAATGCCACAAGGCATTCTACTCTTCGATCACTGAGCCAGAATCAATCTCTCCCTCTTGTTCAGTCTCTATTTCTATTTTTGGCTGTTCTTGCTTGTGTATGGTCCATGCTCCCCTAATCTGATTTTCTGATGCCAGCCTTCAGCTTAGTCTCCACATGCAGTAAGTGCACAGTGAAGGCTTACTATATATGCTAATGGTTAAAAAAAAATCAGACTTGCTTATATACATACTTTATTCACTCAGCAAATGTCTCTTGTTCCGACATTAGTGCTAGGTGATGGGCTCAGAGGTGAGCAAGACACATGTCTGTTCTTAAGGTGCTCCCAGGCTAGTTGGGAGGAGAGAAATAAATAGAAATCCTGTACAAGAAACAGGGCAATGCACACAAGGCCACGGGAACATGGAAGGAGGAAGGAGAAACTCTTGTCTTGGTGAGAATGAGGGTAGGGTTGGTGGTAGCACCTTAACAGGGGGGAATTTGAAGCGTGCCTTGAAGGATGCTCAGGAGGTAGGCATGTGGACAGTGAGGGAAGGACATGGCAGGTTGATGGAAAAGAGCAATGCATTTTGAGTCTGTTGCTGGTAGATGAGTATGTCTGGGGCCTTGTGGATGGTGGGGTAGGTTGGGGCCAGATTTTGAAAGCTTTTCTGAAGCAGGCTAAAGATTTCACTGCAGGGAGCCACCACAGGAGTTTTAGTGGGTTAATGATGGGCTTAGTACTATTTTTCAGAAAGATAACTTGGTTGGCAGTGTGAAAGGTAAATTTAGTAAGGGAGCAGAGTTGGGGGGAGGCAGGGAGTGGGGAAGGGTTATGAAAATAATTGAGGGTAGAGATTATGGGGGCCTGAACCAAAGCGGTACAAGTGGAGATGAGTAGGGAAAGGATTTGAAAGATGGTTAGCAGTTAGTAACAACATATATGAAGCTGCCATGTAAACCTCACTTTCACAGGATCGGTTTTATGTTTTTCAATTGGCTGCATAGGTTTTTTTCAAATCGTATTTAATTCGGGTTCTCAGCACTTTTAATTATTAGCTCTTCCTCCATAATTTTTTTAAGCTGATTTATTTTGCCTAAGGACATAGTTCTTTTTTTTTTTAAATTTATTTATTTTGAGAGAGAGAGAGAGAGAGAGAGAGAGAGAGAGAGAGAGAGAGAGGGTGTGCTCATGCACGTGTGCAAGTGGGAGGGGCAGAAGGAGAGGGAGACAGAGAATCCCAAGCAGGCTTCTGTTGTCAGCAAGCAGCCTAACTCGGGGCTTGATCCCACTACCTGTGAGATCATGACCTGAGCCAAGATCAAGAGTCAGACGCTTAACTGACTGAGCCACCCAGGTGCCCCCAGAATTAATTTTCTTAACTTGCTTAATTTCTACATTTTAAAGGTAGCTTTAATTACTCATCAATTACATTGACTACTGCTGTTTTTCTAAAGTGTTATCTCTTGGTCAGTTTGTTTCAGTAACGTTGAATTGAGTTATTTCAATAGCATTTGTACTTTTTCTTTTCTTTTTTTAATGTTTATTTATTTTGAGAGACAGAGAGACTGAGGGTGAGTGGGGGAGGGGCAGAGAGAGAGAGAGAGAGAGAGAGAGAGAGGGAGAGAGAAAGACACAGAATCTGAAGAGGCTCCAGGCTCTGAGCTGTCAGCACAGAGCCCGACATGGGGCTTGAACTCACAGACCGCGAGATCATGACCTGAGCTGAAGTCGGATGCTTAACTGACTGAGCCACCCAGGCACCCCTGTACTTTTTCCTTTAAGTATGTTTTGAAAGAAAAGTCTTGCTTCAGGAAAAAATTAGATTAATTAAAATGTGAAGAAAGAGAAAGTTTGTTCATGTTTATTTAGTATAATATAAAAGTTCTTTGAAATGGTAACAAAATAAAGGTAATATTAATCTCATCTTAAGTGCAGATAATAGTCCTGGACAGCTAAAAGAAAATCCGTATGTGAAAGGAGTCTGGAAAACTATTTCAGAGGAACTTTGATTGAAGAACAGAATGTTTCATGTGACTGTGTGAAGATAATGTCATACTATATTACTAATTTCAGCTCCAACAGATAGGCTAGAGTAAATGCAAATTAAAAATAAATTAAGAACAGATGTTGAGAAATACCTTTCATTTAGGGAATAATTAAATAGTGGAAAGGTCATTGGAGTTTAGTCAATAAAGCTGGGATGCTTAGAAATCATAATTACTCAAGTAACAGATGCTTTTCTTAATATGATGCTTTGCTGTGGAGATTTGGGTAATAGGAGAAAGAAAAGGCTGTTATTGTATTGTTTTTCTTTTGAGTTCCATCTTGCAAATGCTTATATTCAGTAGGCTAACTTTAAATTCTGGTGTGTAACCTGTTATCTCAGAATGGTGGTTCCCTTGACCTTTAAGACAAAATAAAAGGTCTCATTTGAAAACTATGCATTGTTGGGTTGGGCATTGGTGGTGTCTAAGGTTTTGATTTGGCCAGTTTAATTGTCACTTTTGGTTGTGAATCTAGGCTTTCTTTAAGATTCAGTTCCATCTGGGGCGCCTGGCTGGCTCAGTCAGTTAAGCGGCTGACTTTGGCTCAGGTCATGATCTCACAGTCTGTGGGTTCAAGCCCCATGTTGGGCTCTGTGCTGACAGCTCAGAGCCTTGAGCCTGCTTTGGATTCTGTGTCTCCCTGTCTCTCTGCCCCTAACCCACTCGCATTCTGTCTCTGTCTCTCTCAAAAATAAATAATAAAAAACATTAAAAAATTAAAAAAAAAAAGATTCAGCTCTGTCTTATGTTGTGGAGATTGTTAGGGAAGAACTTATTTGAGTCTGTATCTACATTTATCTACTTTATCTAGTCTATCTATAAAAGACATTGTTTTTTTAAACTTACTTTTATTAATTTTGTATTTTAAAGATTTTACTTTTTTTAAAGTTTATTTATTTATTTAGAGAGAAAGAGAATGTGCACACGAGAGGGGTAGGGGCAGAGAGAGAGGCGGGGTCTGGGCTGAGTGCACTGCCAGTCAGACTGATGAAGGGCTTGAACCCATGAACTGTGAGATCTTGACTTGAGCTGAAACCTAGAATCTAACACTTAACCCGACTGAGCCACCCAGGCACCCCAATTTCCTGAGATTTTTGACTGACCCTAGAATGAGCATCTGGAGAAAGAATTAAAACAAAAAAAATTTTTTTTAATGTTTATTTATTTTTGAGAGAGAGAGAGAGAGAGAGAGAGAGAAAGAGAGAGGGAGAACCAGTGGGGGGAGGGGCAGAGAGAGAGGGAGACACAGAATCCAAATCAGGCTCCAGGCTCCAAGGTGTCAGCACAGAGCCTGATGCGAGGCTGGAACCCACAAGCTTCGAGATCGTGACCTGAGCCGAAGTCGGATGCCTAACCGACCGAACCACCCAGGTGCCCCTGGAGAAAGAATTTAAGAGATGGTAGATAAGGACAGTGGAAGATGAGGAGTTAAGAAGTAGTTTTTGATTTTTATTATTTTTAGCAGATACAGGTACTTGTATCAGCTGACCTGGTGGGCTTATGGAGGAAGTGGGAGGGGTTATCAAGAAATGCTTGTAATGGATGCAATTTTTTTTACAAATGTGCCTCTGCACATTTTCTGGGCAAAAGTGTCCACAGTTTTTATCACATTGTTAAAGGAGGCCTATGACCCACCGACAAGTTGAGTCTTGTTAGGGCTGTGTCTTGTAAGGGGTTTCTTTTTTTTCTTTTTTTTTTTTTTTTAATTTTATTTATTTTGAGAGAGAGCATGCATGAGTGAGCGGTGAGGGGGGGGTGTGGAGAGAGAGAGAAAGAGAGAGAGAGAGGGAGAGAGAATCCCAAGCAGGCTTCATGCTGTCAGCACAGAGCCTGACGTGGGTCTCAATCCCACAGACTGTGAGATCATGACCTGAGCAGAGATCAGATGCTCAACCAACTGAGCCACGCAGGTGCCCCTCATTCTTTTTTTGCTGGAAATGAAATGGGCAGTTGATACTCTGGCATGAGATTAAGATCCACACTATTGATACAACTTAGATCCTGGACATTAGGTTATAGCTCCTGTTGTCTCAGAGCCATTTGAGGCAAAGGACCTCATTGCTAGAATTAGGATGAGTAGACACAAAGTTTGAAGGGCAAAATTTCCGATAATATTTGACCCAGTTTTGCATATAATGAATTTTTATTTGTTGATGAATCTTTCTCTTTTGTTGCTAAAAGTGGCAAATAATCAGACGTAAATTACTAATTAACAGTCTGGTTCAGATTTTTTTTTTTAATTAATGGAACTTATGCTTCATCAAGCTCAGGTGGAGTGGATATCACAATGCCTTGGTTTTTCTCACATCAAAGGTAATTTCTTTTTTCAAAACTGTTGTTATATTTGTCACCTGAAAACAGGCCAGTCTCTTTCATACTCATGGAGTAAAAGTAGTAGTAGTTCTCATTGGAGGACTCTGCTCCCTGATTGCTCCTCCTTTTACATCCGGATCAGACCCCCTGCCCCCACCTTAAACCTCATGTCATCAAATTGCATCACCAGCAAGACCTCATCGTTGAGATGCCACTCGGTTCCCCCATCGTAACCTCTTACTTCTGGGTGACTTCAGCTCCTGGGTCACTGTCTCTAAAAGTTACTCTTGTTTAGTGATTTCAGGATGATCCTTCCAACAGTTGTCTCTCGGTTTTGAACTTCTCTTTCTTGCGAGCCTGGCCTCTGCTGCGGCGGTAATATCTTGGCAAAACCATATCATCAGTTATGACTGCAGCCCCTCCACGATCTGCGTTTTAATTGTCACGCTTACTGCCCACCGCATCTTCTACTTCTGGCTCACTTCCTCTTGTATCACCGTTCCAGCCATCTCTGATGCAGTGGGATCTCTAACCCACTGCTCCTGCCACCCTTAGGCTGTTGCTCATCCCTTCGTGTCCCCTCTTTGCTCTCACTGAGATTCCGTGGTCAATCACAATCACTCCTTTGCTTTCATTGTCTTTCCTGTTTCATCACAGTTGTGTCAGACTCCACCCCTGGCTAAATCTGACTCTTCACCTACTCTGTACCAGCCCCTGCAGAGGAACAAGGCTGGAGGAAAACAACCCTAATGCTTTACTTCAGTGAAATTCATGTTCACCTGAGAGACCTTAAGGCTGCCTGACGATCGCCCTTCCGCTGTTCTACATTATTATTTCACACGTCTTCTCTTTCCGGAAACATTCACCCCTTCCTCCCCATCCTGACGCTTAGCTGATGACTTTGCCTATTCTTGTCCTAAGAAAATTGAAGTAAACTGAAGAGGAATCCCCAGGGTCCAACACCACATCTGCCTCCAACCGGCACTTTCTCAAGGCCACCCCGACCATGCATCCTCTTGCTTGCTCAAGGACCTCTCCCTTCTCTCCTCTGCATCTGTACTATTCCCTCTCTAGTGGGTCCTTTCCAACAGCATAGAAAGTATTATTTTTCCTCTCCTAAAATAACTGTGCCCTTGATCCCACCTCTCTCTCCAGCTACCACCGTATTTTTCTGTTGCCCTTTTTGAAAGACTTCCTCAAGAGTTTTATATGCCCACGGTTGCAATTCCTCTCCACTCATTCTCTCTTAAAGCCACTTTAAATAGGCATAAAACTATTCAACTAAAAGTGTCCTTAGAGTTGCTACAGAGTCCCCTATTGCTAAATGAAGGGGTCAGTTTCCAGTTTTTACTCTCTCTGTCAGTAGCATCAACACAAAGTTGATCATTCCGCCCTCCATGAAACACTTTCTTCACTTGGCTTCGAGGATGCCCCACACTCTCCTGGTGTCCCTCTTGTTCTCCTTTGCTGATTCTTCTTCCTAACATTGGAGGGCATAGTACTTGGACTTCCTCTTTGTCCCACTTGCTCCCTTTGTCATCTCCCATCTTTTGGTTTGAAACACCATCTGAATCCTGGACTCATATTGCTAGCTCTGACCCAGTGATCTCCTGCTGACTCCTGCTGAACTGCATACTTTCTTTCTTTTTTTTTTTTTTTTTTTAATGTTTATTTATTTCTTTTTGAGAGAGAGAGAGAGGGAGAGAGTTCAGGGGAGGGGCAAAGAAAGAGGGAGACAGAGAATCCCAAGCAGGCTCTGTGCTGTCAGCACAGAGCCTGATGCAGAGCTCCGTCTCATGAAACATGAGATCATGACCTGAGCTGAAATCAAGAGCCAGATGCTTAACCAACTCAGCCCCCCAGGTGCCCCTGGACTGCATACCTCTGTTTCCTTTTGTACACTAGACATCTCCACATGCTTGTTCAAATCTGAACTCCTGATCTCCCTGTAAGGCAAACCTGATGCCACACTCCTGCCTCTCCTTCTTAAAGGCAATCTGATTCTT
The DNA here is from genome assembly GCF_018350195.1 of Panthera tigris. Classification (NCBI taxonomy): domain Eukaryota; kingdom Metazoa; phylum Chordata; class Mammalia; order Carnivora; family Felidae; genus Panthera; species Panthera tigris. Next base: position 129,161,171 of record NC_056664.1, read on the forward strand.
CCAGTTGTTCAGGTTGCACATTTTGGGGGCATCCTTGTAGTCTTTTCTTTTTCTTATAACCACATCCAATCTGTTTATCCAGAATCTAGTTGCATTGTATCATCTCCACGGTTATCGCTTTGTTGTAGGCCACCATTATTCTTACCTCAGTTTCTGCAGTCCCCTCCTTACTGGTCTCCCTGCTTTCCCCTTTGTCCCACGAAGGCTGGTCTCAGCCAGCAGCAGAGTGAGCCTCTTGAAAACTGAAGTAGATCCGTATCACCCTGGGTTCACAATTCTGCAGTGACCTCCCATTTTACCTAACAATAAAAGCTAAAGAGGGGCGCCTGGGTGGCTCAGTCGGTTAAGCGTTGGACTTGGGCTCAGGTCATGATCTCACGGTTTGTGAGTTCGAGCTGCATGTCGGGTTCTGTGCCGACAGCTTGGAGCCTGGAGCCTGCTTCAGATTCTATGTCTCTCTCCCTCCTCTCTACCCCACTCATACTCTGTCTCTCTCTCAAGAATAAATAAACATTAAAATTTTTTTTTAAAGCCTAAAGACCTTACAGTGACCTCCAGGGTCCTGGGTGATCCTGCCCAACTTCGCCTCCCCTTACCCTTTTGCTCCTTGTTCACAGGTGAAGGTCTCTCAGTTCAGGACCTTTGCCTTGGTGGCCCCTGCCTGGAGCACTCGTTCCTCAGGTGACCATATGGGGGACTCCCTCCTCTCCAGGACCTACCAGACCACCAGTGAAAACTGCAAAGCCTCCCTTCTTCACTCTTTACTCTGCACCATTTTCCCCGGCTTTATTCTGTTCCATGGCACTTATCAGCCACCAGCATGCTTGACAGTTTACTGGTTGGCATGCTGATGTCTCTCAAACAGAATGTGAGCTCCAGAGGACATGGTTGTCTGGGTTGAATCACTAGTATCCAGAAAAGTACTTGGCACATAGCATATGCCCAATAAATAGATGTTGAGTGACTAAACAAATTGTGCTTTTTATTGCTTTCAACAAATGTGTAATCCCTGAGACACATATCATTTTGATCTTTATTGTACTGATTGATTAGCTAGCCTGTGACTGTTTCCCAAATGCTGATTGGCAGACCACTTGATGTTTTCAACAGTCGGGAAATGAGAAGACTAGGCCAATGTCATGGAGATGTGTGTCACTGCTGGGCCGTCAGCTGCACTTTCTTTTCCAAGTTTGCTCTTTATTCTGAGAATATGTTAATTTTTTATTTGGCATGAAAATACCCATTTAATGAAATGATGGTGATAGTTTTTCTAGGAGATGAATTCTGGCAGTAGTAAGCTTTCTTTAGGTTAAGCATGCCGAAAGGGCCCCAGAATAGGGTTCTCGAAAGTAAGTGGGCTAATATTTTGCTTTGTTAACTGATTCGCATCCTCCCTTTCTTCTCCCTCCCCTCCCCCTCTCCTTCCCTCCCTCCCTCCTTTTCTTCCTTCCTCACTTTCCTTTTTTCCTTTCTTACTCTGTTTGGTCTCAGAAGTCCTTCTGGAAACAAGTCTTAGATGGAGGCTCATTTTAGGAATGTGACAGTGCATTGCTATTCTCTTTAATCAGGGTGGACAGGCAGGGTGTAGCTTTCTATAAAGCAGGGTTTGGGGGATGGGACTGGCAGGTAGATCACCCCAGGCTCCTGAGGGTTCTTCATGGGTTTGGAACATAATTTAAAATTACTGCTTTAGTTGATGGGTGCCTGACTGGCTCAGGCGGTGGAGCGTGCGACTCTGGATCTCGGGGTTGTAAGTTCGAGCCCCACATTGGTTGTAGAGATTACTTAAAAATAAAATCTTAAAAAAAAATAAATAAAATCACTGCTTTAGTTAATAAATTCTAGGGGACTTGCATGCCCTATTAATAAGAAAGGTCTTACCTTAGTCTCAGAGAGGAGTTAGGTTTTGTTTTGTTTCTGCAAATAACTAGCTTTATGACCTTGAATAAATCACTCAGTCTGTACAGTTAATTGATTTGTTTGTAAGGGTAGGAGTGTGCACTAGATGACCTCACACTGATCACTTTATAAGCTCTGGAGAACCACATTGTTAATGCTTCATCGTCAGAGCGATGCCAGCGAAGGGTCGCGTTCTGTTACCTTCTTTCTTGTTGTAATTTCGGTTTTGTCTGAACTGATCTTGTGACCTTCCCGAATATTGTACACACTTGGATTCTTCCAAACAATATTGTTTTGGGGATTACAGAAGAGATTGTATGATAGCATTTGGGATAAACATGTTATCTCTAAATTGGGTTAAGTGTCAAGTATAGCATGATGTTATTATTTTATACAAGATTTGAAAAGCAGAATAAGAAGACGCTACGGTATTTAAACATTTTATTAGCCCTGCCTTGTATCTTGTATACAATAGCTCTTGTATATTGTATACAATAGCTCTGAATCACTATTCAGATGTGGTTTTGAATCTAAGCATGGCCACCTTTTGGCTCTGTGAACTTGGGCAAATTGCTTAGCTGCTTTGTGTCTCAGTTTCCTTATCAATAAATTGAGGGTAGTAATAGTACCTACTTCTTTGTGTTCTAAAAATTAAAGATGCTAATATATGTAAATATTTCTTAAGTACATCCAGAATTTTTGCTTTTTATTATTGCTATTATTATCATTTTTTAAGTCAACTCTATGCCCAATATGGGCTTGAAGTCATGACCCTGAGATGAAGAGTCACAATGCTTTACCGACTGAGCCAGCCATGTGCCCCCAAAATTTTGCTTTTTTAAAAATTTAGATTATTTATTTATTAAAAACTATTTTTAATTTTTATTTATTTGGGGGGAAGAAAGAGAGACAGAGAGAGTGAACATGAGCAGGGGAGAGGGACAGAGGGAGAGAGAGAGAATACCAAGTGTGAATGCTTCATGCTGAGTGTGGAGCCTGACTCGGGGCTTAAGCCCATGACCCTGAGACCATGATCTGAGCTGAAATCAAGAGTCGGATGCTCAACCGACTGAGCCACACAGGTGCCCCTAAAATTTTTTTTTAATTTTATTTTTTGAGAGACAGCAAGAGAGAGAGCAAGTGTGCAAGTAGAGGAGGGGCTGTGAGGGAGAAAGAGAGAGAATCTGAAGCAGGCTCAGCATGAAGCCTGACTCAGGGGCCCAATTTCACCACTTTGGGACCATAACCTAAGCTGAAAGCAAGAGTTTAACACTCAACCAACTGAGCCACTCATGCATCCCCAGAATTTTGCTTTAAAGCTTTTTCTCTTTGTATTTACTGTGAAGACATTCTAGGATAGACAGAGCATTTTCAGGTCATTTTATACACTTTTAGGTGGCATGATTAATTTTCATATGGAACTCATTTATTTTTTTCTTGTGTGTTTGCCATATATTTGACACATTTTTCTGGTAGGGTTTTTAAAAAAATAACTCTGCCTTCATATAAAATCCCTCCCCCTTTCCCCCATTTCTTTCTTTCTTTCTTTCTTTCTTTCTTTCTTTCTTTCTTTCTTTCTTTCTTTCTTTCTTTCTTTTTCAAAGGCTTGGTACTGTGGTGTTTTGTCTGGGACCCCTCTAGTTGACTCTTGGTATGGCTTAGCATACATACCTCCTCGAAATCTAATTTACAGCCAGTTTATTTAGGTCATTTGCAAATGTATTAGTGAGAGAGAGGCTGCACTCATGTACCAAAAGAAATGTCAAAATTCAGCGGCTCAAAAAAGATCAAGGTTTATTTCTCTCTCACCTTACAGTTCAGACTTGATGAGTGATATTGGTGGCTCCGCTCCATACGGCCTCTCAGGGATCCTGGTCCCTTCTTTCTTGTTATTTGGCATCCCACATTGTTGTCTCATCTTCTCGGTTGTGGCTGGCACCTCAATACTATGTCCAAGTTGTAGTCCAAAGGAAGGCGAAGAGAGGAAGGGAGAAAAAAAACAATTTCCTTTTTAAAGGATGTGACCTAGCGGTTGCATGCACAATTCGCTTGCCATCCCGCTGGTGGCAGCTAAGTTACATGGCCTCATTTGGCTGCAGCGGACCTTGAGAAATGTGTTTTGCGGTGAGGCAGCCCTGTGCTGAGCTAAAACTGATCGGGAGAGGGGAGAGGGCTGGATTTCTGACCAAAAAAAAAAAAAGGGAGAATGGATAATGCTAAATATACTTTTATTTATAACAACTTGGTGAGCCAGGTTTGAATTTAGAATTCTCCAACTCCTCGGAGTTCTGTGCCAGAGCATGGTGGGGGAGAGAGCTGGCTCGGACTTTCTCCTTTGTTTTGTCACGGGGGCTTCATTCTGTACTGACGAGGGCTTTGCACACACAAGTCGGTGGTCTCCCTGGCCAGACATCTGGGGTCTGTCTCCTGTCTCACTTGCAAACAGTGGTGTGAGAAGTGAGCTCCTTGGGAAGCGAGCTCAGGGCTCATTTGGGTGGGATTATAAGGAGCCTGGGTGCCTAGTGTATGTTTTGAAAGAGGTTGTATGGGCTCTCCATGTGTGCCCATGTCCATCCACTTGGCTCTGCGATGTCTCTGTCCCATAGGGAGGGGTGGGACTGGAAGGGGGCCAGAATAAGAGCCTTTGAAAAGGTGGTGTTTCAGGCAGGGCCTCTGTAGTCTCGGTCTTTGAGTGGTCCTCTAAAGAGAAACAGTAATTTGATGTACTTCTTAGTTTTCCACTTTCCCCTTGCTGCAGTTTCATTAATACTCATATTTATCATTTATAGTGTACACATTATATATATAATCTACTAAGAGTGGCATATTTTTGGAATGAACGGAGTGTCATTTTAATGGATGGTGAGGATGTATAAGGGCACGGTGAGGGAGGCTGGAGAATATTCACTTATTTAGCTTAATGTTTTCAACAGCTTAAAAAAACAACCCTTTGAGTGGCCCTTGTGATTCAGTGGCAGTATGCCCAGACTCAAGGGAGCCAGTGTTGGGAATGAAAACTAGATTCACTTTGAAAATCTAGAAAAAAAAAAGTAACTAAACAAGTTCCACGAATGTGCCTGATGGCTTGGGTCCTCCCGAGAGCAAGCGGAGTACTTGTGCTGGGCCAGGTCTCCACATTCCCTTTCTGCACAGCCTTCGGCTCTTTCCTCCTCAGGCCCTGGGCCTGGCCAGCTGAGACCAGGATGCTGATTTCACCTGTCCCAGGGCGGAGCCCCTGCTGCTCTCAGAAATCCGGACCGCTTGCCCGTGGGAAATGTTGCGGTTTGGCGTCTAAGACCGCTGTTGGGTAGATTGAGCGAGCCGCCGCCTTCCTGGATTGACGGATGGGTTATGATACACTCTCAATCTCTCATCCCAGACCCTGGGAACCAGGTGTGTTTCAGGATTAATGTTTTTTTAAACTTTCAGACAGCTTAGGGTACATATATCACATATTATGCAGTGTCTTTGGGGGAGTTTGGAACAGCACCCTGTAATTAAGTATATTAATATTTCCACAGCAAAGTGTATGAATATTCATACTACATGGGACACAAACAAGGTTATATATAGCCTCAGGGGCAATTCAGGTCATGTTTTGCTGCCAAATGGGTTACGACAAAACCTTTGGTTTCCAGAACTTTTGGGATGCTGGCATCGTGAATTCCAGGGACTGTGCGTCTGCGATAGGGACTCTTTTCTCGGGGTTTGCTCTCTGCCGGATGCTTTCCTGTACTGCATTTTGCAGTGTTCACAACAGATGTGGGAGGAAGATATTTCATTATCCCTTCCCCTTTTTGTCTCCCTTCCTCCCTTCCTTGCTTCCTTTTCTTTCTTTCCTGGAAACTGAAGTTTAGTGAGGTCCGGTGACTTGCTTGAGGTCAAGAGGAGGAGGCTAGGACTGAAGGCCTGGGCACTTACCTGCTATAAAAAGTTTCTAATTTGCTTGTTTGAAACTTTGGAATACGGTTTGGCTTGTGGAATCCTATTTCACATTTAATGGTAGCTGAAAGACAATACAGCACTAAAAGCGCCATTAGAAGTAATGACCCCTTACAACATTGTGTCTTGATAAAATGCCTTGTAAGTTCACCCGGCAGGGTCAGGAAGTGGGGTGTGGGGCTTGCCCTTATCTGTAGATGATCCCCCTTCCTGCGGCTTCCTGGGTCCTCCTCCAGGCCCGGCAGGGGCCATCGGTCAGGGCACTGTTCCAGGACTGAGGGGAATGTGGGCAGGACATGGGCACAGTGTGGGGCGGAGAGGGGAAGATTTGGGTTTTTGGTGTGATGGAAGAGGTCAGGGATGGGGAAACTGGCTGAGGTTCTGCCGCTACTTGGTTAGGGCTGCATTCCAGACTCGTGTTCCTGTTTTCGTAGCAGTCACCATGGATGCTCCAGAAGGAGGTATCAGAGAAGTGGTGAATTTAGGGGATCTGTTAGGTAGGGCTGCTGCTTGGTGATATTTTGTCTTTATGAATATTGGCCAAAGTGGCCCTTCTAGGTGGACGATCAGACAAAGGCATCTCTTCTGGAGAGACACATTGTGATGGACACAACCTACTTAGTGGGCTGTGCCTCTGTGCCAAGAAGAAGGTGTTCTTTTCCTCAGAGCCCCTGTGCTGGCTGGGTTTCAGTCCCCTTTGCCACTCTGGCCTGGTGTCCTCATGCAGTGGGCAGGCTGCATACCCCAGTGTGGCAGTGTGGCCTTAGTAGGGATCTGCCACCTTAGGATCCTTGGAACTGCTTTGTGATGGTCCCGAGGAGTGGGTAGCTGCGATGACCATCGTGGGTGAGGACACTGTGACGTACTCACGTAAGTTGCGTAGGCTCATCTCAGCAGTCGGTGCCTCGTGGCTCCTTGTCATCCTGATCAGGACGGTTCCCTGTACGCTCCCTCCCTCCAAAATGGAAGAGACAGCTGAAGGATTTCAGGATCTGTCTCCCCCAAGCGCTTCATCCTTCACTACTTCTCTTCTTTCGTTATTGTATTAAAAGGCACGCGGGCTGATATCGATTCTCATTTGGACGTAAGCGGTGGTGGTTGGCACTTACTGACCTCTTAGCTCTCATTCATGTAGGTTGTGTTTCAGCGGGCTCCTGGGTGCGCCATTTGAGTTGGGAAATGCGGTTTGGTTAAAAGAAAACATCGGAAATTAGCAGGTCTGGGCAATATATTAGTATCCCAGTCTCTTTGTTAGCAGTATCTTCATTGACATGACCCTCATTTAAAATTCAGCAGGATTTGTTAAACTTTTACTTCACCTAATATATAGGTCTGGGAGTCTTGGCCAGAGTCAGTGTTTTTTACGGGAAGTATCTGGATATACATTAACCTTTTAAAATTGTAACCAGTTAGTTACACCATAAAAATTAGCAATGTGTGAACGAATTGATTGCCTGCTAACTCCAGAGCGCGTAAGGAAAATTAATTTTATATTGAGAAAGTATTTCCTAAAAGAGTGGAAGGAGACCAAGAGCTAATAAGCTTATGTGCTGAAACTTTTCAAATACATGATTTTATTTCCTCCCTACAGTGATTCTTTGGGGAAGATGGAAGTGTTTCTATTTCATAAATGAGAACACGTTTATTAGTCAAGTCTTACAAGTTTTTGGTTATACTTAAAAGATTACACTCCATCTTATTCCAGACTCCTACAGAAAGTCACATAAAGAGTAGAATTTGAAAAAAAAAAAAAACAACTCAACAAAAATGCAGAGGGGGTAGAATGAGTTGATTAGTTAGATAAGGCCAAGAGGTGTTAGTTCATAGAAGTTCTGCTTGCTGTCCCACCGTTAAACTTTGTATGCAAATTTGTCTGAGTGTTGTATTAGGCAATGCAGAGAGGAGAATGTTTAGTAATAAGATTGACATTATCCATGAATGTTTATTTTTTTTTGAAATTAATTTGTTTTTTTAAAGTAGGTTCCATGCCCAATGTGGGGCTGGAACTCATAACCCTGAGATCAAGAGTTGTGTGCTCTACCGACTAAGCCAACCAGGCACCCATCCATAAATTTTTAAAAAGGTGTTTGCTAATGTGAAACACAGTATTTTTTTCTCCTGGCCCTGAGGCCCCAAAAGACCTTTTTTCTGGAACCTCATAATGGGATAGTGAATGATAGGGAGAAAGCTAAAACTATCTCTTCAGCTATATGTGATGTCTAGACTAACAGACTTTTGACGAGTTGCATCCTTTTCTTGTAAGTCACGTAACAAATTTATAAAATCATTTTTGAAAATAGAGGTGGGAAAAAATTCTCTAGTGATCTTCCTTAAATCAGCAGCAAATTTAAAAGATCCTGGTATCTCAGTAAGTTATCAGACTGTTGTAATATGAGGATAATATCTACCCTTATCTTTCTTTTCAATAATTAATTTAAAAAATGAGGTCCTCAGACTTTCCTGCTAAGAAACTCTTTGCTATATGATATCATATCTCATGGTACTTTCCCATAGTTGTGTGTATGTATTTCTATTCTCACAGTATGGAATTCTTAATAGAAGCTTTCTTTCTGGGTTTTATTCTTTCCTTTCCTGAAAATAGCTTCCAGATGGGATTATTTTTTTTTGACAGACCTCAAGTCCTTATGTTTTACCATTGTCTGATCTGTTATCCCTTCTGAGTTTCATTTTTGGCTTAGGTACTCTGCGTTTAGTATTTTTTAATACTCTGTAATATGTACTGAAAATATTTGGCAGCTGTTATGAAGCTGCACAGTAATCTGGTAATGATACAGTGCTCTGGGTTTCTCTGTCACTCCCAGTTTATTAAGGAAAAATCTTCCTTCATTGTATTCCTTCTTTCTTAACTCCTTTTGTGTTTGCTTAGAAGATGGGCATAAAGATAGCTTCATCTAATTCCTTTGCAATGTCTACTGAAAAAATAGAAAAACAAATTTGTTTAAAATTTGTTTGAATTAAAGTAAATGTTTATAATATTTAATTAGGCTTAAACATTTTTTTTAAATGTGTATTTATTTTTGAGGGACAGAGACAGGACGTGAGTGGGGGAGAGGCAGAGATAGAGGGAGGAGACACAGAATCCGAAGTAGGCTCCGGGCTCCCAGCTGTCGGCACAGAGACCGACATGGGGCTCAAACCCACGGACTCTGAGATCGTGACCTGAGCCGAAGTCGGACACTTAACCGACTGAGCCACCCAGGTGCCCCTTTAATTATGCTTTTAAAAATTAATCTTTCATATTTTTCTGAATTCAGCCATATGCACTTCACTCCTTTAAATATCGTGATCTGGTGATCAGGCCTTTCCCTAGGCAGTGCTGTTTTGGGGTGTGTTTGAGTGCAGTGCCGTGTTTCTATCGTTGCATGTTCTCTTTTGCCAGAGATCTTGACACTTATGGATAGGTTGCTAAAATGCTTTAAATTATTTACTTTTGAGACATTTTGCATGGATTAGGGATTTAGATTATTGTTCCCCAAGAGTAATTTAGTTTACTAATATCCCTGTGCTTCTTATTTTGTCTTTGTCCTTTCTTCAATAAAGGAGTCTGGTAGGTTTTCCTATATTTTATTTACCATTTACCGTAAGATTTTATATACCGTAAGATTTTTTTGAGACATTGTATCTATCTTCAGTTTTTGGACCCAAACTTTTAAAGTAAATTTTTGAAAATGTAAACTCTGGTGCCTGGGCGGCTCAGTCAGTTGTGTCCAACTCTTGATTTTGGTTAGGACATGATGTCATGGTTCATGGGTCTGAGCCCTGTGTTGGGCTCTGTGTTAATCGCACGGAGCCTGCTTGGGATTCTCTCTTTCTCTGTCTGCCCATTCTCCATTTATGTGTGTGCATGTGCTCTCTCTCTCTCTCTCTCAAAATAAATAAATAAAATCTTAAAAAAAGTGAACTTTGGGGACTAAGAAGCAACTTGATGGCTCTGTTACATTTGAGTGGATCTGTAGAGTTGCTATGAAGATGCAGTGAGTTAACAGTGTTTGGCTAGTACTGTTAGAGGCTCTTTTGTCCTTGCCATTATTACTATTTCCCGCCTTCCTTCTTGTCCTCTGTTGCCTCTTGCATCATTTGCTCTTGACTTTCTGCAGACTGTTGAAGGAGATAACCACTACATCTCTTGGCCCAAGTTACTAGGTCTGTCTGAATGGACGTTGATCATGTTTCCAGTCTCTGAATTGGTTGGCACATGCCTGATTCTGGCTGGATTTCATCAGGTCGGGAGTCAGGGGGTTAGCAGGAGATTGAGGAAGCATAAGATTGAGACAGGCGTGGCATTCTGGAGCAAAAGACAGTTTCTCAAAGGGAGGCTTATAGAGGTGAAAACATTAAAACAAATTAGCGTAGGGGTGCCTGGGTGGCTCAGTCGGTTAAACAGCTGGCTTTGGCTCAGGTCATGATCTCATGGCTACACTGGTGAGTTTGAGCCCCACGTTGGGCTCTGTGCTGACAGCTCAGAGCCTGGAGCCTGCTTCTAGTTCTGTGTCTCCCTCTCTCTCTGCCCCTCCCCTGCTTGTGTGCTGTCTCTCCCTCTCTCTCTCTCAAAAACTAAATAAATGTTAAAAAAATAAAAAATAAAACCAAATTGGTGTAAAAACAGTAATGAGATAATTTAGTGCCACTTACTCTCTTTTCCACCCCTTCCTTTCAGTCATGCAGTGAAGTATTAGAATTCAGGCTGATGATAGATTCACAGAAGCCTCATTTAATACTGGGAATATTCACCTGAGTCAGCTAGGTACAAATCTGTTAAGTACTTTCCCAACTCAGAGATTCTCCTTGTGCTTTATGTACCAGGTTCTCTTATGGCCTCTTCCTGCCAGTGGGAGTGTGGTGGGGGAAGGTACTGGTTGAAATCACTCAATCACTCAGATAAGCTTATCGTTCATCAGTGGCCATATGGGCACAGATGTTTGGAATCAGCTGATAAGTTTAAGTAATCTCTAACACATCATGTTAAACACATTTGCACGTTTAGTGTTTGCTTAACTCGAACCTGAAACACTACATGAAGTAATTTGGTGTATAAGTAGTGTTGCAGGAATAAGAAGTATAGCTTAAATGGTTTTTGCATGCTTACTACGCGCATCGTTATTTAACTTTTAATATTATTTCTACACACACCACACACCTTCCCCCGACCCCGTGTATTCGTATGTGTTTGTATACACATATATGTGTATATACATAGAGATGTACACACATGAATTCATTTCATTCTCACGACAACCCTATGAATGTGGCATTTCTATCATTATCCCCATTTTACCAGGAAACCAAGGCACGGAGTGCCTACCTAACTTACCTGGCTCAGCGCAGGGAGTGAGCACCAGGGCTAGAAATTAAAAGTGGGTGCCACACTCTTCATCACCATCCTGTAGCGCTTCTCAGTGCTTAGTCTTTAACTCCAAGCAAATAATAATTATAGCCAATCTGTCCAAAGTTATTTTGTTACAAGAAAATGTAAAAAACTATACATTAAAAAAATGGAAACTGGTTTCTATTGCTTAGCATGTATGCGACTTTGTTTGGGATTTCGTTGTTTCTGTTCGTTCAGTAAAGACTTTAGTTGTCTGGGTATTTGTGTGGCAAACGGTCTTCATGAGTCTCTACGGTGTGTCCTATGTTAGTGAACGCCCATTGAGTGTGTCCATTGGATTTACCACCTCTTGTCTGGGCACCTTTATGAGCCGATGCCCAAAAGTTTGTGAGTAGCTTTTCACAGTGGCCCTGCAGGTGACTCTGTGGGCCTGGAATTTATTTCAGTCACCTAACTCACCATTGTGACTTGCCTCCTAGGGCCTCTGTCTTTTCTTATTAGGTATTGGAAATTAAAGAAACTGACTTAGAAATGTTTTCCCCCCAGGGGCCTGTTAAGTGAGACTGATATTTTGGTGGGCAGAGTGTTGAAGAAAAAGTAAAAAAGATTTTGTGGACCATTTCATGTCACTGCCATTGAACAATGTTCAACATGTAGGGACTGGGTACATGTATCAAAGATTAATGACTAGAACACTTTAGACTTAAGTCATAGGAAAATGTGCAGGGCAGATTTGATTTTGACATTTTTAGAAGATATACTTCTGTTTAAATATAGAGACTGGCACTATTTTGGTCTGCCTGGGGGTTCAGGGTCTGATTCCCCCATTTAAGTAATAATGACATTTGTAGTTAGGGTGCTAGGGTGACTGAGTAAAGTGTCTGACTCTTGATTTTGGCTTAGGTCATGATCTTATGGTTCCTGGGTTCGAGCCCCACTTTGGACCCCCACACTGGCAGCGCTGAGCCTGCTTGGGGTTCTCTTTCTCTGTGCCTCTCTCTCTGCCCCTCCCCTGCTCATGTGCATCTCTCTCTCTCTCTCTCTCTCTCTCTCCCTCCCTCCCTCCCTCCCTCCCTCTCCCTCCCCCCCCCCTTTCTCCTCCTCTCTCAAAATAAATAAATACACTTAAAAAAAAAAGACATTTGTAGTTATGAAGGAAACTTGGTAATTCTTAAATTTGGTGATTGAATTGATTATACTTCCTTCCCTAGGCTATTAAATTGTCATGCCCACTAGGTAAATTGTGAATTAAATGCTATAAATATTGTTTGTAAATATTTTAACATCATTCATCTCTATTCCTCTTATCAAGACTAATTGATTATTATCATTGAAAGAATTATTACCATTTGAATAAGAGCAGAACAATCCTTTTGCTCAAATTAATGATCTGATGGAAAAGAGCAAGGCAATACATTTTTCAGATGCTCTGTTTTGAATGTTAGGGAATGTTGAATATTCCTAGATCAGAATCCATGGAGCACAACATTAATATTTACTTGGCTTTAAAGTCATTTAATAGTTCCTTTGATCTTTTTACTTCAACTATCTCAGAAACACAAAGATTTAAAAAAAATAAAGGAAAAAACACATTATTGCATTTCTTGCTTTCTTTCTATCACTTATCTTTTTGTGATACATGAAAGATATGTCAAAATGTGGATAAAATATTTTTAATGGGCTTTTGTGACTTGCAGTGACTTAATCGAACAGGCTATATGTAAGCTTCTAAACCAAGTAATTTGGGCAAAAGTTTGCAATTTTATGAATTTGCTGGCAAACCTTATGTTTCTTCACCTGAGACGTTTCCACCCTCCTTAGGTCCCCATAGTCAGTTTCACTGGATTTTGTGGGGAAATATTGGCATCCAATTGTGATTTTTTTTCTGGTTCAAAAGAAGGTCTTGATAAATTATTTCTGTATTTCATAATGTTACTATTAGAAACATGCCTGTTCCCTTTCAGCCCAGATGGGAAGAATTTCTGTGTTTTTAAAACTTACAGGTAGGCCTCTTAATTGCTCACAAGGTACTGAGCATTTGGGTTATAGGGCTGTCTGTACTGGGTATTTTGTCTTTATTATTATTATTTTTTATTTTTTAAAAATATTTATTTTTGAGAGAGAGAGACAGAGTGCGAGTGGGGGGAGGAGCAGAGAGAGGGAGACACAGAATCCGAAGCAGGCTCCAGGCTCTGAGCTGTCAGCACAGAGCCTGATGCGGGGCTCGAACCCACGAACTGTGAGATCATGACCTGAGCTGAAATCTGGCGCTTAACTGACTGAACCACCCAGGTACCCCTTGTCTTTCATTATTAATATGCTTGATACGGTTGGGCTCCAGGCTAACTGTGGAGCCTGCTTAAGATTCTCTGTCCTCTGCCCCTCCCCTGAACGCACATGCCCACGAGCTCCACACTTAGCCTGTAGCCCAACAAGGGTCTTGATCTCATGACTCTGAGGTCATGATCTGAGTTGATATCAAGAATCAGATACTTAACCAACTAAGCCACCCAGGCGCCCCTATTTGAATTTGTAATAAAATTTTAATGCAATTTTTTATTTTCAGTCTGTGAAGTGAATTGCGGTCCCCAAATAGCAGCCGTAATTTGGCTGGATTGAATTACTGAATGTACAGTACAATTTCACATTTAAAAATAAAGGAAAGACATGTAATCTGATGCTATAACTATAAAAATTTGCTATGTATGAAATGACTGTGTATCATATTGTAAATATTAAATTCACATTCCAAATAAGACCTAATCATGAAAAGAATACTTAACTGACAGTTACATATTCGGCAAGATTGTCTTTTGGAATTCGGGACTGTGAGAAGCAAGGCTTGTCTGCACACTACCGCCATGTGAAGCCAGTGCCCGGCGTATGGTAATGAGGCCATTTTAGGACTCTTCCTAAGAATAAGTTGAAGACAGAACTTGTAGTTAAAAGTAGAAGAGTGGAGATACGTTTATCGCTGCTTGCAGCCATAACGACACTATAATTACAGCCAAAGAACAAAAGAGAGAAAGAAAAGTAATGTGGCCAAAAGGAGGTGGAGACGAAGTGGCTTTGGATGGGCCAGGCATCACGTGTTGGCAGATGATGGCAGAGTGGTAACTACTGAGGGGTCCAAGCCAGAGGGTGGTGGTGGGAGGTTTCTTACTGCACGCCCCAGACTTTGTAAGACCCCTGATGTCGAGTCACTACTACTGCCTGAGGTTGGGTCCGGGGAAAGTGGGAGATGTTTGGGGTTAAAATCCAGGAGTTTGGTTGAGGTCTGTAAACCGTGTGCTCTGCTTCTCAGATCTCTCCTCTTCTTCCTTAACCCACACAGCAGAATATGGATTTATATATTCTCTAGAGAAATTGAACTCTGCCTTGGGATCTGTCCCAGAGAAGAGAAGGGTGAGGTTCTGGGTTGACACCAAGAAGATGAAGGGACCTCAAGACTGGGAAACCCCAGAATTCCTGAAGCTATACCAGCCCCAGATCAGAGGATGCTTTTATTGGGAGGATAGCATAGTTACAGCCTGGAATTTGATGACCTCCCGTGAGTCTACCAGTCGGCAGGTCACATCCAAGCACATAGAGCTTGGGCATTTGACTGCCTCATTTTGAAATGTGAGGGGCTGCCAGGAGTCTGACGTTTGAGGGAAGCTTCCATTGCTAAAGCCAAATCCAACTAACAGGAAAAAGAAAGTTAGCGGAAAGGGAGAAAATGATATAATATCCTCAGAGAGATGGGAGAATCATTGCCTCTTCGCAATAAGAGCAGGATGGTATAAAAAAGGAATATAAGGAATGCTATAAGAAAGGAATCCTGGAAATTATGATATCAGAAATAAAAAAAAATGGATAGAGACTGGAAGAGTGGATATAACAGAGGTAAGGCTTTAATGGCTGTAGCAAAAATTTTGGAAATAATGTCTGACTTACACTCAGAAAATAGCAGTACAAGTGTACTGTTTAGAAATGACTGAATGTCAGGACAAAGAGACGGCGGTAGCCCCTTCCTTGAAAGAAGGACTGAGGCAGGACTACTGCATTTTGTTATAGTCCTATTTGATTAAAAACAAACACACAAACAAACAAACACTGTGTATTTATTACTTTGATACAAATGGAGAAACATGTACTGAGATATTTACTTTGGAAATCATTTTGTTGAAAAATTTTATTGACAGTTAATCTGCACAAGATTACTCTTTTGGCAGTCACAGAAGCCTCCGTGAATAATATGGTCCCCTAAATTTTTTCAGTAGTTGTCTTGTCCCAGTGCCAGTTTCTTTAGAAATCACTTACTGTGCATGTGGATTGTAAGTGTCCTGATTATTTTGAGACAAGCTTTGACTCACTTTAGCCACACACTCTCTGTATTGCTAGTGTTATGGGAATGGTTTCTGTGAGACGTTTCATACATTGTGGTTGTAATGAAATACAAACACAAGGAACTAAAATTTTTGAGTGAGCGCTAAGAGGAAGAAGACCTTCAAGCTGAAATGGACTCTTTCCAGCATTTCCTGACTCTGTGTGTGTGTGTGTGTGTGTGTGTGTGTGTGTGTGTGTGTGTCTTGTGGCAACATGGACCTTCACAGAACTTTTGAGCTGGAAGATGTCTTAAGGACCATCTCCTCCACTTCTATGGCCTGGTAATTGAGGAAACTCCAGTCAGTCAGGGAGGGAGGAAATGACTTTCCCCAGATTAAACAGCCATCCCAAACTCGGTATTCCCCTGCTGCTCTGGGCTACCTTAAGGAAACTTCTCGTTCATTTTCCTTCAGACCTCGTTTGGTTGTTGATGGTTTTCTAGTGGATGTGTACCTGACAAGGAATGTGTTCACAGATTTCCAGGAAATGTCCTGGTGAGAATGGTGGGGTATGTGAACTTCTAGAAATTTTAGGTTTATATTTACTGTGTGAGGTTTAGGGGGTTTTGCTAATATTCTGAAAGAGACGTGACTCCTGCCTGTGGATTAAAGCAGGCAGAGCTTGGGCTTCAAGTCCTAAGTGTCAGTGTAAATAGGGAGAGGGTGAGGGAGAGGGGAAATGGGAGGAGGAAGAAGAGAGCAGGGGTGTGAGGACCATTTCTTTCCTGTTATTTTCCTTCTGGTGGGAGAGAGTGAGAAAGTTACTGAATGTAACTGGAGGTGCTGAACTGAACTGGCCAAAAACTGTCTGAATTGTGTGAAAGGCTATGGTATTTAGTCTTCCAGAGCAATTCTCATAACGCAGCTGGGTCCTGCTGGCTGCCACTGAGGTTCGCAAAAGTTGATATTTATACCTTCTCTGAACTTTTTCTGCTGACCCAGCCCCTGGATGTTGTTCACTGGCCTTTTAATTCCATCCAGGCTTGGCTTCTCCTTTCTCCCCAGAGCTACTTTTTAAAATTGGCTTTGTGGGTATTAATGGTTGGCTGATTAAAGCAACTCCCAGCAGGTGTGAACGGTTACTCTGTTACTCTTCCTGGTGGGTGTGCTGTGTATTCACAGAGCTGTTGCAGAAGTAAAATGGGGCTAATTTCCAGCTGGTAGGTTGTAACTATGGTAGAAAGGAGTGGAATAGATTTTGTAACCCTGTCTGGCTCCTATCCTCATTTTGCAAATCCTAGGGGCTCATTGATTCAAAGATGTGTCTTTCTGGAAATAAGTTAGAGGAGTTTCATCATTATCAAGAATATCTCGGGCGCCTGGGTGGCTCAGTCAAGCATCCAACTTTGGCTCAGGGCATGATCTTGTGGTTTGTGGGTTTGAGCCCCACATCTTCAGGCTCTGTGCTGACAGCTCAGAGCCTGGAGCCTACTTTGGATTCTGTGTCTCCCCCTCTTTCTCTGCCTCACTCACACTCTGTCTCTCTCTCTCTCTCAAAAAATGAATAAAAACATAAACATAGAATATCCCAGAAAAGTGTTCAATATCATTAAAGACATGGGAACAATTTAAGTTTCCATCTACAGATGAATAAAGAGGATGTGATGTAAACACACACACACACACACACACACACACAGAGGAATATTATTTAGCCACAAAAAAGAAGGAAATCCTGCAAAAACTTGCAACAGTGTATATGAACCTTGAGGGCATTATGTTAAGTGAAATGAGTCAAAGATACCAAAGATCAAATGCTGTGTGATCTCACTTATATGTGGAATTAAAACAAACCAACCAACCCAAACTCATAGATACAGAGAACAGTTTGGTGTTGCCAGAGGCCCGGGCGGGGTGGGCAAAATGGGTGGAGGTGGTTAAAAGGTACAAACTTTCAATTGTAAGATAAATAAAGCCTGAGCATTTAATATACAATATGGTGACTACAGTTAGCTATACTGTATTACATATTTGAAAGTTACTAAGAGGTATTAATATACTAAGAGAATAGATCTTAAAAGTTCTAATGACAAAAAAAATAACTATATGTGGTGATGGATGTTAACTTATTGTGGTCATCATTTGCCATACACACATAGATCATTATGTAGTACATCTAAAACTAATAAAATGTTATATGTTAATTACATCTCAAAAAAAGAGAGTCTGTCAAGGATATCTAAGAGTTGAACTGTTAACTATTAAACTTGTAAATTTCCCTTGAGAATTTTTTTTTAAGTTTATTAATTTTTGAGAGAGCACGAGCATGAGCAGGGGAGGGTCAGAGAGAGGAGGAGGGAGAGAATCCCAAGCAGGCTTCGTGTTGTCAGTGCAGACCCTGATGTGGGGCTCAATCCCACGAGCCCATGACCTGAGCTGAAATCAGAATCAGATGCTCAACTGACTGAGCCACCCAGGTGCCCCAAGAATTTCTTTTTTTTTATAGTTTTGTACTGAAACTAATGAAATGAATTTTTTTATTTATTATAAAAATGACTTCTTTAATAATTCTATTAATTTTGAATTGTCTTTCTTTCAGAAATGCTTTATTTTTTTCCCCCAGTGAGTAAAAATATGTTCAATCCATTGAAAACAGAGTAGAAGTATTTTTTGGTTCATCAGATACTTATGTCTCATGATAATGATGTAGACTAGGGTTTTTATTTTTTATTCTTATCACCTCCTGCTTTTTCTTTTGACCCATAGACCCCTTTGGCAGTGTGGTGAATCCAGACACATGTTAAAATTTTTTTTTTTTTAATGTTTATTTACTTTTGAGAGAGAGGCAGACTGCAAGCTGTTGGTGGGGTGGTGGGGTGGTGGCGGGCAGGGCAGAGAGAGAGGGAGACATAGAATAGGAAGCAGGCTCCAGGCTTTGAGCTGTTAGCACAGAGCCCAACGCAGGGCTTGAACCCTCAAACCGTGAGATCATGACCTGAGCCGAAGTCAGTGGCTTAACCGACTGAGCTACCCAGGCGCCCCACAGATGCATGTTTTTAAATGCATAAAATAGAGTACATGTCATTAGAAGGGAAAACCAATTATATTGAAATTCAGTTACAAGAGACTAAAAAGCCTATGACAGAGTAATATTTGTTTTTTATGATTACATTCTATGTCATTATCCAGCATGTGGTCCAGTAACTTGCGAGGGGATGATGAGCCAAATGATTTTTCCGCTGTAATGTGATGTGAAAATGGCTGTGGTTTCTGTTGGTGCTGCAGCCAAAAGTACTACCAGTCGTGTGTTTTAGGATCTACCTTTGTAATAGAAGGGGATGCGAATTTTTGTTAGAGGCTCGAGAAAAAGCTCATTTTTCTCCTGTCCACGTTCATGGACCCCTTGCAATGAAATAACCCCTGATGGAGCTGATGGTGTAAGATGAACATTTATATCCTTCGAGCTTTGGCAGTGACAGCCAGTGTGCCATGATGGGTAGTTTTACAGATAACAACTGGAAATGGAAATAACTCTTGGTTGAGTATTCCATATGATGGATGCTGTGCTGGGTGTGGTCATCAAAACTGATGACCACAACAGTTCTGGTGTCCAGCTTCTGGAATGTGTAGACTCGTAGAAGAAACAGATATCAAACTATAGAATGGACAAATAGTTTATTTGCTAGGGGATAAATGTCTTGAAGTGCTGTGATAGGATATCAGGAGGGGCCTGAAACGGGTGCTAGTGATGATGGAAGCCATGCTTAAGTTGATGCTCTGATGTTGGCTGAAGGCAGATCCTGTGTGTAGGCTCTAAGTAGGGCAGGGCTCGGCCCATAGAAAACCGGGACGGGGACAGACTGGGAATGAGGACAGTGACTGGGAATGAATGAACGAATGAGGCTGCACCTTGAGGTTGGCAAACTGCACTTTGTGTTTCGTTCAGTAGTATTTTTAATCCTGGTTGAAGAGCATAGTTTTACCTTTGGGCTTCATGGCATCTATTATTTGGTTTATTATTAATGGTTAAATCTCTGAAAGCTTTAGAGATTAGTTGGGAATATATAGGTTGAAAAATTGTACAATTATGAGAAAAGCTCTCCTTTGAGAGCTAGGCACTTAACATTTTTTATTGCGTCATTCCTAAACATTTTCCCTCACCCAAATTTTTGTTTGGCACAAATTTAAGGAAAACCTACAGAGACTCGAGGAAGGGCTTAGCTCCTCTGCATTCTGAGCAATTTGAACAGTGGTGTTTGTGGAAATGCATACCTTACCTTGCTGTTCCTGGGCAGATAAGTGCTGTCTGTCACACCTGTGGATTTTAAGGCCACAGGCTCCGAGGCCTGGCGGAGGCCCAGACGGAGTAGACCAGGATTGGGCTGTGCACAGCGGCAGGAATGCAACCATTCTGGTCTGGGCAGTTGGGGAGGGACTCCTCTCCCCACAGTTCCCATACTGTTTGGCCCTGCTTTCCAATTTGACTCCATCAAAGCACACTCTCCAGTGACGGCAGGATTCATATATTTTTGTGACTTCAGAAAACGTGTATGGTCGGTTTATGAATCTTAACCACCTTTGAGGGACATGCTGAGCCAATGAGAAATGGAACTGACATCTGATTCTACACACGGAGACGACAAAGGGTCACAGGCAGGTAATGAAGGGCTCGCTTAGAATGTTACGGTTGCTTAAATTTTCGTCCACTGGTTGTGGATAGGAAACCCAGGCATGACTCAGTGAGCCAAGAATTAGTGTGAAAATTCCTGAGCAACAGATTCTAAATTATTTTATCCTCTGGGTGGCCTTGGAATTAAAAAAGTATTTTTTTCTCTTAATATTATGAAAGAAGTTAGTTATATGTAAAGAATCTTATTATGTCCGTCATTAACAGCATTTTGGAAATGGGATTTGCTCTGCTCACTGACGTTGTGGATCTTCATGGAGAGTGCCACTGCCAGCCTCACAGCCTCATGCGGGGCCTGGCACTTAAAGCATGCTTGTGCCAGTGTCTCATGATACTCCGTGCAGATTATTCCATTGCTTTCCTGTGATGCATGAAGGTTTGCCCGGAAGTGTTTGCTGTGTGACAGTCATGGGGGGATAGAAATCATCTTGCCCCACACACTATAAATGGGTTAGTGAACTGCATCCATGGTGCTCCTCCCAGCCTCCAGTATGGGTAACAAATTCGCGTCGGTGGCATTCCTGCATAAATTATGTCCATTCCTCTTTTGGTTTGGTCATTCACTCACTTAATTTTATATCTGCTGGTGCCAAGTTCCATATAGACCACTGGGAAACAAAGACAAATAAGGCAAGATCCCTGCTTACGGGTCCTTGAACACAGCGATTCAGCATGGTGTGGTAAGAGGTATAATAATGTCACATACTAGGTGCTGTGGGGCCACAGGTGAGGATGAATCAACTCCTGGAGTCTTTGCTCTTCCTTGGAGGGTCAGGGAATGTTTTCCAGAGGAGGAACTAGTGAGGTGGCAGAGGAGAGTGTGGAAGAGAAAGATTTCAGGCCAAGAGAAAGTATGTGTAATGGCAAAGGCATGTCGGGTGAATCATGGGGTGAGATGCCATTTCCATATTTATAATGCGCCTCCTCTCTCACTGCCCATGGCCCCGTCGCTGGCCGGCTTGCAGCTCTGGGTACAGCCTCTTTACAGGCTCCTTCCTCTGCCAGGAATACCTGCGCCCTGGCTCTTGGTTAGCTCCTTCTGCTCTTTCTGGGATTGGGCTTTGGATTGAATTGCATCTCTTCTAAGATGCCTGTCCTGACTACCCGTCTGAAGTAGATTTCATCCTGTTATCTCCTACCACCTGGTCCCAATGCCAATTGCTTTATTTACTTTGTTGTTGATAGGTCCCCTGGGCTGTGATCTCTGCAAAGGAGAGGACTACGATTTTCTTGTTCACCACTGTGTCTGTAATGCCTTGTATAGCGCCTGGCCTGTACAGATGCTAGATCCCTGCAAATGAATGAATGAATGAATGAATGAAAAGATGTCACTTAAAAAACAAAGCACTCTTAATATACTTGCTATTCCAGTTTATTCCTTGAATTTGAAGTAATTCTTAAGGAGGCATTTAGGATCTTAGTTAAGAAGTTTATTCAAGGCCTTTAAAAGGTAAAAGAAAGTAGTTATTTTGGAGCTTGGAGGGGGACTTGAAAAATCTAAGCATTCTTTAAGTTGAATATTTAGGGATGAGAGGAATTCTCAGATTTCTTAAGTTATAAATAAAAGAGAAATTAAAGAAAATTGAATGAAGAGTACATTAATGGACTCATTATGGTAATTTTATAAAATTATTTATTACACTCTATTTTTATTTGTACTTCTCAGTTCTCAGACATCTCACAATTTTGATGATTTATTCTTGTCTGTGCTCTGAGACTTTATTTTTGTAATTAATACCATTATTTAAGCCCTTTATCTCCTATAAATCAGTGATGTTTTCACACTGATATTTTCTTTTTATTTAACACAGTATCCATGCAACAGATAATCTCCATCTATGGGCTCAATTTCATGCCGTTTTCCTCTACTCCTTTTATCATTTTTTATAATTCATAAAGTGGTTTCGTCTCTACTACATCATATCCACACTCCTAGTTTTCTTTTTCTTTAAAAAATTGTTTTAAATGTTTTATTTATTTTTGAGAGAGACAGTGTCTCTGAGTTGTCAGCACAGAACCTGAGCTGGGGCTTGAACTCATGAGCCACAAGATCATGACCTGAGCCGAAGTTCGACGCTTAACCGACTGAGCCACCCAGGCGCCTCCACACTCCTATTTTTCTTACACACATCCCATTTGGCACATTTTCCGAAACCTATTACCCGCGGATTATTTTTATCTTGTTGAAAAGATTACACAACAAAATTTATTTTGTGTATTTTATAGTAATAGCAAGTGGAAATGCTCTGTGAAATGGCATGTTGAAAGAGAGGAATATCTAAAGGCAGCATTGCTCTCCTCCCGATGAGAATCCCCCGTGTGTAGGTCTGTCAATGCGGCGGGGTGGCCGACAGGCCTTCTAAGGCTTCAGCGGGGAGATGGATGGTTGGCATCTCCTGACCTGTTCAGTAGTGATATCTCTTGCTTTGGGCTCCTGATTCCGACCTTTTGTTCTATTTTTGAGGAAATGGGAAAAACATACTTGTATGCTAAGATTTTGGTTATCGTGATTTATAAAAACGAGTTTTTGTATACCTGCTTGTTGGTTTCATTCCTTCGTTTGGTAAACATATATTGCCCACCTACTATGTATACCAGGTACTGTACCAGTCACTAGGCACGAAAAAAATGTTTTCGTATGACCAGTGTTTAAATTAATTTGGAGTAAACTGGGGAGAGGACTATGTGAAAGAGAGGACTATGTGACTATGTGTGTCAGCAGAGACATATTTTGTGGTCTATGTGGTAATTTTTTTTTTTACAAAATTGCTAGTGGTGAGAAAATGATGATGATTTTGCACTTGTGACATCATTGCTAATGTTGGGTTTCTGTGTTTGGGCTCTTTGTGCTGCAGAAGCAAATGGCATTTTGAGAGTCTTAATTTCACCGGAACGCTGCACCTGTTGCTGGCTATTCTTGCATATGAAATCCAGAACTTAGAGTCACTTGCTTTCATTTCCTTTTCCTCCCCCCTCTTTCCGGTGTGTGTGTGGGGGGGTCAGGTTAGTAGCTCATGTAAAGAGTCTCCAACCTTCTTCCTTCAGGGTGTGATTTTAATGCCCTTGAGAGCAGAAGTATTGGGTCCTTTTTTCCTTCTGTTGCTGGAAGACTCACATGTGAGCGGCTGCAAGATTCTGAGGCTAGTGTTTGTGCCAGAGTTTGGGACTAGGGTGGGGAAGCACAGGCTTTCGGCAGCTGCAGCTGCTACCTGATACTTGGAACCTGACTGCTGTTGAGGAACATCCATTTCCTCTTGGTTTCATATGATTTTTGGCTATGACTCTGAGGAAGAGAAGAGGTATTATATAGTGTCATTTACTTTCATAAAACTAACTTGGAAGCCTCAGGGCTCCATGTTGGTTCAGGCCCTGCCCTTGGATGTCAGCGAGCTGCTTTAGAAGGTTTGCGATTGATGGAAGGAAAAGGGTTGGGAGCTGGTTCAGAGGCTAAGAAAGTTCAAAGCAGATTGGTGTTTCACTTGGTGTCCTGGAATTCAGTTACTTTATCTTTCAAAGGAGAGTTGAGATATTGATACAGCTGAACTTGTAGGAATTTTGCAGGCATTAATGAAAATAAATGTGAAGAAACTTTGAAGTTCAGAGGTCCCTAAAGCTGGTGAGTTTTATTGAGCAGGTTGTGTACCTGTGTACCAGTGGGGACATCGGGGCCTCCTGCACTCTACTGAATTGGTAACCTCCAGGAAGATATTTTAGTCCAACATTTCCAATTTACTATATTAAATTTTTTTTAATGTTTATTCTTGAGAGAGAGAGAGAGAGAGAGAGACAGAACACGGGTGGGGGAGAGAGAGCGGGAGACACAGAATCCGAAGCAGTCTCCAGGCTCGAGCTGTCAGCAGAACCTGATACAGGGCTCGAACTCAGGGGCTGTGAGAACATGACGTGAGCTGAAGTTGGATGCTTAACTGACTGAGCTACCCAGGCACGCCTAACATATTTTTTTAAAGTTTATTTATTTTGAGAGAGAGCTCGTGTGCATGCAGCTGAGAGGGGAGGGGCAGAGAGAGAGGGAGAGAGAGAATCCCAAGCAGGCTCCACACTGTCAGTACAGAGCCTGACGTGCGGCTTGATCCCACCAACCCTGAGATCATAACCTGAGCTGAGATCAAGAGTCAGAAGTTCAACCAACTGAGCCACCCAGGCAACCCGAACATTTCCAATTTAACACCAAGTTTGTTATATGTGCTTTATTTATACTTTTGTAGATAGACAGATGTACTCATGGACATTCCCCAAGAGGAATCATTTTTTGGAAAGTGGAGCTTTGTGTGGAATGGTACATAAATGATCCCAGCCTGCAAAGTTGGGCATGGCCTGTTCACCACCAGGGACTGCCCTGGAATAAGAGGGCCTGACTTTGTTTTTGCCTTATTTCTGAATCACTGTTTTCTCTTTTGTACCTTCTGGAATTGTTTCCAAGTTTCACCCTCCTATCTCCCTCCCTGTTCTTTGTGACTTCTTAGAGTACTTTAACAATAGGCTGCTTGTGCATTTCTTGCCCTCTGTAGCATTCACTCCCACCTTGTTTGCTCAGCCTCTGCCCTCTCCTTTCCCTTTTTACAGGCTCCAGCCTGTCTCGGCGCTTCAGCCCGATCCCCGTAGTGATAGCAGGTGCCACAGCACTCCCTTCCTTGGCACTTGGTGCTGCCTGGGAACTGGTTCTCAGGGCACTGCATGGAGCAGAGTAGGTGCTCAGTAAACCAGTCAGTTAGCTGACTGGCCTTGGGCCCTGGGACCTTGTCGTTCAGTCCCATGGCTCATACATTTTTGAGTGATAACCAGTACTTGCTTTTACTGTTCCTCATCTGGCTACCTCTTGGAAACTATAATCTCAGAAATCCTGGAGCTGATTGAAAATACTCTGGGTCAGTTCCTTGGCATTGGTTCTGCCTAGTTATTACCTAGACCCTTCCTTCACGTTCTCCCCACTCTTTGCCCTAAGTTGTCAGAAGTAGATGATTACGCCTCATCTACAAGTTGAGAGGTATGACCCATGGGAGTTTGGGTGGGTGTGCCCATAATTAGGCCTATCTTTGTGTGGCGTCAGCTGCAGGCAGAATATACAGATGACTCACACATGTTAATACCCATGTCTTCTGAGTGGCCAACATCCTCAGATTTGCATAAGAGCTCCAAACAGAAGACACTGGATTGAGATCATCACTGCAAGTGACCGAGGGGCAAAGTGTTACGAGCCGCACATCTGGATGCATAGGCTAGTGTGTGCTATGCATGTGACTCAGGCCACTTTTTCCACTAAATGTTTTTACCGCTAACAATAAAGAATACTCCCCATGCTTCTCTTCATCACACCTTCTCACGAAGCATGATGGTTCTAGAACCATCTAGACACTAGAGAGGTTTTCCTCCAAATGGCAGCAGGTGTACTTCAAGAAAAGTCACTTGCTGACCTTTGCTCCACAGCCCAGCACGTTGGCAGTTCTCTTGCTTCTACTTTATATTTCTGTCCTTTTCACCTGGCCACAACTCTCTAGTCCCCTGGGAAGTCCCCTTCTGCAGTTTTGGGGTGTGCTCCAGAGCTGCAGTTTTTCATTTCACCCCTGTCCTGCCATAGACCTTGCCACCTCCTTTCTGCATCAGGTGGGCCTGCCACATGCACTGTGCTCTCTGATGTGAGAGCTGACCTGGGTTCCTCTCACTGTCCTGGTTCACTGTTAACTTTGTTCTTGTGTGTTTGTTTTTTTTTTTTGAGTTTTATTTATTTAAGTAATCTCTACACCCAACGTGGGGCTTGAACTCATGACCTCAAGCTCAAGAGTCGCATGCTCTTCTGGCTGAGCCAGCCAGGCGCCCTCACTGTTAACATCTGCCCTGATGTCTTCTACATCAGCTCGTCTCACTTCTTTCAGTAAATGTTCTTTTATTAAGTCCTTGCCACATGCCAGTCACTGTGCTATAGGGGATGGAAAAACAAAGCTAAATGAGAAATGGCAGCATTTCTTTTTCACCCGATGTATAAAAACAGGACATGCAAAAAATTCGGAAAAGTCACTTCCATTTTCTTCCTCCCCCCCCCCATTCTTCCTTTTTTAAATATTTTGAAGTTCCTCTTTCCTTTCAAAGCATTTGTGTTGTTTCCTTCTTCTTATTAAATAACTGTTCCTGGTCCCTGGAGAACCCTGGCAATGACCTTCCTTTCTTCTGCTAGAGTGGATTGTTTGCTGCTGGAGTTGCCATCCCAGTGATCCCTGCCTTAAGCAGCCAGTACTCCAGGGTTCCTTCCGCTGTCCTGGCAGCCTGGAGCCTGGCTTCTACGAAGCCTTGGCATCACTTGGCAGCCATGGAGTGTTGGCCTGTTCTAACACAGATTGCTGCCGGCTACTGGAGGCCTCACCTCAGTTGATTCCAGGCAGTCGCCATTTTGGTTGGGAGTAACACACCTGGTGAGAAACCTTGCTACACGTGTACACACACACACACACACACACACACACACACACACACTATTGTGAGAGGAGTGCCATCCTGGAGGGAATCCCTCCTCTGTCTGGGTGTAGGGAGTGGATGTGTGCACCTACCCCCTGTCCCTACAACACTCATTTTAAGGGATTTGGTGGTACTTGTTCTTTACCTCTTAATCTCACTACTTCTATGCAGCATTCCTGAGATAATTGTAAGAAAGTTTGTCATTCAATTCTGAAATACAACTTCTAGGAATTTTTCTTTTAATTCATCATTCCAAGTAGGTATCTTTGACTGTTTGCACACTAGACAATGAAACTAATAATACTTAAAATAGGATTTCTTTCGTCCTTTCCTGGCATCATCTTAAAGTCTGCATCTGAGATCAGCCTCTGCGTGATTGGGGATAAATTCTAAAGTCTTTGATGGTGGGGATTTTGGTTTAACTCACTCTAATGTAATTTCGTTGATTATAATGTCATTCTATTCCATTAATATTCTAATATGGAAACAAAGGCATGATTTCAGATTTTATTTATATCTTTCTGCTTTGGAAAAACAATCTCATGAGAAATCAGCC
Organism: Panthera tigris; assembly: GCF_018350195.1. Classification (NCBI taxonomy): domain Eukaryota; kingdom Metazoa; phylum Chordata; class Mammalia; order Carnivora; family Felidae; genus Panthera; species Panthera tigris. The sequence goes on from NC_056664.1 coordinate 129,188,377, forward strand.
CATTAAATACCATCCTTGATGTTACTTTTTTGGTTTTGCTTGTTTTTAGAAAAGTTTTTCTGGCTCTTTCTCTTTGTAATTGTTTTAACCATACCAACAGTAGTGTCGTATTTTTAGATGTATTATTTAAAATCATGTGAAAAATCCTTTTCATGTCAAGATGTGGGATTTTGTTAGTAATATTTAATGTGATCAAGAGCTAAGGTAGAATTTCCTAGCTAGAGAAAAAATGAGTTAAAATATCCAGATATGCTCTTTGATTATCGGAGACGTTGTATTCTAAACAATAATTACTCTGATGAAAATATGAAAGGGCTTGAGTGAGATTGTGAGAATCTTAAGGGACAGAGACTATACCTTTTTTGTAATGCTGTGTAGATGATCAGCACGGTTGGGAGTTGGCTCTGATGGTGGAGACCTTTGTTAACCTCATGAAGATGAGTAGACTTCAAACTCCCCCTGTTTTTGGCATGGGAAATCTTTAAGGATTATGAGGTTAGGGAGTTGTAGGTATTTGAGAAAGGTCACTGCGGGGAATTTGTGGGAATGTGAATTGGAGTGAAGAGAGCCTAGAGGCAGAGGTGACATAACAGGTGGCTCTACCAGGTGAGTGAAGGAGGATGTAGTTGAGGTGGGTGGGAGACGAATGAAGCCACTGGATTTCATAGGTAGTTCCACAGCCCCTCCTCTGCAGTTGTAGTAGTTCAAAAGAACTCTGAAAACTCAAAGGTACCTTCTTTGTAATTCATTTGACAGTAAATCTGAGCTTGATCTTGAACTCATTTGGTGGTGAAATCTCACTTGAACTGCTAATAAGATGCTTTTAAAAGCTTTACCTATCCCACCTACCATTCAAGATACACACACATTTGTTGCAGAACTATTAATGTGTTTGATTAAGGGGAAATTGCCCTGAATCTTGCTGGCTTTTTGTTTGTTTGTTTTTGTTGTTGTTTTATTTTGTTTTAATGTAATATATGTCCTATGTGCTCTATTAACTTTGCTCAAATGGGAAAAGTTCTGATTCGGCAAAACATCTGGTTCAAGGTTTTTGGACAAGGGATTGTGAAGGTCATTTTGACTTGTGTTTATACGGTAAGGTTGATAAGACTGACAGCTGAAATATGAGGAGAATTGTGGAGGAAAAGAACATTCCTAGCCTGGAAGACTCTGTGGTTAATGATGACACCTCCTCATTAGCATGAAAAGAAACAGAACTTTGGAGGGATCAGAAATGTTCGTTAGATAGTGCATGATTTATTGAAAAGGACACATCCTGGATTTTTGAAGTGTTGCTTGCGTGCAGGATCTTGGATTGAACCATGAATCAGAAAAAGAGGACAAGTGGGGACATTTGGATATGTTCTGTAGGGTAGTTATAAAGTGTAGTATTGCATCCATGCTAATTATCTGGTTTTGACAGTGATAGTCTGGTTATGTAATATGGTGACAACGTTTGGGGAAGCTAAGTGAGGGGAGTAAGAGAACTCTGTGTGACTCTTTTTATACCTTTTTTGGTAAATCTAAATTTATTTCAAATTTTAAAATATGAAAAAAAGTTACTTGTCATACCAGGAAATGGCACCATCCATGCTGCTGTTAAGTAGAAAATATCTATTAGCTAGAGTGTGGTTTTCTTGCAGATTTAAAGTCTAAGACAGCAAGTCCAGTAAAATTTCAAAGTCAGGTCTCTTCCCTCCCCAATTATTTTTAAAACTGACCTTGTTTTTAGCCTAAGAAGATTAACTTAGCATTAAAAAATGGTTATTTATTTATTTTGAGAGAGGGAGAGAGAGGGGGGGAGAGAGAGAGAGAGAGCCAACGCGCAGGGGAGGGGCAGAGAGAGAGAGGAGGAAGAGAATCCCAAGCAGGCTTTGCACCATTAGTGCAGAGACCAACGTGGGGCTCGAACCCACGAAACCATGAGATCTTGACCTGAGCCTAAACCAAGAGTCGGACACTTAACCGATTGAGACACCCAGGCAGCCTTAACCTAGCATTTCTTTGATCTGAGAAAAATGTTTGATTCTGGCCTAAGTACATGTAGAAGAGTTACGAAATGAAGCCAGTAGTGTCTAGAGAGTTCCCCGGAAGTGCCGTAACTCCAGTGTTCCCTTGCATTTGGCCTTCCTGGTATTGGGTGGAGGGTGTGGTTTGTTTCTAGCTTTTGTCTGCAGCTCTGCAGGGTTAGATGTAGGTTCATTAGTTACCGAACCTATAATGGTTAGGACCGACCATTATAATGAGATGTTCAAAGCCAAGAGGGTTTGCAGATAACAGAAAGGGTGAAAAAAAAACGTGTGCCTTTGACAGCCAGGGTGGGCTCACCTGGGCCTGACCGTTTTGAAGCGGCTGGGTGAGTCTCCACTGCCTGTGCTTCACTCTCTGGCTTCGACACCAGCCCCCGTGGTTTCAGCTCATACGTTCTGTGTTTCTCTCTCCAGTCCAATCCTTTCTTTCCCTTTTGGTGAGAGTAGACCTAGGCTGGCAGCCAGTTGCTGCTGAGCTATAATAGACCTAGTGGTATGTACAAAATTTGATTATTGCTGTCAACACCAGATTGAATAAGAAAGTGCATACCCTAGACAGATACTTGCGGCATAAATGGTCTATTGATTTCACAAGAACTAGAAATGAGGTCACCGTGTAATCTAGCAGAAGGGGTCTGTGGATGGAGTGGGTTCTGACATTACAGAACAGTTTTAAAAAGTGCCCTCCCATTAGATCTTTTTAGAAGAACTTTCAGATAACTTTGATAAGCTGATTGCTGCTTCTGATTTTCCTCACCATCAAGTATTTACTGAAACTCTGATAAAGGCTTTTCACTTGTGTTTGATCAATGGTTTGCTTTTCCTTGCATAGAATATACTTTAGAAATTGTATTGGTTGATATACACCATATTTGCTCCTGAGCTTTGATGACATTTCCACTTAGCTTAATATGAATGTTTTAGAAATTTCCCACAATGGAAAGTTCTATTTGACATAGGAAAGTTCAGAGGTCAGTTTCATAGTTAGCTGTATGCCAAGAAATAACTAAAACAATGGATTACATAGTGCAGCCTTGGGACATGGAAAATTTCTTGGAAGAGGGATGAATCATATTATTAATACATGTTGCCAGGCTTGAGGCCTTATATTGGAAAATAAAGAAAAAAGTTGTTATTTTTTAAAGCTTATGGCATTTTTGTATTTTCTTTGTCATGTTTTATGTAGGTTTTATTCTGTTTCTTTTTCTTTCTTTTAGGGATTAAGAAGATGAAAATCCTAAAATAGGATGTTTTAGTAAAGAGATAATTAACATCGTTGTAATATGAATTTGTTCAAATACCATAGTCTGAAGAAAACTATAATTTCTCTGAGTTAGATAGCATTAGATTAGATAATCCCTTTGAATTAGAATAATTACTGCCCTCCCCATATCACATTTCTTTTTTACTCGAAGTTTAGTTGACACACAGTATTACATTAGTTTCAGGTGTACAACATAGTGATTCCACAATTGTGTACTTTGCACGGTACTCACTATGGTAAGTAGTTACCATCAGCAACCATACAAAGTTATTACACTATTACATATTCCCTGTGCTGCACTTTTCATTCCTGTGACTTGTTTATTTTATATAAACCAGAATTTGTACCTCTTAATCCCCTTCACCTATTTTGCCCATCACCCCACCCCCTACCATCTGGCAATCACAAGTTTGTTCTCTGTATTTATGAATCTGTTCCAGTTTGTTGTGTGTTTTAGACTCCACATATAAATGAAATCATATGGGATTTATCTTTCTCTGTCTGATTTATTTCATTTAGCATAATGCCCTCTAGGTACGTCTCTATTGTTGTGAATGGCAAGATTTCATTCTTTTTTATGACAAATATTTTATACACACACACACACACACACACACACACACGTATATTACTTCTTTATCCCTTCATTTATCAAGAGCCCCTTAGATTGCATCCATATTTGGCTATTGTAAATAATGTGATAAACGTGGGGGCGCACATATCTTTTCAGCCAATATCACATTTTTAGGAGGGGAGGGGGAAATATTGCTAGTGTGTATTTCTTGACTTCTCCCTCTTGGCTACCTTCAGAATTTGGGGCAGTCTCAATCTTAAATCACATCTGGTCTAAAATCTCTTCCTGTAAATAATTATGGCTATTCAAAAGGCTGCTTTAGTTGAATCTCTTTGTATTCAAGAAGAAGACACATACAGAAAGACAGAAGGAGAGAAATGATTTGTAAATGATGGAAATATCATATTTACATTGAGAATTTCATCTCCTTTTAAGTTTTCTTCTGCAGCCCTTTAGTAGAGAAAGAAGAGCCAACCACTTTAGTAGCCTCTTATTGGAGATCTAATTCGAAAGTAGTAGTTATTTAGCTGGCATGAACCTGTATAGCTCTACCAGTTAAATTTTTTTGGAATGTTTTCGTACCTTTTGGAAAATAGCCACTGATCCAGCTAGACACCTTTAAGATCTTGTTTCGTCTCTGTAGCCACTATCCATTTTGACTAAGTGGTCCCCCATGCCTTACTGTACTGTATTGGTTGTTCTGTATTTTGAGTACTGAGCCCTGTCTACAAGAACGGAGACATTTTTGGGCTACTGATAAAGTTAGGCTTTGCTGACCACCTGGGAAATGCATATTAAATCACAGGGAGATATGTTCATATGCACTAGGACAGCTGTAATTAAAAAGACAGATGATAATACATGTTGGTGGACATGTGGATAAATTGGAAACTTCATACCCTGGTAATGGGAACGTAAATGGTGCAGCCACTTTGGAAAACTGTCCGGCACTCTTCCAAAGGTTAGCCACAGAGTTACTATATAACCCAGCAGTCATATAGAGAGGTGAAAACGTATGTCAGCGTGAAAACTTGTTCCTGAATCATCATAGCAATATTGTTCATATCAGCCAAAGATTAAAATAACTCAGATGTCCATCAGCTGATGAGTGAATAAATAGAATGTGGGGTATTTATGCAATGGAATATTATTCAGTCATTATTCAGAAGTGAAGTACTGAGTTTGAAAACATTATACGAAGTCAAAGAAGCTTGTCACAAAGGACCACATGTTCCAAGGTTTTCTTCATATGAAATGCCTGGGAAGGGCAAACCTGTAGAGACCTGAAAGTAGGTATTCATGGTTGCCTAAGGCTGGTGGGTAGGGCAGAAAACGGAGAGAGAGTGCTTTTTGGGGTGATGAAAGTGTCCTGAAATTGATTGTGGTTATGGATGCATAATTCTGTGAATATACTAATAATCCTTGAATTCTACACTTTAAATGGGTTCATTACATACTGTGTGAATTACATGTCAATAAACCTCTTACAGAAAAGAATTGGGCTTGACTGTGTGACATAATCTGTACCACTGTGCGTTTTGCTGTCTCCTCACAACAATTTGAGGAAATCGGTGGGGCCACTACTCCCATTTTACAGATTTGAAGATTGTGTTAGAGAGTATTTTGCCAGAGTCATGCCTGTAATCTAGGAAACACACAGAGATTGGGCAAGTCCTGCCAAGTTTCTCTTTATCATATTTCAGTCAGTAGCAGGAAAAGAGATGGCTTTTAATTTAAATCCATGTGTATCCTGATAAGGGTACATATTCTATGAGATATGAAAATCTTGCTTTTAAGTATAAAGTTTCTGTTGCAAAGCAGGAGAGACAAAAAGAATAGGAAAAAAAAACAGAGTGAGGTACCATGGGTAATGCTTTTCCTTGCTTGTCGTATGTGTGTGGATAACATGTGCACGGCAAGAGAGCACATACACAAGATAGAATAGGCCGGAAAGTATGAGTCGAAAGTTTTACTTCTTATTTTATAATTCTGTGTGGGTAAGCTTCTTTTTTTTCTTTTCTGTCATAGTAATGTGTAAGGAATTAAGAAGATATCCTTTTGAATTTCATTTCTCCAAGGTATATATGTCTATTAAAGTAAAATAACAAGTCCCATTTATTCTTTGAAGTATGGTTAATATGTAACCAAACTCTTCAGCCCAGTTGTACACCAGGGCAAATACCTCTATTTATATACATAGTGGGTAGGGAGGTGGGTGGAGATGTCCCTTACCAGCCAACACTGTCAAAACAGGAAGCAAAGTTATAATCTCTTTGTAGTACGTTAGAACCATCCAAAGACTCCAAGTTGTGACAATTAAAAAAACCCCAAAAAGCAAAACACAACAACAAAAACAATAATAAAAAACGACCTAAGGAGTTTTCACTTACTGCTAAATGTAACTTCCTGTCTGGTATTTAGAGGAGGCTGGGTTAGGTTTAGTCAGATCCTCTCATGGGAAAAATAAAAGCCACCCCAAAACAGGACATCCCAGTGTGCAGTTCGCAGGCTGCTTTTGTTGTCCACTTCCTCTGCATCTTTTTCCTCGTCATTTAAGCAACTGTAGGTGATGAGCGGCCCGGTGGCCACCACGTTTCGGTGGAAAAAGTGCAGACTTGACTTGCCAGAAGCTCGCCAGGCCTGCAAGCAGGTAGCAGGTAAGTCTTGCATGACTCCCAGCCTGTGAGGTTTTGAAAAGGGGACGGCAGCGAAGACAAGGGTCTCTTAGTCACTTGTTAGGTATCAGAGCTGCTGAAGACAGGGCCTGGCTGGTGATGGGAGCACCCTGGTTTGTGCTTCCTGATGCCATATCTGTCTAGATTCCAAATAGTGGAGACCAACCCTGTCTGCTTCATCCTTCTCTTCAGAATGTGACAATTTGCCATTTATTGGCCTCTTTGGAAAAAGCACTCAAGGGTATGGACCTTGAGTCCATACCCCAATGTGTTGTGACAAATGTGCATCAGTTTGCCTCTTTGTGTTTTCAAAGTAGCTTATTATGTGTTGACTCTTTACTGTCATAGAAAGTTTCCTCTGTACTGTTGAATAGTGACAGAGCTCATCCCATGGTGTTTTGATTTACTGTACTGGGTAAAAAGATACTTTAGCTTTTTTAAAAGTTTATTTATTTTGAGAGAGAGAGAGAGGGCAAGCATGAGTGTGTGAATGGGGGAGAGGCAGAGAGAGAGAATCCCAAGTAGAGCCTGATGCGGGCCTTGAACCCATGAACTGTGGGATCGTGACCTGAGCTGAAATCAGGAGTCAGAGGCTTAACTGACTGAGCCACCCAGGTGTTCCAGTACTTTACTTTTTAAAACATATAGTTCAGAACTGATAAGGGCATGAATAGGACATGTGTACTTTGTGGGGACCGTAAATGAAGGGGTTTTCGTTTCAGTACAGTGTCACGAAGAAATGCAGATGTATAACTTCACTATGGATGTGATCATGCACGTTTCTCACTGGGGTTTACTTCCAGGGTGATCTAGTTCTCCTGATCAGGCCAGATGTTTGTGTCTTGTTCAATGTATATATTTATGTGCTGGTCACGTGAGCTTTCTGAGTAAACAAAGACAACAACAACAAAAAAACACAACCCAAGGGACGGTTGTCGTTTGACCTCATGTATCATGCTTGAGTGTTGTCGCTGTGGGAAAGAAAACTTTTAGGTTGGTTAGAATTTTTACTATATGTGTTTCTTTCCTTTGGAGTTACTCCTTACCTCTTTTTTTTTTTTTTTTTATCCTAACTCCATATGAATGAGGTGGTAAATGGTTGTAGGCATGTTCTCTGTGGAGCACATCTAAACTAAAATGATTGGTGCAGCCCATATTTTCTTTGTCAATTTGGTTTCTTGGCCAAGTGTAATAGGAGATCCGTGGGCTATAATTCATTTCTTTGGCTATTGCCTTTCTCTCTTATTTAAATAAACATATGCTCTCAACAGAAAATTAAAATACTGTTCAGGGACCAGAATTAAAATACCACGTATAGGAAAGCATTGCAGCATTGTGGCCTTTCAAAGATCTTTTGGACTTTGATTTATTCCTCTTTCTCTGGCATTAATAGTCTCTGTGATCTGCTTGTGTGCATGTTACTGTCTTGCTACAAAGGGTCTCAAGTAAGTATGGTGGTGAAATCAAAAGACACAAGAGAGTGGGGTGCCTGGGTGGCTCAGTCGGTTGAGCGCCGACTTCGGCTCAGGTCACGATCTCGCGGTCCGTGAGTTCAAGCCCCGCATCGGGCCCCTGTGCTGACAGCTCAGAGCCCAGAGCCTGTTTCGGATTCTGTGTCTCCCTCTCTTTGACCCTCCCCCATTCATGCTCTGTCTCTCTCTGTCTCAAAAATAAATAAAAAAAACGTTAAAAAAAAAAAAAGACACAAGAGAAATACAAACATGTCTTTAAATAGTAAGGACACTTTAAAATGAGTAGACTGCAACTTTAAATATGAATTCTGGCCCATTTACATAGCATTCTCCCCTGCCCTCTGACCAGTCCAAAGGCTTTAGGAAAATAGAAATCATTTAAAAAAATATTTCAGGGCATGTTCTTTTAATACAAATAGAAAACCAATGTACATATGATTTTGAATTCCACGAAGGCCTAGACTCTCTTCTCATTGGCTTTTGGTGAACTGAGTATTTCCTTACATCTGCTGGGTAGATCTCTAGTGATCTTGTTAGAAATAAAAAAATAAATTTTTTAATGGATGTTATATTTCATTGCAACACATGGCCTTTTCTGGCTTTCAGAGCAGTCTCCATAATTAAACTTTGGGATGAATCTTTTGTTTATGGACCTTGAGTCAGGTGGAGTAAATGAAACCATAAGCGTTTTGCATTAAACTTTTGACAGTATGGAGTTGATATGCCAGTGACCGTTGCCGAATCTAAAGGGAATAATGGAAAACAAGGTATAAAATGGAGTGAATTTTAGATACATATTGGCTCAAAGTTAACCATTCAGTGTTAGTTTTGAAATTGCCGCCCTTTGCTCTGTGGAGAGCTTCAATGTATTTGCCTCCCTGCCACCACTGAGCTACAACAGGGAGAAACTGAGTAAGTTGAAATCTGAATCTGTATCATCTATCTATCTATCTATCTATCTATCTATCTATCTATCTATCTATCATCTATCTACTTATCTGTCATCTATCTTTCTTTGATATCGAATCTTTTTATTTTAAAATATTAACCCTAGGGGGCGCCTGGGTGGCTCAGTCGGTTAAGCGTCCGACTTCAGCTCAGGTCATGATCTCACGGTCCGTGAGTTCGAGCCCCGCGTCGGGCTCTGTGCTGACAGCTCGGAGCCTGGAGCCTGCTTTGGATTCTGTGTCTCCCTCTCTCTCTGCCCCTCCCCTGCTCATGCTCTGCCTCTCTCTGTCTCAAAAATAAATAAAAACATTAAAAAAAAATTTTTTTTAAAAAACCATTAAAATATTAACCCTAGGAGTGCCTGGGTGGCTCAGTTGGTTGAGTGACCAACTCTTGGTTCCGGACCAGGTCATGATCTCATGGTTCGTGGGTTCAAACCCCACATCGGGCTAAGCACTGGCAGCACAGAGCCTGCTTGGGATTCTCTCTCTCTCCCTCTCTCTCTGCTCCCCCCCCCCCAATAAATAAACTTAAAAAAATATATTAACCCTATACTTTTGTGAAATAATTCCTTTTCTTAATCTTGATGCCTGTGTACAAATGATGACAAGTTAAGAATAACCTAATTGAGGGAGACCAAAGTTAAAAAAGTCTTGAAAATGGGGCACCTGGGTGGCTAAGTTGGTTAAGTGTCTGGCTTTTGATCTCAACTCAGGTCGTGATCTCATGGTTGGGAGATTGAGCCCCGAGTCGGCCAGCTCTGTGCTGAGTGTGGAGCCTGCTTGGGATTTTCTCTCTCTCCTTCTCTGCCCCTCCCCCATTCACGCTCACTTGCTCTCTCTCTCTTTCTCTCCCCCCCCCTAATAAATAAATAAACTTAAAAAAAGTCTTGAAAATGTGAAATAAAAAAATTTTGGTGCCATTCTAGGATTTGTAGGCATCCATTAATGCACAGATGATTTATGTCTAGAAATTGCCCTGCTCAGGAAGCCACTGCTGGGAGGCAGCTTTTCTGGCCATCCTTCCTGCTTGCTTGTTGGCTGACAGGACTCTATGTCAGCTGTTTCCTTTCTAGATGGGTTGGTGAAGATATCCTTAACCCTGGCTCCACGGTAGAGTCGTCAAAGTGTTGAAGCCCCACCACCAGAGATTCTGATTTAAGCAGACTGACGCCTTGACTTTGTAGCTTTTCAAAAAGTCTCTGAGTGATGCTGCTGTAGATTCAAGGTGGAGAGGCACAGGGGACTGTTACTTGTTCCCAGCTAGACTGAAAGCTCTATGAAGAGGACGAGGACCTTGTCACCATTGTACCCAGCACCTAACTGTGTGCCTGGCGTTCAGGGAAGGCTCAATATCTGCTTGTGGAATGAATGAATCAATTCCTCTGAGCAACAGAAAGGCTGGAAGAGGGTTGGATCTCTTCGTTTCCGGTCAGTGCTGATGTAGGAGAGTATGTTATATTAGACTGTGTCTCCCCTGAATACCAGCTGTCATCTGGAAGAAGCTCCTGGAAGAGATCCTAGGAAAACAGATACATTGAGCAGCCCTCTCGGAAGAGACAAGCCTGCCAGCTGGCAGTGTCTTCATGAAGCAAGGCAGGTTGAGAACTTTGGAATAAGAATTTTATCAGGGGCTGGGGTGTAGGTGTATGTGAATGCGGAGGTGGGGCTGGTTGGGGACACTACCAGGAGGTTCTCTGAAAGGAACTGTGTGAGGGTTGGTTTGAAAGGAAGGAGTGTGTTTATCTTTGCCAGATATCATGGACTTCCTGACCTACCAGTTGACTGTATCAGAATAAAGGCACAGACTTCAGAGTCGCCAGAGTGCAGTGAGGTTTGTCTGGGAAGATTTCTCAGGGCTTGTGAATTTTTAGCTGATCTTAACATGTATAAAGAAAATTCACTGGTGGTTAGGAGGGCCAGGTGGAATATAATTTGCAGAGGTGAGTGAGAAAATTGTTAAATTTGGAGAAGAAGGGTAGACAGAACGACTTGTTTGAAACAAAAGAATTTGGGGAGAAAATGAGATGTGTGAGTTAACATGGTACTGAACAGCTGTTTGAGGGGTAGACTTGGCTCTTACTTATGATTGACTGTAAAAGTCACTGAACTTCTGAGGTGGGTCTCCCAACCAGTGGGATTTCCCAGGGGCTGTTTCAAAGCACTTGTAAACTATGGTAACATTCAAGGTAAATAAAGAGTATGTTCTGTAAACCTTATAAAAATCTGATAACGGTAGCTTTGCCTGCTACCTAGAGTCTAGGAATAGGAAATCAAATGTTATGTTCATTATGGTACTTAAAATATATTTAAGGGGTGCCTGAGTGGCTTAGTCAGTTGAATGTCCGACTCTTGGTTTCTGCTCAGGTCATGATCTCATGGTTATGAGATTGGACCCTGCATCGAGCATGGAGTCTGTTTGGGATTCTCTCTTCCTCTCTCTCTGCCTCTCCCCCACTTGTGTGCATGCTCTCTCTCTCTCAAAAATAAATATTAAAAAATTATATATATCCTTACGTGTATGTATATATTTAAGTTCAACCTGTACACTCTGTTATCCTTTTAGTTGTGTTTTCCCTTGGCATTACTTGAAAGGTATGCTCATGACATGGGTCCTGGATCCATTTCGTGTTACAGTTGGGTTCTTTGACCCTTCCTTAGAGGGCACCAGGTGCTTCCTCTTCTAACCATTTGCAAAGTCAGGATTTGATTGGAGGACCATTGAAAGGACTGCTGGGAGTGAGGAATGGTAGGAGCGTTCGATAGGATCTGGGCACAGCGACTCGCTTGATCCTGCCCCAATATTTTGACCTTGATTTGAACAGTTCGGTGAGCAGGCAACTCAAGTAGTTTTTTTCCCACTGAACTAGAACTTTCATTGTTCTGCAGAGGAAGATGAGTCATAGCCTAGTTCTACCATTGTGTCAAAGTGAAATTTTATTCTAGGACTAAGGGAACACAGGTCAAACTTTCTGTCTAAACCAGAGAATTGAATCTTGGGTTGTGAACTGGGCAAAAATAAGTGTGGTTCCCTGTGAGGGTGGCTGGTAAGTTAGAGAGATATTTTCTTGTAAGAAATTTTTGGTTCCATACCTCATTTTTAATAATATATTTAAGTATCTTTTAAAAAATACCTTAAGTAATCAGCTTCCTTCTTAAAAAAATCCAGTGCTGAATAAACATTATACAGAGTAGAAAATTATTCCCTCTCCCCTCCGTTTATGTCTGTTAACCATTGTTAATAGTTTTGTTTGGCCATACCTTTTTCTGTGAATACACAAATGGGCAGCTTTGTATCCAGGTTTTCACAAGCATGACTTTTCTTTTTGAACCAAAGTCAGAACCATACTGTGATGGTAGTATCCCATTTAAAAAATTTATTGGAAATAATGACCTGTGTACATAGATCTTAGTTCATTTGTGTAATTGCTGGGGGGCAGGTAAGTGTTTTCTGTGAAGTTGCTATCCACGAAGTGTAGAGAAATAAAAAGTAGTATATAAATGTTTGGACTTTTCTTTCCTTTTCTTTTCTTTTCTTTTGTGAAATTGAACTTCTCTGCATATGTTTAATGGCCCTTTGGAAAAATTCTTCAATAAATTGCCTTTTCATACATTGGGCCCTCCCCCTTTTTCTGTTGTCTGGATCTCTGACTTCAAACTCTTCCTGATTCGGAGGGAAATTCCTACAAAATTGCAAATTTTAAGTGACTTATGTGAATTTCTTTTGCATTTAAAGACGGTTAACTTCCAACTTAAAAGACACAAGTGATTTCTGGATTTCTGGGATAGAGTTTCGAGTCTTTGGATTTGGATTCTGTATTTTCTCTTTATCTTTTGACTGGTGTGGCCGCTGTCATCATTCTGGACTCTGCTGAGGCTGGTGATTATTTAGGTGCCCTCACTATTTTATTACATTTTTCTATACCCATGAATTACTCTCATAGGGATGGTAGGGCCCAGAGGTATTCACAGAATGCCCTTTTTCCATGTAAGTTGTGGAGCATGATACACTTAATGGGGACACACTGTGTAGCTAGACTCACAGTTGAGTCCTAGTCACCCTGCATCGGATCTCAGTTTCCTTGCTTGCAAAATGGTAATAAAGGGACTGTTGTGAGTCTTTAAAGGTGTACATATGCAAACTCTCTTGCACATTCTTTGGCAAATTGCAGGAAGGATTATAGTAAATGGTGGCTGTATTTGTTAGTAGAGCCTTTCAAGTTAATCTGGGAAAAAATGAATACCGCTTAGATGTTAGATAAAGATAAGATATTAGTTTAAATTAGGCCCCATGTGCATCATCGTACTGAAAATTGACCAGTTCGTCCTCATCCTTCGATCTAGATCTGTTAGTAATTTTTCACGTCAAAGCATCAAGGCTGTAATTCTATGCTGGACTCTAACCGCAGACCCAGTACATGGCAAGAAAACAGAGCTGTACATGACAGCAAATGGCCTGCAGTTGCTTGGAGAATATCTTTGTGGCACGGTGCCCGAAATGTTTTGCTGGTTTCAAAGTTCACTTTCATTTATTCAGAAAGGTTTTTATTGTTTGCAAGCAAGCAAGACAAGCAAAGGAAAAGGGCACACAGGTTCCCATATGGTTCTGTGCTGTACGACCTATTTGCCTTTTGGTGCCTTATATAAAAAGCTTTATTTAGTCTGCAGAGAGGACTATTTCTCCAAATAGAGGAGAACCGTCATAATGGTCTGGAAACCTGATAGATTTCAGTTTAATGCCACTGATCCAGATACTGCCAGAGGCTGGAATGCACAGAGGTTGTGAGATAGGCATCTCGCACAAATTCTTCCAGGTCACATGCATATCATCAATGGAGATACCTTATCAAATAGCAATCCTCTTGGTCCTCTGAGATTCAGCTCCTCCTGTCACAGCAGCACTGACCCTTTTCTCCTGGCCCAGCCAGCCCCTAGCTAAAACCTGCCGCCAGAGCGAGTCTCCTGGCTTTGACCCGACCTGTTTTCTTGTTCTACTCTTGGATCCTGTGCCTTTAGCTTCTGATTTAGCCTACTCCTTTTCTGGTGTTAGTAGCTCCTGGATTGTGTTTGACAGAAGAAATTTATTTTCCCAACAGATTCACTTTCTCTTTAGATAACTCCAACCTACTCATGCAATCTGGTATCTGGCAATACTCTGAGAACTGTTAGTTGTTAATAAAAATTTAATGGGTAACTCTGAATAAGTAGTGTTACAGCAGGAAAAGGAAAAGCATAGTGTGTGTGCGTGCGTGTGCATGCGTGTGTGTGTGTGTGTGTGTGTGTGTGTGTGTGTATGTGTGGCAGTTACTTATGGGACATTTGGAAATAGAAGAGAAAGACATCATGAAAAGAAAATACTTATTATATTTTATGTCTGCTGATACAAATTCTTTAAGACAATTATTTCATTCTGTCTTTGCTCATATGCAAAGTTGGGGTGACTGGGTGGCTCAGTCTGTTGGACTTCCGACTCTTGAATTTTCGGCTCAGGACATGATCTTGCGTTTCGTGGGTTCAAGCCCCACATTGGGTTCTGTGTTGACAGCATGGAGTCTGCTTGGGATTCTTTCTCCCTTTCTGTCTGCCCCTCCCCCGCTTGCTTGAGTGTGCATTCTCTGTCTCAAGATAAATAAATAAACATTTTAAAAAATCATGTTTGACTTCATAGTGATGGATTCTAAGCTGGGAGGTTATGGATATTTTGCAAGTAGGCTGAGAAAATAGTTCTCAAGTTCCATTGGATCCTTCTTACCTATCCACCTCCTTCCTACCTAATTTCTTCTGCGGTTACAAGGAGACTCTTATGTTTTATGATGAGAAGTTATTTTGTGGCTCAACAAACTGTGTAGTATTACAAAACAAAAGTCTTTGAGATTGTATTCTGTGTATTCACTGAATTTGTTGCTGGACCTCATGCTGCAAAATTTCTCCGAGTAATAAAACCTAAATAAAAATAAATGGCGTTGAAGGCGTACCTACCTCTTGATACTGAAATAAAGAATTGGCATTTACGTCCCATAACTTGGAAGTCTCTAGCAAGTAATACGTGCCTGGAGTTTTATGATGAACAATTCTTATCCTACTGGGTTTGTATTAAGAAGAAAGTAAGCATCGATTTCTCTATAATTTTCTAAAATTTCTCATCTATTCACATTTCTTAAATCAAGTGGTACATAGTGCTTACTTTTCTGTTAACCTCAAGTAAGCCACACATCTAAGAATTAGAAGGGAGAAAAAAAGCAGCCCCCAAATAAAAGATTCAGAGAACATTTATTCAGATCTGCTGTTTTCTGGGTCCTGCTATAGGTCCTGTTGTTTTAAATCTGTTTTTAAACTTAATGATTCTCCTCACTGGTAGGCCAGGACCTCTGCAGATACCATGCAGACTGTAGAGAGGTGACAGTGGCCATTTGTGTGCAGTCAGGGAGATCTGTGAAGCACATTAGGCCCTCTGTTAGTGACTGTTTTGTTAATTCACGTTTAGGTATTCAGTTTCTAGATACAAATCAGAAGGGTAGTGGGCTCGAGTGCTGCTAAATATTAACACGTTGGCAATAATGAGATGTGCTGATTATACATACAGGAGACAAAATAAAAGTACAGAGCGGTGCAAAGTAGCCTCAAAGCTTAACAACTTGGGTCAAAATGGTGCTAGATTTTGCAACCCCAAATGGTGAAAAACCATTAACACATGAGAAAGCTTTTCCCGTGAAATGGCTGCACAACTGAGGGGAGGCAGTATATGGCTTTCTGGGCTAGAAACCCTGGGCTCTAGAATCCTGTTTGCATATTTTGTCAGACCCCAACGAGCACAAAGCTCCTTTCTCCAGCTCTGGAGTCGCCTGCTGGTTAGGCTCACGGGCACTGCTGGTTTGCAGCTGCTGGGGGTTGGTACTTTGTGGCCAGAGTTCAGTGACTTTCAGAAGCACTGTAAATGTTCTCGGTACTGTGTGGTAGGCAGGCTGCATCCTCAAGACTTATTCTACTCTTAAATGATCAACAGTGCACTTCTTTTCCAGGAATTCCTTTCTGACCTTCACGTATGGGTTGGATGCCCCTCTCCTCTGCTCCTACACCTTCCCTCCTGGGCTCAAATTCAGTGATTCCTAGATGTGGTCCTCTGTCACAACATTTATGACAGATTTCATAGGTCAGTGTTTTTGAAAGTGTGGCCTGGCCTCTCTCTTACAGGGTGTGGCCTTGAAACCTGTGTTTTAATAATCTCTCCAAGTGGTCACTGTGCATGCTTGAGAACCTCAGCTTTAGAGATGACCTTGAAGACGGGCTCTCTGCTTCTTTGTGTTTGAATCCTCAGACCTAGCCTAGCTCCTGGCACATTTTTGTGGCTCAGATATTTTTCGTTATTGTTGTTGTTCAGTGAATGAGATAGAATTCCATTGAGAAATGTATGGAAAGCAGGTGCGCATGTGGAATCCAGCAGCACAGTCAAAGCCACGCCAGTGATTCTCAACCGTTTTTCTTGATCGTTTTGTAAATCCACAGAAACGTGAAACTGAAAATGTACTGTGGATGTACCAGAATTAGCTTTTCTTTTCTTGCCCAAGAAAATATCCTGTATGTGATTGTTTTATTTTTACCTTGTTTGAAATAAGCTTTTATTTCAGGCTGGTTTTACATTGATAGTAATGTGAATGCAAAGGTATGGGAAGTCCCTGTACATCCCTCACCCAGTTTCTTCTTTCCTCCCTGATTGACATCTTATGTTACTATGTTACATTCACTGTGTCACAATTAATGGACCAATATGGATCCATTATTATTAGTAGTAGTAATACCATTTTTTAAAGTAGGCTTCATGCCCAGCACACAGCCCACCATGGGCTTGAAGTCACAATCCTGAGATCAAGACCTGAGCTGAGATCAAGAATAGGATGCTTAGGGGCACCTGGGTGGCTCAGTCGGTTAAGCGTCCAACTTCAGCTCAGGTCATGATCTCGCGGTTCGTGCGTTCGAGTCCCACGTCAGGCTCTGTGCCAACAGCTCAGAGCCTGGAGCCTGCTTCAGATTCTGTGTCTCCCTCTCTCTCTGCCTCTCCCCTGCTCATGCTCTGTCAAAAATAAATAAACATTAAAAAAAATTAAAAAAAAAGAATAGAATGCTTACCTGAGTGAGACATCCAGACACCCCATAGTAATATCATTAATTAAAGGCCTCCATAAGAGTTATTATTAAAAGTTTGTAGATTAGGAGGTAAAATAATGTTTATTACACGTACCAAGTCTTTCTTGCTTGAGGTTCTGCGTTTGAATTCTTACCTGCCGTCACAGTTGCAAGTATGTTCATAAAGCAAGAGGGGGCCGATTCCTGTGATAGATTCTGAAGCAGGTGTTTTCAGGTGTCATTGGTCTTCCAGGATCTAGAAGAGGGGAAAGTTATTTTGAAAGGCTACATTTGGTTCATGTATCTGAAAGTACTCCATATTAATAAAAATATTTGTTGACACCTCAGGTTTTGTTAGATAGGATATTTGTTTTATCTATTTATAGTGTATTCAGACAGAGTTACTATTCAGAATATTTGATGAATGGTAGGATGGGCCCGAACCGATCAGATAGATGTCCAGATAATCAGAATGGTTGATGGCTGGTAAATAGGTCTCTCAGTCCTACTACTATCTAAAATGCCCTAAAAATGTCTCTTGTCATCGCCAAATGTCTCGCAAGATCACTCCGGGTCAGAAGCCCCTGATAGAAAGCATTTAGAGCAGCCTGTCCTGCTCCTGTAAGTGCTACAGAAATATGTGCTGTTATTATTATTGTTGGTGTCTTCCTTCATTTCACTTATTTATTTCTGATATATTTAAAAACATGCAGGTAAGAAAGACATCAGGATTTTTTTCTCTAGTGAAATCACCACTTGTCTTAAAAATAAGGCTGTATTTCGGGGCGCCTGGGTGGCTCAGTCGGTTGAGCGTCTGACTTCAGCTCAGGTCACGATCTCACGGTTCGTGAGTTCGAGCCCCGCGTCAGGCTCTGGGCTGATGGCTCAGAGCCTGGAGCCTGCTTCCAATTCTGTCTCCCTCTCTCTCTGCCCCTCCCCCACTCATGCTCTGTCTCTCTCTGTCTCAAAAATAAATAAACATTAAAAAAAAATTAAAAAAAAATAAAGCTGTATTTTTGATGATAAGATGTACTCACAGTTTGTCAGAGACACGTATGTATGGCAGGAGGAAATGCGGGTTCTTCCACAGAAGACGTCTTCGGCTTTCCTCACCTGCTGTCTTCCTTCCTGACATCTCAGCACCCTGAAATGGGAGACTGGTAGGACAGTCCCCAGGTGTGGAATCGGAGACCAGCAGCACTCCTCTGAGTTTCCTCCCACCATCCTGCAGCCTACTTTGAGCTGTGAACAGTTCAGCCAGGAGAGGAGCCTTTTACTTTGGCTTCTGCCAAATTCCCCTCATTTCCTCATGATGATATGTTATTAGTATCCTGATCCCTGTTATTTGTTAAGTTAATCTGCACTTCAGGGATCTCAGTAGATCACAGAGTTTCATTTTCAGTGACTTCATTTCGTAATGTATGCTCTGGGTAGGTGAGACTAGACTAGAGACATTGAAGCCCAACAATTTAATATCTACAAATAATATTTTATATTTAACCTTCCTATCCATTTCTCTTCAGCATTCTGGAAACAGATGCTTAAGTTGTTTAAACAGACAGTCCCCTGTGGCTTATCCAAGGTATCCGTTTTCCTATTGACAGGATATAGACTTATTTTTTTAATCCCCAAATCCATGAGAACTGAATATCCAGTGGGACATGAAGGTCAACGCAAATCCCCCCCCCCCCCCCCCCCCCCCCCCACGTTAGAATCATGGATCGTGAGGCTTCCTGTGGAAACTCTTACAACCTTATTTTTTTCTGCTTTGAATCTGCTCAGCAGTTCCGGCAAACATTTATTCATCAATATCCATTGATTATTATAAAAATAATTAAAAAAATATCTAACTATGAGATAAAAGATAATTGTAGTAATTAAAAATTCTTTAAGATATGACATCCTGTTGGCTAAATCATTGTTAGGTCTACTCAGACAATTACTTGTCTTCAGAGGGTAGGTTTCACATGTATCAGCTATAATCAGTCCATTGCTGTAGGAAGTGGAGAGAGGGTAGAGCCTGTCTTTCCTTCACTCCTCTCTTGTCCCCAAGCACAGTTGGGACTTTGGAGTCAGACTGCCTTGAGTGTCAGTCAGTTCAGGGACTTGCATTTACTAACTCTGTGAGTCCTCGACAGGTTGCTTGATTGTAAGTGTTTTGACCTCTGATCATAAAAGTATTTACCTCATATGGATCTTGTGGAATTAGATTACACAGTTATCCTATGTAGAAGGCATTTAATGCATGTTGTTAAAAATAGGAACAACAATAATGTTACTACTAACATTGCTACAATTGTTAACATATTAAAAATACTGGAAATTACCCTATGTGATAGAGCTGCCAAAATGAATCAGACTTAGCTGAATTAAAGTTTGATTCTTTTTGTGAGCTCTTTTTAGGTGATGGTAAGCCTAAAATAACTGAAAGATAGAGTGGTAGGTATAAAAATCTAGGTTATTCATTCTTACACTGAATAGTCGATTATAACTTCGGAATTTAAAGCACTAACTTTTGTTGCTGTTCCATGAAAATCCTCCTTGCTAATTTCTTGATAGTAACTGTTTTCTTAGCTTGGTAACTCTTGTGTTGTTAAAATAAGGTATTCCTGGGGCACCTGGCTGGTTCAGTCAGTAGAGCATGCAGCTCTTGATCTGAGGGTTATAGGTTCGATCCCCACATTGGGTGTAGGGATTTCTTAAAAGTAAAATCTTAAACAAATAAAATAAAATAAGGCATTCCTTATTTCATAAAAAAATCATTCTTTATCTCTACTGTTGAGTGTTTTTTTTTCTTTTAAAAATCAGAGTAATATCAAGTTAGGAAAAAGGAAAAAATTCATTCCTATTTCTACCATGTTAACACAGTAGTAACTTTAATATCTCATCTTCCCATTTAGTCTCCATATTTGTAATATATACCTTAAAACAATTGTAATTACGTAATACTCCTAATTTTTTATTCTGGTATCTTAGTTTTATGTCATTTCATAGATATTTTTCATGCTTCTGTTAGATCTACTATAATTTATTTAGCTCTCTCCCTGTTTTTTGGTATTTAGTTTATTCCTAGTTTTTCAACATTATGGGTAATAGCACAGTGAAAATTATCTTTATGGATCTGTAAAATGGATGTAATGAAAATATCATAAGGTTGTCATGAGGATTATAAAAGTGAATAGGTACAGAACAGTTTCTTAGGCACAGAACTCTTACCATTTGGGGCCAAATAAATCTTTGCTGTGGGAGCTGTCCTGTGCAGTGTCCATGTTTCACAGCATCCCTGGCCTCTATCCGCCGGTTATGATAAACCATAATGTCTCCCAGCAGTGTCACGTGTCTCCTAGGGCGCAAGATAATTCCCAGTTGAGACCTCCTGGTGTAAAGCCCTTAGAACGGCCTGGCATTGCTCTAGCGAGTGCTGCGCAAATATTTGCTGTTACTCTGATTGCTCTTGGTATCATTCTTTGTTTCAGTTACTTATTTCTGATAAGTCCCTAGACATAGAATTTCTGAGACAAGGGGTTTAATATTAGGGTTTCTGACATATATTACTAAATGCTTTCTAGAAGGACTGTATTAGTTTAATGCCATCAGTTGTATATAAATATGGCAGTCACTTTGGGATCCAGCCGTTGATCACTTGTGAATCCCCATATTGTTTTATTTTCAGTTTCTGTAATTACTAGTCAACACAAGCATTTTCTATGTTTCTTTACTTGTATTGCCCCATCTGAAGGCTCTGGTAGTGGCTTTTGTTGATTTAGCCCTCCCCCCAGCCTCCCAGCCCCAAGTCTCCCTTCCCCCAGCCTCCCTCCCCCCAGCCTCCCTTTCCCCAGCCTCCCTCCCCCCAGCCTCCCTCCCCCCAGCCTCCCTCCCCCCAGCCTCCCTCCCCCCAGCCTCCCTTCCCCCAGCCTCCCTCCCCCAAGTCTCCCTCCCCCAAGTCTCCCTTCCCCCCAGTCTCCTTCCCTTCAGCCTCCCTCCCCCGAGTCTCCCTCCCCCCAGCCTCCCTCACCCTTTTTTGAGTTGCTTTACCATCCACCACTTGAGGTTGAAAAAGTCATACCCTCAATAACCAAGTCTGTATTATATTTCTTTGCTTGACCTTCGATAGCATCCAAGTTGTACATTGTCAAGTTCCTTTCAGGTTATTGTGTTTTACCCCTACAGTCCTTTGTGATTTCAGATTAAGACATGATAATTGACAATGTCCCATAATGTTAGAACTTTCAGGATTTAAGTATTAGGTGACATCCTCTTTTTGGGAGGATCGTTTTGTGGAGGATTGGCTTTGTATTCTGTGGTATGTGTCCCCCCACTAATGCGGTTGCCATAGGTGTACCCTTTTGGAACTCATCCCAGTCCTCACTGTGGCAGAGGCTGTCACTGCCCCACCCACCTGGGGCCTGGGGCCTTCCACCTGCCGGCACTTGCATTCCTTTGCCTGAGGGCATTCTCTGGCTGGAGGAGCTCACACCCAGGGCTGGCAGGAAGTGCCAGCTGTCAGCAGCCAACAGCCAGTGACTGCTCTGGTATAAATCCCTTTTTGCATCTCAGGTGAGCTGCCTTTGAGACGAGCATTGTACCCTGAGGTTCTCAGAGTTCCTACTTGGATTATGATTCAGTGGTAACTTGCTTAAAAATGACCCTTTTATTAGCTACTTTTCCTTCCCTGTCTCACTTCTTCATTCCCCACCCAGTGTATTTTGGGATCACCTCCAAAATAAACTACAGTTGACCTTGAATAGCACAGATTTGAACTGCGTGGGTTCACTTAATATGCAGATTATTTCCCGGTGAATACAGTACAGTATTCTAAATGTATTTTCTCTTCCTTATGATTTTCTAAACATTTTCTTTTCTTGAGCTTACTCTATTGTAAGAATACAGTATATAAGACTGTGTTGATTGTTGATGTTATTGGTGAGGCTTCCAGTCAACAGTTGGCTGTTAGTAGTTCAGTTTTTGGGGGAGTCAGAAGTTGCCTGTGGATTTTGGACTGTGCAGGGGGTTGGTATCCGGGTCGCTCATACCTACACGTGACGTTAACCAACTTTCCCCTTGATCTTGGCCCTTCTGTTTGACCTTGATGCAGCGATGCAAGAAGAAGAAAAGTCAGACCAGGAGAGCCCAAATCTTTTGAAGGCCTGTCTGTGTAGAAAGGAGATGAGTTTAGTTGCACTGCTTCAAGAGACAACTTGAACACGTCAATATTCTAGTGATGCTGCTGCCCAGGGAGTTTGGAGAGTCGCTGGACTGTGTGATGGGATTGAAGCCACAGCAGGAAGGCTTTCAGTGTCCCCACCTAATGTGACTTTCCGCCCACTTCCTCCACACCACGGACTGACTTGGGCTTGCTGAGTTTCAGAAAGCCTGGTTTTTCAGTCTGTGGCTTTCTCCACATGGAGAGTGACTGACGTTAGGAAGCAAAAAGAATCCTCGCCTACTACTTTCCTAGTTTTGTCCTTGTTTTTGAGATACTGTTAATGCTTTGGGAAATTTTTTGGCTTGCAGTTCTGCTAGTTTGGCAGGCAGGGCATTATTAGTTTCAATTGCAGGCTTAGTCCAGGGGGCCGTTTGAGTGAAAAGCATTCAGGAGTTGAGGGAAGACGACCTTGATGGGTCTATTTCTGAAAGGGGCTTTGCAGGGCCACTGAGGGCAGTGCCTTTAATGTTAGAGGCACAGGTTGGTTGATTCTAGGGATTTCTGTCCTGATGCTGCCACTTCCTTACTCAAAGGTAATAATAGAAACAAAGGCCAAGTTAATAATAGTAATAATAATAGGAGACCAAGAAAATGAGTAAAATAAATAGAGTTGTAAATATTTTCTTGGTTAATTAACAAAGATCAGCTCATTCAAGCTGATTTGTAAAACGTCAAATATGGCTAGAATATAAGAGCTAACTTTTATGTGGGTGGAGTCAGAATGCTGAGGTCCTATGTGGGCACCCCACATTAAGGTAGAAGTTTCTCTCTCAGGCCCTTCCTCAAAGAGCCCTCCCAGGGAGGGTAATTGATCGGCATACTGCATGGGCATCTGTCTCCCTGACCTGTCCCACACCCTGACACCTGCCCCATCATCCAGCTGCTTTCCTTTGGTGCCCTCTTTTCAGACAGCAGACTTCCAGGAGCACTTGTCTTAAAGCCACATAGCTGTTTTGTTTCCTTGCCAGCAAAATATTGAATGTAGTTTCTAAAAAGCCAAGGTCATTATATGGTCTTTAATGACCTTAGCTGTATGTGAATGTAACCCGGAATGAGCCAAAGTGAATGTTGGCCAACAAAGGTTTCTCGTTTTCTGTGGAAAGTTCTTCCTTTGTTGTTTGTGATTAATAACTGAATAGGATATAAAGCCAAGTGATTTCATTGTTGAACACAGACTCGAAGGTCATGAGAACCTGCCCGTTCAAATTAAACTTTGCCAAGATATGGTCAAAAGGTCTGCATTAACACCTGGATAGTTTTTGAAACAAGGTAGAGAAAAACAAAGCGAGGAAACACTGTTCTTCACACGACGTGAAAATTGGTATCAAGTACATCAAGTGATGTGTCAGAATAGATGACCTGGGAGCCTGAGTTGCGCTGGGAAAAACGCTTTAGAATAAAGGTGTCCTGAGGACCTAGTGTGGACCAGGTTGTTCAGAATGAGTCTCTTGTGCCAAGAAATGTGGCAAAGAATTAGTTGTAGGCGCAACTACTTTGTTAATAGTTGATTTTTAAATTTTGTATCCTGCTGGTCTGCTATTTGAAATGTGATTTTGAATCAAGTTTCTTAGTACTTAGCACTTTGAATTTTATTGTTTTCAAAAGCGTTTAAGAGTCACACATAACGACTGATGAAAATACAGTGGTACTTGCATTTGAAAATAGCGAGACGCCCCCAAATGACACAGTGTCTTATAGAACTGTACTTTGTGCATATTTTTTTTTCTAGGGTTTTGAGTTAGAAGTGACAAAGACTTCTGTCATCTTTACTCTCCCTACTTGGAGAAGGAGTTGCCCCCGGTTCTTAGTCATATCTTTGTAAACATACGTCCATTTGTATGATGAATTGTCACAAGACCTAGCGGCTGTAACTTTGATACCCTAAGGGTAGATTAATTTTGAAAGCGACACGCTGAGAGCCTGGTTTTTCCGGGACTGGCGTGGTGTAAGATGGTGGAGGGATGACTGGGCCTGGTTGGGTCCTGTTCTTTCCTCTGTTATTACTTGCTTGCTTTCCAGCTGGATCTTAAATCTCTTCTCCCAGGACAGCTTCTAGGCCCTAAGTCAACCGGTAGGAATTTGTGTGGTAGGAATAATTGCAGATGGGTGGAGATACAGACTACTCACTTAGTTCCCATTAGAATTTTTCCCTGCTGAAAGCAAACAAACAAAATCGAAATTCTCTGGGGCCCCTGGGTGGCTCAGTCTGGGTTGAGCATCTGACTTAGGCTCAGGTCATGATCTCACAGTTCATGAGTTCGAGCCCCGCGTTGGGCTCTGTGCTGACAGCTTGGAGCTGGGAACCTGCTTCAGATTCTGTGTCTCCCTTTCTCTCTGGCTGTCCCCCGCTCTCTCTTGCGTGTGTGCGCATGTACTCTCTCTCTCTTTCTCTCTTTCTCCCTAAAAAATAAATAACCATTAAAGAAAAAATTAAAAAACAAACAAAATCCTCTAAACCATTATAATTTTATTGGAATTGAATTATCCCTGTTGAAGAAGTTTTCTCACATGGCTCTAACTTAACTTCTTCTGAATGATCAGGATTTTTCTCTTTTTCCTAAGGCTACATCAGGTTATTTCTTTGGTAATTCAGTGACTATTTATTGTATATTTATGGCATATAAGGAACTATGTGAGAGAGGCCAGGGAATAACACAGTTTCTTCCTTCTTGAAATTAAGAATCTCAGGGCGCGTGGGTGGCTCAGTCGGTTAAGCATCCGACTTCGGTTCAGGTCATGATCCCACGGTTCGTGGGTTCGAGTCCCGCATCGGGCTCTGTGCTGACAGCTCAGAGCCTGGAGCCTGCTTCAGATTCTGTGTCTCCTTCTCTCTCTGCCCCTCCCCTGCTCACCCTGTCTCTCTCTGTCTGTCAAAAATGAATAAATGTAAAAACAGTTTAAAAAAATTGAAAAAAAAATCTTAAAAAAAAAAAATCTCAGGGGGCACCTGGGTGGCCCAGTTGGTTAAGCATCTGACTTGGCTCAGGTCATGATCTCACAGTTCATGAGTTTAAGCCCTGCATCGGGCTCTGTGCTGACAGCTCACAGCCTGGAGGCTGCTTCGGATTCTGTGTCTCCCTCTCTCTCTGCCCCTCCCCTGCTCTCTCTCTCTCTCTTTCTCTCTCAAAAATAAATAAACATTAAAACAAAAAAAGAAAAAAGAGTCTCATGAGGTAGGGTGCCTGGCTGGCTCAGTCTGTAGAGCATGTGACTGTCAATCTCAGGGTCATGAGTTTAAGCTCCATGTTGGGCGGGGAGCCTACTTAAAAAAGAAAAAAAAAAAAGAATCTCATGGAGGGTGCAGATCAACATGGGTGCATATATATGTCTATAATATTATTAACTCCTCACCTTCCCAAATATTTTGTTTCAATTAAGGAACAAACTATCATGTGAATTCAGAAGATGGGGGGGGGCGTATAGGGCTGGGGAGGAAACTCTGAAGCCGTTATGAAAGGGGATGCCATTTGGTATAACATATGCCATGGTAAGCAGGTTCCTTCATCCCGTAACATATAGAAGTGCCTCACTTTAAAGGCAGTGGATGACCTTTGGGAGGTTTTGTGGTGTCGCATTTCATGATCCCAAGAAGTTAATCTTTCAAAGGGGTTTATTTATTTTGAGAGAGAGGGAGAGAGAGAAAGAGAGTCAGAGAGAGGGAAGAAAAGAATCCCAAGCAGGCTCTTTGCTGACCTTGCAGAGCCTGATGCGGGGCTCCAATTCACAAATTGCGAGATCATGACCTGAGCCGAAGTCAAGTCAGATGCTCAACAGACGGAGCCACCCAGGTGCCCCTCAAAGGGGCTTAGGATGCAAATAGAAGGGAGGATAGTACGGGGGGTTGCTGTGATACACTGAGGGGAGGACACCAAGGAGGTGGACATTGGGGTTGACAGCTTGGGAATATCTTGGCTCTGTTGAAGAATTAGATGGAATTATGTCATAGCTCACTTCATGGTTTTAATATTTAAGATTCTGCTGCCAGAAGCTGAGCTCACTCTTCTTTTGGGTGTAACTGGGATCGAAAGAACTTGAGCGTGAAAGATTCTTTCCTTTCGTATTTACAGTATCAGTTTCTAGTTTAGGAGCTTAGCTGATACCTGCGGAAATTGCTTCTGATTGTGACCTGCTTCCCTCTGCTGTCTCTTTTGTGCTTTTCCTAGTTATTTTCCCTTCAAGATAAAAGGAGGTGTGTAGACCAGATTTCATTCTTTTGGGTCAGTTTGTGAGGGATGGCCCCCCTTTTAATTTGTGGATAGGTGCTGGTCTGTGTGTTTTGTGCAATTAGGGCTAGAGGCTTGGACAGTTACTGCCGTGCTCTCCCTGCTCTGTGTTTCTGCTTCTGATTTTTTATTTCAGTTTGTGATTCACAGGCAGAGATGAATGACTGAGAAATGTTGCAGCTGAGTGGGTGTGTTTGTTTCCTATCGCTGCTGTAGCAAAGTCACATGGATTTGATGGCTTCCAATAACATACATTTGTTATCTTACAGTTCTGAAGGTCAGAAGTCAGACACAGGTCTCACTGTACTAAAGTCAAGGCTTTTGACAGGGCTGCATTCCTCCTGGAAACTCTAGGGGAGCTTCCTTGCCTTTTCCAGCTTGAAGAGGCTGCCCCCATTCCTTGGCTCGTGGCCCACCCCACCTTCAGAACCAGCCAATGGTGGGTCGAGTCCTACTTACACTGTGGTGGATAACTCTTAATTTTCATTTTTTTAAAAAATAGAACCTCTGCACAGAGAATTTTGCACAGTGTTTAATTCCCCAGTCATTCTTGCATGTTCAGAATAAATGTCATCACGTTTTTGGGGACAGCTGACTTATAATTAATTAAAAAATAGAAGCCTTTTTTTTTTCGTGTATATGTGTATACATACCATATTACGATGTATCTCATTGTCTGATGATGGGGAAGAGGGAAGGAGTGAGCCTGGTGCTTTCAACCACAGGGGCAGGTATTGGATTGAAACTCTGGAGTGGGTCATGAAGAGTAGAAGTAACTTCACCGTGACAAAAACATGTAAACCACTCATGATTCTCCACTTTTCACACTTTATTCTGAAGCCATATACTTCAATTAATGTGATTTGGTGGTTTTCTCTCAGTGTTATTTGGCAGGATGTTATTAAGAAGAGATACCCAACACAATGTTGAAGTGTATTTGGGAACGAAATGAGTAGCCAAACAAAAAATGAAATTTAAAAAGTCTTACTACTGTATGAAAATTGAAGAAGGTCAGAGGTTAGTTAAGAGAGTGTTGGCCTTTGGAATTTTATTTTAGGAAATCAAATATTATCGGGCCAGATTCTAGATTTAATGTTCATTGCATTCTACTGCTGATGTAAGAACCTGAATAGCATAATTGTCACATGAATATAGAAGTTGATGTATTATAATTGTACAATTCATATTCAATTTACTTGGAACTATGGGAGTTCCATCTACCTATGGGAGATGTCACTTCCAAGAAATCTCTACCTATATTTTTAGGAAGGAGTTATGTATGAGTCAAGGATTTATTAAGAAAAAACTTTTTAAAAATGTTTTTATTTATTTTGAGAGAGAGAGGGCACGAGAGAGAGGGAGAGAGCATGCACACATGTGAGTTGGGGAGGGGCAGAGAGAGAGAGAGAATCCCAAGCAGGCTCTGTGCTGTCAGTGCAGAGCCCGATGCGGGACTCGATTCCATGAACTGTGAGATCATGACCTGAGCCGAAATCAAGAGTCTGACACTTAACTGACTGAGCCACCCAAGTGCCCCGCTTGTTAATTTTATGGACGGGATTTCTTCTTACCTCCTCCCCACTCATTATTATATAGACAATGCAGTTGTCATTGAATCATATTTAGGAATTTTAGAATGATAATACTTACAATAATTTTTAGAAAATATACATTTCTGAAATACTCAGATTGCCATTAGAATAAAAGTAGGGTTTTGTCATAGACGGATAAGATGTCAGTTTAATAAGCTATGAGCTTAGCCACTGCCTAAATCTTTCATTGTCTTCTGATAAATTTGACTGGCCTTTATTTTCAAGGAGAAACTTATCTTCATGGAAACAGTTAAGTTAGAAGAGGGCCAAGAGATAAAGTCTAGGAATCCTAAGCTCATATATAAGGGGAATTTTGCGTTTCTTTTATTACTGATAATCCTTACTGATCTGAGTACTGAGTCCTATAAGTTTGTGGCACCTCTTCCTTTTCATGTCCCCTAAAGAGCCATCATACAGGCAGTTGGGACATGTGCATTTAAGATGGCCTAATGCTGGACATTTATTCCTTCAGTTTCTTTATCTGACAGCATATAGAAGAAAGAAGGAAAATCTTATGATACAACAAACAAGAATGACATTAGTTAAAAGAACGATGAATCTGGCATGTAGTAGGTGCTTAATAGACAAGTTTTAAAGGAATGAATCAAATAACTTGTTTGTATATGTGGCTAAAGTTTTTGTGGGGCAGATTTCCTCTTTTTCTCTCCTGCTTTAGGAAAGGTGTTTGTATTGTGTCTAAAAGAAAGAGAAACCTATCTTTAACATTTAGAACTATAAATCATAAGCTTAAAAATAAGACTAGCTCAGTGTTATCCTAAGAACTGCAGAGAGAGATCCTGTGCCTACTCTTCCAGGATTTAAAAGATGTCTCTTTACTGTGTTTGGCTTAAGGGTTTTTGTTTTGTTATTTGATCCTTTAATTTTTGTCTTGACCTTTTATATAATGAGACCATATAATATTCTTTAAAATAATGTTCTTAAAAAATTTTGGGGTCAGAGAGTAAAGTAAAAATTGATAGAGGGGCACCTGGATGGCTCATTTGGTTAAGAGGCCAACTTTGGCTCAGGTCATGATCTCACGGTTGGTGAGTTTGAGCCCTGCGTTGGGGTCTGTGCTGACAGCTCAGAGCCTGGAGCCTGCTTCTGATTCTGTGTCTCCTTCTCTCTCTGCCCCTCTCCTGCTCATTCTGTCTCTCCTTCCCTCTCTCTCTTTCTCTCTCTCTCTCTCAAAAATGAATAAACAGTAAAAAAATTAAAAAAGAAATTGATAGAAACTATGGAATTTCTGCCCCCACTCAAAATCACAAATGCAAGTACATAATTCTTCTCAGAACTTAAAGAAGTTTATAAAGTCACTAAAACTTTCCCAGATATGTAGCAAAATATAAACTTTTGTTCATTTATTCATTTTATTCATATTTGTCCATTTGTTTCCATGGCTTTTTAGGTTTATAGGATTATCTGAGAGAATGCTACCTTTGTTTTTTTGTTTTTTTGTTTTTTAATTTTTTTGGAGAGAGAGAGAGAGAGAGAGACAATGCATGTGTGCCTACCAGTGTGAGCAGGGGAGGGGCGGAGAGAGAGGCGGGAGAGAGAGAATCTTAAGCACGCTCCATACTCAGCTCGGAACCCACTCCAGGGCTGGATCTCATGACCCTGAAATCATGACCTAGACCCTGAGATCAAGACCTGAGCTGATATCCAAGAGTCAGATGCTTAACCAACACCCAGGCACTCCACCTTTGTTTGTTTTTAAACAAAATATTATGTACATATGTTTAAAAGTCAAACATTTCATTGCATAGAAATTATGCCCTGCTGCCAGTGGGGGGGACATCCCCATCATTAGATGATTAAAAAATTTTTTTGTTTGTGTGCATATGGTAACGTGTATATATGTTCATATTGCCTATTTTTCATAAATACAAGATCATATTATTTATATTGTTTTATAGTCACCCTTCTGAGTATAGATATTCAGTCTTTTTCCATGCCAGTATTAATAGATCTAGCGTATTTTTTTAAACCATGATTTCACCTGTTATTTAGCATGGACATATTTCTATAGACATACTAACATTATTTGTAGATTGACTTTTATAGTTAACAAGGTTGGTGGCAGAAATAAGAGGAGGGTAAGGAGGACTGGTTGGAATGACATGTCAGTTGCTAGAACTCCCCTTTGTTCCTTTTTTCAGAGAGTAGTTGTGTACGGCTGGGGGAGGCATACATTTTCAACAGGGGGTTGTTGGCCAAGAAATAGGCCTCCACCCAACAGAACACCCACTGTGATGATTTACAATGTTTGAATCTCAGCAAAAATACCACTTGTATTCTGAATTCCTTTGTTTCAACTACATAACTCAATAGAAAGAAAGTTTCCTACAATTGAAAAGAATAGACAGTGTTTAGAGGCCAAGTTTTGCCTTTTAAGGCTGAATGTGCTTTATTTTAAGCTGTTCTTTCTTCTCAAGAAGCCTGATATAAACAAGAGAAGGGCTCTCTGGTATTTCTATGCAAAGCATCAGTAATACTGTTTCTTCTTAAAGAAGATAGATAAATACTTCTGTTTATCTACTGAGTGCCCAGTGCTGTAGCACCTGAGGAGCTCTGTGTTTCTGACGGTGCATCCTGTTGGTGAGTGGACGTAGCTTGCCTGGGTTCGAATCTCTGCTTCGACTCTTACTGGCTATGAAACCTCAGACAAGTTTATTGACTCTGTCTCCTTGTTTGTCAAGTGGAGGACCCTCAGAGTACTAGCTCATGGCTGCAGGGAGGATAAGGCAAGTGAAAAA
The DNA here is from genome assembly GCF_018350195.1 of Panthera tigris. NCBI lineage: Eukaryota > Metazoa > Chordata > Mammalia > Carnivora > Felidae > Panthera > Panthera tigris. The sequence goes on from NC_056664.1 coordinate 129,219,237, forward strand.
ACAACCCAGAGAACGGGGGCAGATATTTGCAAGTCATATACAGTAGTCCCCCCACATCCATGGTTTTTCCTTGTGATGTTTTAATCACCTGTGGTCACCCGTGGTCTATAAACAGATGATCCTCCTTCCAGCTTATGCTGGGAGGCCGATAGTAGCCTAATCCTGTGTCCCAGTGCCTGTGGCATCCACCTCACTTCATGTCATCAGGTAGATAGTTTATCATCTCACATCATCACAAGAAGGAGGGTGACTACAGTTTAAGAAGATACTTTGAGAGAGTGAGACCACATTCATATAACTTTTGTTATGCTATGTTGTCATAAATGTTCTAGTTTATTATTGCTTATTGTTAATCTCTTACTGTGCCTAATTTATAAATTAAAGTTTACCATGGATATGTACCTATAGGGTAAAACAGAGTATATACAGGGTTCAGGCATCCATTAGGGGTCTTGCAATGTATCCCTTACAGATAAAAGGAGACTCCTGTATTTGAGAAGGATCTAATGTCCAGAACACATAAAGAATTCTTACAGCTCAACAATAAAATGACAAATAGCCCAATTGAAGAATGGGCAAAGATTTGAATGGATGTTTCTCCAAAGATATACAAGGCCAACGGACCTGTAAAAAGGTGCTTGAGATCATTAGTCTTTAGGGAAAGGCCTCAAAATCACAGTGAGATGCTATTTCGCACTCATTAGGATGGATATACTAAAAACTATGGAAAAGAACAGTGTTGACAAGGATGTGGAGAAATTGGAACTGTCATACCTTACTGGGTAAATGTAAAATAGGGGCAGTGGTTTTGGAAAACAGTTTGTGCTGGAAAAAGTTAGGTGTTGACTTATCATCTAACCCAGCAATTCCCTTCTAAGTTATATCCCCAAGAAAATTGAAAGCTATGTCCACACAAGAGCTTGTACATGGACGTTCATTAGCAGTGCTGTTCCTTTTTTTTTGTTTAAAAAAATAAACATTTTTTTAATGTTTATTTTTGAGAGAGAGACAGAGACAGAGAGAGAGAGAGTGAGAGTGTGTGAGTGGAGAAGGGGCAGAAAGAGAGGGAGACACAGAATCTGAAGCAGGCTCCGGACTCACAGAGTCCAATGAGGGATTTGAACTCATGAACTGCAAAGTCATGAAGTTGGACGCTTAATCGAGGGAGTCACCAAGGTGCCCTGCAGCACTATTCCTTATAGGCAAGAAGTGGAAACAACTAAGATTCCCCTCAGCTGATGAATAGATAAAAAATGTGGTCTCTCCATATAGTGGAACACTATTCAGCTGTAAATAAAATGCAGCATTGATACAAGTTACAACATGTGTGAACTTTGAAAACATAATGCTAAGTGAAAGAACCCTGGCTTTGGGGTGCCTGGATGGCTCAGTCGGATAAGCATGCGACTTCTGCTGGGGTCATGATCTCACCGCGTCTGGCTCTGTGCTGACAGCTCAGAACCTGGAGCCTGCTTCGGATTCTGTGTCTCCCTCTCTCTCTGGCCTGCCCCCTCGCGCACTGTCTCTCTCTCTGAAAAAATGAATAAATGTTAAAAAAAAAAAAAAAAAAAAGTAAAGCCTGGCTTGGAAGGCCAGACCCCATATGATGCTATTTATATGGAATGTCCAGAATAGGAAGATCCGTAGAAGGTCGAATTGTGGATGCCTAGGACTCAGGGGAGTGTCGGGATGGGGAATAACTGTTAACGGGTACAGGGTTTTGGGGGTAATGAAAATGTTCTGGAATTAGTGATGATCACTGTACAGCTTTCTGAATATACTAAAAACCGCTGCATTACAGCATGTGAATTATATCTCAATTGACAAAAAACAAGACAATGTGTAGGAAATGGTACCTTGCTTTCATGGTAGGAACTCTGCACACATTAGCTTCTTCTTTTCTTCAAATCACACAAATACTAGCAATTTAGTGCTTGTAAAATGTTTGTAAAGATCTGCGGTTGTGAACAGGTTTTGTGATGGGAAGCCTTAGAATTACTGTGGGTATATGTGGTTTTCCCATTTGTTTATCTTCTTAGGGTAAAACACGGTACCTCTTGACAGGTCATATGGCATTTATAGATTTTGTTTTCGTTTTTACTCTCTTTCTTTTGATTTATCTGACTAGATGCACTCAGCTTCTGTGATGGAGAGAAAGCCAAGAAAGCAGGACTGGGACAATCTAGAGGAATCCCGCAGTATTGGTGAAATTTCCCTTTCAGTGTTTTCTCCTACAGTTAATTAAACAAGGGGCTTTTCTTCTGGCAAGAGCTACATAGCTTGAGACTCATGGTAGTGTAGTATGCTGGCATAATCGCACTTGGCCGATTTTTCAAAATATTTTATATAAAATACATGTAAAAATGGACTCTTCAGTCAGTTACCTGAAATAGCATTTGGACCGTGTTTGCTAAATATGTCGACCATATCCTAAACACTGTGATCCTTTAAGAACTGTTAATAGATGAGATTTGGGGGCATTTCATGGTTTTAAGGATTAAATGGTAGATACGCAAGTGTATAAACTTTAATAAATTATACTTTGTAGCAGTTAGAATATTTGATTATGGCTAAGGAAATGCACATTATCTGCCTATTACAGGATCTAAAATTGAGCTTTAACTTTCATTTCTGGCTTTACTCCTTCAATCTTAAAGGGTATTCTAATTTCATTGTTATCAGTACCAGGACAGGAAGATCATTTCAGTTTCATTGTAGCTAAGTATCATATGGAGGCCCCCACCCCCACTCTTTGTATGGATGTTAGACTCTTTGTATGGATATTAGACTTGTCTTTGGTTATATCTCTGCCCCCTGTCTGCCTTTGCCTGGCTACCAGTTTGCAGCTTTGATCTTTGATAAAGCTCTTAGTTACACTGACACTTTCTTTCCTCATGGGGACTCACCTGCTTGTCCTGCCAGTTGGATGTTTTGGTCTTGCTTGCTGGTTGGAGCATGTCCCTGGATGGCCTTAATGTATTTCGTAGCTCTTGTCAAGGGGCTGCCCAGGGTCACCCTTCTGTTCTAGTGCACAGGCTGGTTTCTGCATGGCAGGTTTTTTTTTTTTTTTTTAAGTTTATTTATTTTGAGAGAGAGAGGGAGGGGCAGAGAGACAGGGAGAGTGAGAATCCCAAGCAGGACTCTGCACAGAGTCAGAGGCAGGGACTCTATCTCACGAACTTGAGATCATGATTTGAGCCAAAATCAGGAGTCTGACACTTAACCGAGTGAACCATGCAGGCACCCCTGCACGGCAGTTTTAGGGCATGCCCCCCTGCCCCAAAGAGTAGCAATGTTTTGATAAATTGTATGCCTAATATGAGTATTAATACTAAAATCTTATTTATATGTGAATGAATTATATATAGTTAGTGTTTGATACCCAGTGTCATTCCGATTTGGTTTTTTCTAGAATAATCTTTATATCCTAAACATTTATATCATTTATTTTCTTTGCTTCTTATTTTTTAAAATGTTTTTTTGTATATGAGAGAGAGAGAAAGAGAGAGGGCATGAGCTGGGGAGGGGCAGAGAGAGGGAGACCGAGGATTCCAAGCGGGTTCTGCTGAGAGCAGAGAGCTCTGTGTGGGGCTCGATCTTACAAACCATGAGATCGTGACCTGAGGCGAAGTCGGACGCTTAACCGACTGAGCCACCCAGGCCCCCCTACTTCTTATTATTGAGAAGAAAATCGTTTAATCAGTCTCGTAATTTACACATTAAAGTATTAGGTACACAATTGACATAAGTGTCTGTGGTCAAATTCTCTTATTAAAATTTCATTTTTAGGAAATGAAAAATTTACCACAGTAAAGATGGTCTAGTTTAATTGCTTGATTTACAAAATGAATAAGCATAGCTAATATTAATGATACTGTACTCCGAGCTACAGAAAGAATGTGTGTCTCCTGTTTGTTACAATGAGTGGAATGGCCAAAGCTATAGTGTTTCAGATTCACTGACTATTACATCTTGTACTCCACCACCTAACATTTCTTTTTTTCTGGGCAAATAATTAATATACCTGTGCTTACATGTATAATTGAATTTGTCATATTCTACCCCTATGCATTCATATGCATCTGTGAAGTTAAACGCTGTGCCGTGGCACAATTATGTGTTTATGCATAAGCCTGTATGATGTTGGACTTCAGTCTCGGTGTGTGTGAACGTGGGTGGGAAGACCGATACATATATTTCTTTCCTCCTTCAGTGCCATGCACAGTTTCTTTTTTTGGTTAGTTGCTGCTAACACTGCTGTGGGGCTGCTCCCCGTGTGTGGCTTCGCCTCCTAACCCACACTGTCTGCTCCCAGACCCCCAGACTCCCAACAACCGTCTCAGGTTGCAAGTCAGTGTGGCGTGTACTGGAACCGTGGCGTCTACTGGAACTGTGGCTGGGCCTGGCTGCTTTACGTTGGCTTCCTCTCGCCCTTATTAGTGTTTCTTGATTCTCCCGTCAGTGGGTCTCTGATTTCTTCATCCACAAATAATCTTGTGCAGAGTCACGATCCCCTTGCCTTTACAAATCAACCACGCTCTGGAGAGGGAAGTGATTATTCATCAGAACTCTAAACACCAGGATAAAATGTTCCTATTTAGATGAATCAGGGGTCAATTTAGTTTTCTAATGAGCTTTAGAATTGCTCTGCCTTGAGGGACTATTTTTATAACAGCTTTTCTTCTTTTTAATGTTCCTAGAAGTCAAATTTTCATTCTTTGTCAATAATTAAAGGATCTTCAAATACATGAAAAAGAGGAAATGAGAAAGAAAATCTGTGAGTCATCTTGATGATCACGGTTTTAAAATTTTGCAGAAGGATGAAAAAGCCATAGATATAACAGAATCTTTTTTTTTTTTTTTAATTGAAGTTGACAAGTTAGGGGTCTAGAATGAATTATGGTCAATGCATAGTTTGTGAAGGCCTAATGAACACATTAAATAAAATCATTCAAACATTTTTTTTTTTTAATTGACATCCCGTTTTGGGAGCTGCATATAGTATGGCAAACAAAGGAGACCTTTCTGCCCTCATGGACTTACACAAAGCGATATGTAATCAAATTGAGGTAAGTACTAGGGAGCAAAAGAAAACAGGATGCTTTGAGAGACTGAAAGTCTGGAAGTCTGTTCTGAAGAAAAGATGTTTAAATTTTTTATTTTTATTACATTTATTTATTTTTTGAGAGACGTAGAGAGACAAGTTGGGGAGGGGCAGAGAGAGAAGGAGACACAGAATCTGAAGCAGGCTCCAGGCTCTGAGCTGTCACCACAGAGCCGACAGGGGGCTTGAACTCACAAACCATGAAATTACGACCTGAGCCAAAGTCAGACGCTTAACCGACTGTGCCACCCAGGCGCCCCCTGAAGAAAAGATGTTTAAATGAGACCTGAGATAGCTATAGGAATTAAGCAGGTTGAGAATGGGGTGAAGAGTACTGTAGGCAGGCATAACAGCATGAGCAAATATCCTGGGGCAGGAAGGGCTGGGTATTTCTGATAACACAAAGGCCAGTGTAGCTGGAGCTATTGAGAGGAAGGGAAGAGCGTTGCAAGATAGGACTTGGCTTAGGTAAGGAAGGGTCAGATGATTCTGAGCTTTGTGAACCATGTTTATTTAACTGTTCCAAAGTTCATTGTGAAGCTGGCTACCAATAAGGAAGTGCATTAGAAAGGAACGGGAGCAGAAGTGTTAGTTTTTTGGCTCACTGTTACTGGAGTCCAAGCAAAATGATAGTAGCTCAACTGGGGGGATGACTGGGAGATGAAGAGTTGCGGCTGGAGTCAAGGTACATGTTGGAATTTGAACCAGCAGAAGTTGGTGATAGATTGGTTTTAGAGTCCTGACATGAACGAGTAGATGAAAGTGTTGGGTACTGAATTAGGAAAGATTGGAGATCTTGAGAGATCTTGGTCCTCTTGAGAGAGGACCAGCAGTTCAGTTTTCGATGTGTTAAGTTTGAAATGAGTCTGTGAGCTATCTCAGTGGAGATGTCAGGTAGATGGTTGGATACATGCTATGTTTTAGTTTTTTTTTTTAATTTCTTGCTGCATGGCATATTACTCTGAAATGTAGCAGCAAATTTACATTAGTAATCTATTGCTGTATAACAAATTACACCAACCTTTAGCAGCTTAAAACAGTGAGTATTCATTATCTCATGCAATTTATTATCTCATGGAATTTGGGAGTGGCTTTACCAGGTGATTCTGGTCCAGGGTCTCTCATGAGGCTGTAATCAAGGTGTTGGCCAAGGCTAAACAGAAGGCTTGACTGAGGCTAGAAGATCTGGTTCCAAGATGGTTTATGAACATGGCTTTTGGCAGAAGGCCTCGGTTCCTTGCTGGTTGTTGGTGGGAGGCCATGGTGCCTCATCATTGGACCTCTCCATGGGGATGCTTGAGTGTCTTTATGACATGGCAGCTGGCTTCTTCTAGAGCAAGTGATATGAGAGAGTGCAAGGAGGAACCTGCAATGCCTTTTGTATAGTCTTAGAAACCCTACATTGTCACCTCTGCCATATTCTATTTGTAGAAAGTAAGTTACCAAATCTAGCTCCCATTAAAGGGGAGGGGAATTAAGCTCTACCTCTCGAATGGAAGACTAACAAGTAATTTATGAACGCATTTTGAAACCAGTACACATGGTTTTGTAATTTAGTAGAGAGGTTTGGGTTAGAGATACAATACGGGGGCTTTTGTACGTGGATGGCATTTGAAACTGTGAGAGTAGATTAGGAACTACTTGCCAAGAGTGATTAAATTGAGATGTGGCCCAGGACTGATCTCTTAGGAAATCTGGACCTGGTGTGGATGAGTATAGGAGAAGAAGGAAATTAAATCTGCAAAGACAAGGGAAGAGACTTTTGAGAGGCAGGGAGCGGTCTACTGGGTGGAACGCTACTGAGATGTCTACTTGACTTCGCTTTTTTTTTAAGTTTATTTTTTTGTGTTAATTTTTTACATTTTATTTATTTTTGAGAGTGAGAATGTGTGCAGGAGCTGGGGAGCGACACCAAGAGAGAGGGGAACAGAAGAGCTGAAGTGGGCTCTGTGCTGATAGCAGCGAGCCCGATGTTGGGCTCAAACTCACAAACTGTGAGATCATGACCTGAGCTGATGTCAGATGCTCAACCAACTGAGCCACCCAGGTGCCCCTAAAGTTTATTTATTTTTGAGGGAGGGAGGGAGAGAGAGAGAGAGAGAGAGAGAGAGAGAAAGAGAGAGAGAGGGAGAAAACGAACATGAATGTGTATGAGTGTAGGGGAGGGAAAGAGAGAATCCCAAGCAGGCTCTGCGCTCGCAGTGTGGAGCCCAATGCTGGGCTCGAACTCACCAATGGTGAGATCATGACCTGAGCTGAATTCGAGTTGGATATTTTACCAACTGAGCCACCCAGACACCCCTATTTGACTTTACTTTTAAGAATTTGTTCTTTAAGTGAATGAATGGATGGGTGAGTAAATAAATGAGTCATGCATATGTACACAATTTTAACTCTATATGTTTGTTACAGAAATATGTTTTACGTTTTATAAACTTAAAAAAAGGAAATGACATTAAGAATGTACAACAGGGTGATAGTGGGAAATATATTATTGAATGTCCAGTCAATAAAATACCTATGGAGTTTAAAAGTGACATTATAAAGGAGTATGTACTATAATGGAAACATGTTCATAATGTCTTTTAAGTAAAAGCAATAAAATACTGTTTTTTTTTTATTCCATTTCATAAAAAATAAAACAGACACAAATGTCTATGAGGGTGGACACAAACATGTTAACAGTGATTGCCTCTGGGTGGAGGGAAATGGGTTTACATTTTCTTCCTTTTGCTTATCTAAATGTTCCTTAATAAATGTGGATTGCTTTTGTAGTAAAATGTTTTCAAATATCCTCCCAAGGCAAAGCAAACTAATTAAACTAGTCCTTATACTAACGATACTTAAAACTTGATTGAGGAAAGTTGTGGCACCCAACTCTGCTCTGAACTTGGAAGCCAAGGCAAGGTGATTGAGTGGATGAAATAGCTCCATTGTCTAGGACAGAAAGGACTCTGAATGCTCGGGACAGCCTGCCTCATTCCTGGTCTCCAGAGTGAGAGGATGTGATATACATTGTCCTTGAGAGAAATTTCACATAAACTACAGACGTGTTCTTAAATTTTAGTGAAAGCAGAGGGCATACTTTTAATGTAGGTTCTGTGAAGGCAGCTGTGCAGGCAGAGTGTGGATTTCTATATGTGGCTTAGGTATACAGGCTTTCTAGTGATTTGGTATAACAATGTGGTGAAGTTTGTAGTCTCTTGAAAATATGGTAGTTAACATTCCCTGTTAACTGGAAAGACCAGACTCCCCCCCCCCCCCCCCCCATCTCTGTGTGACTGAGCACCCCTTGGCTCAGTAAGCCTGGTTGGGGTCAAGGAATCTGTGTTCTGGTGAAATTTTCTAGGGGAGTCTGATGTTTAGCTACGTCTGAGAATGTCTGCAGTTTCTTCTTCTTCGTCTCCTCCTCCTCCTCCTCCTCCTCCTCCTCCTCCTCCTCCTCCTTCTTCTTCTTCTTCTTCTTCTTCTTCTTCTTCTTTGGATGAGGATGACAGTCACTTTTTACTGAGCATTGCTCTGAGCCCCTTGCTACATACTTTGATCATATTATCATTTATTCTTACCACAGTCCTTTGAGCGTTGCGTTTTTCTGCGCCTTTTACACAAGAGGAAAATCAGAGAGATTGAACGTGTTGTTTAAGGGATAAAGCTACCAAAAAGCAGTTCAGTCGAGTGGTTGGGAGTGCGAGCTCTACCTTGTAGAGTTGTTGGGATTTATATTGCACACCGGATATCTGGCCTGTGTCTGCCGTACAGCAAGCATTTAATAAATGCTTTATTATGAAAAGATATTATTTGTGGGGTAAGGCTCTGGCAGCATCCTCAGTATACTGTCTCCCTAGTCTAATCATCTGGCTTTTAGTGTTACCATGGACACGGGGCTGTTACATTGCAGTCTTGCCAATGACCCTTTTACAGAGGTAGAATATATAACTCCCATCTTCTACACCGGAAATATTCCTGAATTTCTTCCCTCAGACTTATCTCAGTGGTGCCGGATTGAGTTAGGATTGAGTAAAACTGCAAGGAAGGGAAAACCTACTATTCTTTGTTGTAAGAAATAATTCCTTTTTCTTCAGGAACCTTCGGTCTGTAGACAGGCAATGCAGGGCTGGTTACCTGTTCAGGGAAATTGGCTGCTCCAGCCTTCCTGGAGAGAGGTGGAAGCCAAGGGTAAAATGTTTATGCCAGCTGAATGTGTTAAGTTTTGTCAGGGGGTTCGTAGCTCACCTGGAATTTCTACCCAACACTCTTTGCTCACAATTGGCCCAAACTGGGCCATATGGTTATCATTAGTTGCAAGGGGAAGTGATTGTTATAATTGACCAGGTTGTTTCAAGGAAAAAAAAAATGAGATTAGATTTGTAAGCCAAGAGAGGAGAGGGGTGATTGAGTAGATAGCCAGCAGTATCTACCACAAGGAATTTGAGCAGGTGTTTCCCTCGTGACTAAGAGGTCTAGAGGCGTGGCCATTGTGAAAGCAGTTTTGATTCTCGAATTCAGAATATCTGCATTTATATCTTAAAGAAAGATATGTTGAAAATATAAGTCTTGAAAGATGAAATTAGAATCAGTTGAAATCCCTCCATTGTCTTCTTGGAGAATGTATGAGTTGAGGCATACTCAACATCTCTTCTTTGGAAAATCAAGTTGAAATGGGAATGAAAAATGTTTATTGCACAAGCTTTTTTATCCCCCAGGTTTTTTATTTTTTATTTTATTTTTGGTGGTGAAATATGCATAACATAAAATGTACAATTGTAACCATTTTTTTTAAAGTTTTTTTAACGTTTATTTATCTTTGAGACAGAGAGAGACAGAGCATGAATGGGGGAGGGTCAGAGAGAGAGGGAGACACAGAATCTGAAACAGGCTCCAGGCTCTGAGTGGTCAGCACAGAGCCCGACGCAGGGCTCGAACTCACAAACCGTGAGATCATGACCCAAGCCGAAGTCAGACACTCAACCGACCGAGCCACCCAGGCGCCCCGCATTGTAACCATTTTTAAGTGAACAGTTCAGTGATATTGAGTGTATTTACCACCATCTATATCCATAATTCTTTTCTTCTTGCAGAATGGAAACTCTGTACCGATTAAACAACTCCCAATTCCCCTCTCCAGAGGTGGTTAGCCTCTGGCAACCACCATTTTATTTTGTCTCTATAAATTTGGCTACTGTAGGTAAATGGAATCATAACAGTATTTCACTTTTTGTGACTGGCTTATTTCACTTGGCAAAATGTTCTTAAGTTGCATCTACTTTTTTTTTTCCTTTTTAAAGGCTGAATAATATTTCTGTGTGTGTGTGTGTGTGTGTGTGTGTGTGTGTGTGTGCGCGCGCGCGCGCGCGTGTGTGTGCATGCACACGGGTGTACATCACATTTTGTTTATCCACTCATCCATCAGTGGACACTTGGGTTGCTTACAGTTTTTAGCTATTGTGAATAATGCTTCTATGAGTATGGGTGTGCAGATATTTCTTCAAGATCCTGCTTTCAATTCTTTTGAATATATTATTGCGTATGCTTTCAGTTATACTCAGTCAGGTTTGCTAGCTTGTGCTTATCTTGAGGGAAGTGCTTAAGCTTTGAAGAAAGATTATCCAAATCTTTTTGTTTGATTCATTCTCTTGCTAACTTCAAGAAAAATTTTTCACCATGAATTAGATTTTCTGTAGTTCTAGGATCATGGAAAGGAGGGAGTCATTGTAGTGTTCTCAGCAGACACTGGCCATTGGGTTGTTTTACTGGTCTTAGAGTGTCATTAGGAAGGAAACATAGAAGAAGACAGAGAACATTATCCTTCCCTTGCAAAGCTGTGTTGACTTGCACATGCATTACTCTCTGAGATCCTGGTCTCCTAATTAAGAAATGATTTAACAGTGAGAGGAGTCCAGTGAAGGAAACTTAGAGTGAATGCATTTGGTGTTTTCATAAAACTGACTGAAATGATTAGGGCTCATGAGTCGAAAATGATGAAAATGGACAAGAGATAGAATTACTGGTTATAAAGCCATTTATTTCACTAGAAACATGAACTTGTTCTTCTAATCTTCAACTGAATTAATGACATTAATCTCCAACTAAATTAAATTAATCTAGACTTTTTGATGCTTAAGAGAGACACATTGTAGACAAAGAAAAGGAAGCACTGTTTTACACAGAAGGTGATCCCCAACTTTGCTATACTCAGAGCTGGTATAGGCTGAAATTACAGATTTCCAAAAAAAGGCAAGTAAACATTAGACCCACAGTAGAGTGTTAAATAAAGATAGTGCTGATTTGAGGCAGGATTTTAATTTTCAACAGCAATTTAGAGGATAAGTAATCATAAAGGATAACATTAGTATGTTGGGGAGGTGGCTTGAATATCAGGTTTCTTGCATTTTTTTGATTCATATTGTGGATTTTATCTCTCTTGTCCAACTCTACCTGAGTAAGCTTTTCAATAAAACAAGTATTAATGGTTCATGTGAATTTTTTACATAGTTATTAGTTATATAAATTGAAAATGAGAGAGTGTGCATTTTCCAATATGAGGCTAAGTCTTTAAATTATTTTACTCGTCAACTTTCAGTTTGTACGCTTTTAAGCAAAGGGTGCCATGCTTTATGGGTTGATTTCTTAACTGTGACGTCCGTGAGAAGAAATGATTTTGCCCCTGAGTTTTTAAGGGGAAACATAGTGTTCCTTTCTGGCATGTTCTTCCTGCTTATTATAAATATTTTTCTTGGATAAAGGATTGCATTTTAATGCACTTGCACTTTTGAAAATGTAATTACTAAAATGACTTTTCCTCTTTTTTGTGTATTATGTTACATTTGTTTTTAACTTCTCATGGCTCAATATTAAAGACTCCAAAATGGAGAAAAAGAATCAAAAAAGAATACCCTATTTTCTATTTTAAAAATTATATTCATAGTGGATTGTATTTCATTAAAGTCTATGAACAAAGGACAGTTAACTCTCCATTTTTTTTCTCCAGATATATATATATATATGTGTGTGTGTGTGTGTATATATACATATTGTATATATACAATACACATATTGTGTATATACGCGTATATATATGCGTATATATACACATATACGTGTGTATATATATATATGTAAAGGTGTGTATGTATATATATATACATATATATGTGTGTGTGTATATATATATATATATATATACATATATACACACATATATATATACACACATATATATACACATATACACACACACACACACACCCTTGAGAAAGTCTAGGTGGCTTGGTGTGATCTGTCAGTGACATTTTGGTTTACATTAATCTTCTAGTTTTGTCTTCCCATCTTAATAACTGATCAGCACCCCAGTAATTTTACCTTGAAATACTTGGATTTATTGCAAAAGGTGTATTTTAAATGATGCAACTCCCTTTTCAACAGTGTTTCCAGACTGGATAGACTAGATGGGAAGAGGTGTAGTTCTATAGGCACAGTTCTTTTACATGTACTTAATCATCTCTTCAGACTGCAGTGGGAAACTCACTGGAAAGCCAGATGGAAAAGCAAATTCACCTGGAGAGTTTCATTTTTAGAAACGTGTGACCTTAATTGCACCTAGTGTAGGAGCTTGGGGTTTGGTCTCTAAGGGAGCTCTTCTTGTGTGTTGAGTGTTGGCACCTAAAATCTCTTTCCCCCCTCCCTGCCTCCCAGATCCTTCCTGTCTACATATAATTACAGATGGGTCATGTCTCCTTTTTCTCCCCACCCCCCTCCAAGGCAGGCAGACAGGCAGGCAGACAGACAGACAGACAGACCTTCTCTCAGCCCGGTTTATTTTTATAGTTGCCATGTTCTGTTCCCTTCCTACTTGTTTACATTAAAGTGGAGAACAGCACACCTTTGCAGAAGGCATGTTTTAAAGAAAAAAAATGGCACAAAAGTATTATTTATTATAGAAATTTGAAAATATAGCTCATAAAAATAGCCTGTAAGAATCTCTCAGTATCTTAGAAATAAACTGTGCTAATATTTTACCTCTTGTCTTTCTAGTCATGTATGCATACAATATATGAACTAAACACTGTATACTCTTTAATGATCTACTTTTTTATTCCTTAATATATTGTGAAAATCCTTCCATGTCTTTACATCTCCTTTCTTAATATAATTTTTTAAGATTTTATTTTTAATCTCTACACCCAACATGGGGCTCAAATTCACAGTCTCAAGATCAAGAGTCACATGCTCCACCAATTGAAGCCAGCCAGGGGCCCCCTTAATATCATTTCTAATGGTTGTATTTATACCTGAAAATGTACTTTTGAATAATCCCTATGGATGGATATTTAGATTGTTTAGAGGCTTTTTTTTTCAATTATGCCGAGTACTTTGAAGAACATCAATTTATTTTTATTTAAAAAAATTTATTTTAACGTTTATTTATTTTTGAGATAGAGAGAGCGCGAGCAGAGGAGGGGCGGAGAGAGAGGGAGATGCAGAATCTGAAGCAGGCTCCAGGCTTCTTGCTGTCAGCACACAGCCCAACGTGGGGCTCCAACTCACGAACTGTGAAATCATGACCTGAGCTGAAGTCGGATGCTTAACCAACTGAGCCCCCCAGTCTTCCCTCCTTTTATTAAAAAAAAATTTATTTCGGTAATCTCTACACCTGACATAGGCTCGAACTTAAGACCCCAAGATCAAGAGTCGCATGTTTCTCCGACTGAGCCAGCCAGAAGCCCCTGAAAAATACCCTTTTAAATATGTCTAAATGTGTGGGAGTCCTTAAGATAAATTTCCAGAGTTTGTGGGTCAACAGTCACATAATTTTAAAATATGTTGGTACAGGTGTTGCTTCAGGAAACTTGTAATAAGATACGTGTCTGCCAGCCCAAAGCCAGCTTCCCTGCTTCCTCACTATATTGGATGCCAGCTGGTTCCTGGTGGTCAAATTCACTATATTTCTTCAGGCATCCTTTCCCTAGCTCCTTTGGTGCTTTAACACAGTTAAGTGTGCATTTTCTTCTGAAAACTGGAGCTCCTGGGATAGTCACCTACAGGGGACTTCTCCTCACTGCTCTGGTCTTGCACTGTCACAGGCTTGCTTAACGTCTTCACCTGAATATCCTGCTAACCCCTGATTCGTTAGGTGCAGAGAACGTCCTTTCTTTCCTAAGCAGTTTCTCTTCCTATGCTTCTATTTTTCTGTTTCTTCTTTTTTTAAATGGAGAGGCACTTCCATCCTTCATGTTGCCTCAAAGCTTGGGACTTATTTTGGCTTCTCTTCTCCTTCATTGCCCTTCCAGTAATTCAGTAGTCGGGTCATGGTAACCTTACCTGTATGATTCAATACCTCTTTCATCCATCCCTTCCCTTCTAATTTCATCGCTGCTTTGCTGCTTCTGGCTTTCAGATGTCCAGTATGGGCGATTGTAGTAAGCCTCACTTTGGCTTCCTTTCTTCTAGCCTCCCTCGCTATGAATCCATTTTTCATATTAAACTCACTATAGCGCACTTCTGATCATGTTATTACTCTTTTGCTCAGAAAAAGTCAGTGGCCCACATTGTTTAAACTCTTAGCTTGGTATTAAAAATCCTCCACAATCTAGCTGCAGCCCATTTGAGAAATTCAATGAATGGCATTGCAGCTCTGATCAAACATTGGTCTGCCAGAGATGCTTCTCAGAGTTTTTTTGTGTGTATGTCCTGTTCTTTATGCCTTGAGGACTTTGTGTGTTCTCTATTTCACAGATGTCCCAACAGTGTTTACATGCTTCAAAGATATCCATTCAAATGCAGCTTATTCCTTGCACACTCACCCCCATCAAAAAGAAATATTTTTCCTCTGCATTTATGAATGTATCTGTCCCTAACGTATTAGTTATAACTGTTTACCTGTTAACTTATGTACTTGTCTTATCCTCTCCCCACCACCACCCTTCCACGATAGCTCCGTGAAAGTACCCCTGAATCTCTTTGGGGACCGGCATAGTAGATGCTTCCTCAAATACTATCTGGTGGTTGTAAATGTCACTGTTTCTTTGTTTTCCACAAAATAGATAACTAATTTTCATTAAAAGGAAAGGTAGTAGGAAGATTTTAAGTGATGACAAATCAGCAGCTTAAGCTAATTTGTGCACAGTTGGTAATCTTTGCTTTACTTTTGCTCAGTAGCGTTAACTCCCAGGACTTAAAAGTAGGTTATGAGGGATATCGATTGTCCTGCTGTGAGGGTTGTAATGAAGGCAAGCTTCTCAACCCTGCCATGCACATTGGCATTCATTAAACAATCATTATTAGCCAGCAGGCTCAAAAACAGTTCATACAGCCAGTGTCGTAAGCTTGGTAAACTCTAGTTCTCTGTCCTTTGGAAGGACGTGAAGGTTTTGGTTGAATTGAATGCAGCAGTATTCCAGGGCTGTGCCGTGTGGTGTGATGGCTGCTGTGCACTTGAACTGTGACCAGTCCGAGTGTAGATGTGCTATAAATGTAAAATACACACCAGATTTCACAAAATGTAGTAAGAAAAAGAGAGTGTAAAGTATCAGTAGTTTAAAAAATATTGAGTATAGGGGTGCCTGGGTGGCTTAGTCGGTTAAGCGACCAACTTTGGCTCAGGTCATGATCTCATGGTCCGTGAGTTCGAGCCCCGCGTCAGGCTCTGTGCTGACAGCTCAGAGCCTGGAGCCTGCTTCGGATTCTGTGTCTCCCTCTCTCTCTGACCCTCCCCCATTCATGCTCTGTCTCTCTCTGTCTCAAAAATAAGTAAACATTTAAAAAAAATATTGAGTATATGTCAAAATGATAATATTTTGCTTGTATATAGGGTAAAGAACACATATTACTAAATTAATTTTCCCTCCTTTTTTTAAGGCTACTAGAAAATTAAAAATGAAAAATTTTTGTATTGTATAGCTTGCATTGGCCTTTAAAAAAAATTTTTTTTTTTAGTCTTTATTTATTTTTGAGAGAGAGAGAGAGACAGACAGAATGCAAGTGGGGGAGTAACAGGTACTGGAGACACAGAATCTGAAGCAGGCTCCAGGCTCCGAGCTGTCAGCACACAACCCAGTGCGGGGCTCAAACTCATGATCAGTGAATTCATGACCTGAGTTGAAGTCGGGTGCTCAACGGACTGAGCTACCCACCCCTATAGCTTGCATTGTTCTATAGAGCAGTGCTGATTTAGAGAGAGGATTTAGTTAGACTTACAGTCAGCATTAGGCAAGTAGGATCATCGCAGCCAATGACTGAACACAGGGCCCTGAGGGATTGAGCTTCCTAGACATACTAGATTTTTATTTATTTTTAAAAAGTTTTTATTTACTTTGAGACATGGAGGGGGAGAGGGAGAGAGAGAGAGAGAGAGAAAGAGAGAGAGAGAGAGAGAGAGAGAGAGAGTCTGCATGAGTGGGGGAGGTGCAGAGAGAGACGAGGAGAGAGAGAGAGAATCCCAAGCAGGCTCTACACTGCCAGTGTGGAGCTGATGTGGGGCTCGAACCCACGAACTGGGAGATCATGACTTGAGCTGAAATCAAGAGTTGGACACTTAACTGACTGAGCCACCCAGGTGACCCCTACATTTTAATTTTTAATCAGTAGTGGGACAGGTCTGTAAAATATTTTGGCCAGTCCACATTTATTGAATAACACAAAACTCACCGGTTGGAGAGAGTGTTTCTAACCTACTAATTACGCCAATTATCGAGCACAGTAAAAGCACATTTCTCACGTTCATTAAATTAATTAGCAAAGTCTCTGGTGTTAATGGTGATGAAGATAACATAGCTTTGTAGTGGCCACCTCCAGGGTTTAGCCTTTCTAATTAAATTACAGCTTACCTTGTCTGGAGTTGTTATCCTAGGCTGGGATAGCACGAAGCCCCCCAGAGGTTTATATGCTGGAATATGCATGCTCACCCGTGGCCAGCTTTTCCTGTGGTTAAGCCTCTCCTTTACCATCTTTCCTTTCTGGACTTCCCTCCTCAACTTTACAGAAGAAAGACATACCACTCATCCTCCCCAAATCTTACTGGGCTTCATTACTGCGTTATTATGCCAAACGAGAGTACAGTATTAGAATGCAAAGTAAAGGGCACTCCTTTAAGAATTATTAAAATGGTCAGTGCCTTACTGCTTCCAGAAGCAAGGTTTTGTGCCTGCCTGCCATCTATCTATCCATCCATGCATCCATCCATCCATCCATCCATCATCCCAGAATGAGAATTTTGATGTGAGCTGTTGCCCGTTTGCCCTGGAGACACATGTGAACATGGTGTTTAAATAGAAAACTAAAGTCAAACTTCCTTTGTCAGAAAGTCAGTCTGATTAGTTTGACAATGAGGTCTAGTTTTACCAATTAGGTAGTAGAGACATTTTCTAATAATAGCACGAGCTAAATTTGTGGCTCCTTAACAATGTGCTGGATATTATATCTTTTTAACTATTTAGATTTACCGTACATATTAATTGTCAACCTAAAAAATGTACATGGGAATTCTTTTAGGGGTTCATGAATAAAAATGTTTGAACACTCTGACTTTAACACAGGCACAGGATCATACTTGCTATGTTGAAATCTTTTAAAGTATATTGTAGACATCACACAGGAAGTTTTAAGTAGAGAAAGAAAAGGTGCGGAAAGGCACGCCAGAAGAGAAGTGGTAAAAAGAGAGACTCAAATCATGTTGCGATTGCTTGAGGATGACCACACCCTTGCAACCAGGTGGGCTTTGTGGCTGAGAATTCCAAAATGGTGATCTCAACCAAGACAGGTCCAGGGAGGGGTGTTGGAAAAGAATATGCAGGGAGGCAAGAGGGAGGGAAGTTTGGATGTTTAAGAAAACAAGATGGGTGGAAGGAGGTGGTTAATGAAAATTAAGAGGAGAGGAAGAGGGGAAGAGTCTCAGCCCCCAGGATTCTCCAAATGAAGGACTCTAGTCAAGAAGGCTGGTAGTTCTGGGCATTTTGGGAATGTTCATTCTGGACTCTAAGGTTGTCTAGACTTCTGCAAGTCTAATCTTGATGAGCTGAAGAGAGTTTTTCTCTGGTTCTGGAATTCCTTGGGGTCACATTGCTCTTTGGGGGTACCTGGGGACTCTTCTGGCATGACCGAATTAAAAGGCAACTCTCAAGCTTCCATGAATTGTCGTCTGGTCTTCCCTGAAACACACAGAACTAAATGGAAGGAGTTCCAAAGAGGGAAGCCAGACAGTACTGCCACAGCTTTTAATTCATTGGGGTTGTTGGCTTCAGAATGCCTACAATGCTCATTCACTGATTATTTATTGCTCACTGCTTTTCAGTATATATTTTTGTCTGACTGTAATGACCCAAAGTTCTAATTATAGAAGACACATGGTCTCCAGTTAAAGTTTTTTCTGCCTCAGTTCTATAGAAAATAATAGCATTCCTACAAAGGAGTGTGAGGTCATATTTGGGTGCTGCAAGCATTTTTTTCTTTTTCTTTCTTCCTTTTTTTTTTGGATTTTTCCCCACGATTTTTTGTTTGAGAAATACTATTTATTGGGTATTTTTGTTTTATTATATGGATTTATTAGGAATCTAAAAATGAATCTACCAGACTCTCTTAGATTCCTCATACTGTGGGGAAAATGAGTAATTAAAGTCAGAAAATCACTATGTGAATATTTAGCAGTCTTGAAAGGACATGGTTTTGCTCCTATTTTAGAGAGTAGAACTTGTCATGACCAAGTTTGAAGTCAGATCACTGGAATGTTTTTTCCATTCAAGATTTTTTTCCCCCATTCTCATGAACACTCATTTGCATGGATTTTCCTATATCTTGAGATATATGTTTATGAAGATTTCTGTAGCCTGTAGAACATAATAGATCTTTAACTGGAATAAAGTGAGGGATTGAATTTCACAGATACTTTGTTTTTAAAAATCTAGCTTTTTAATCACTAAAATTACTAAAAGAATTAGTTTTCTATTGACTTTTCATGACAGTGACTCATCATCATTATGACTCACTCAGCTCTTCCTAAATAACCTCTCCTTGTACTATGACATTTCAAGTGATTTTAATAAAACTCCTTCACTGCTGGGATGAAAGTCCAAAGTGAAGTGTTTGTATTTGAACCTTACAATTTCTGCCCCCATAAATTGAGTGCTTATTTTGTTGCATTTGCAACACATATATCTAAGATGTGAAGAGTTTTGCCAAAAGGTATTTCCAGAGAGAGAGTTTCAAACCATTCTGGATGCCTGTAAATCTTACAGACAGTCTTTGGGTTGACTTTAGCAGCTCTAGAAAGTGAAAGTAGGAAGACATTTCCTCCTGTATTTAACAAACTTGAATTCATCAAGTAGAAAGTAGGTAAGAGGTAAATAATCTAAAATTAGAAGATGCTCAGGAATTATTGGTTATATCTAATTTTGAAAATACAATCTTTGGAGAATAGATTAATCGTTTTGCAGTAGTTTGGGGATGAAATGCAAAAGTGCTATCTCTGTACTCCAGTGACTTTGGAGTAAGCATGCTGTTGAACTCGGGCTACTTCAGAAAGTCTTCAGGATACCTCCGAGTTTGTGGATATCTCCTGCTCTTAAATGCTCTGATTCTGTGATAGTAAGACAGGTAGTTTGGGTGGGTTAGGTTGGTTTCTCTGCTGAAACAAACACTTTCCTCCAATGCTAAAAATGACAGAAATCCTAAATACAGTGCGGGTGGGGCTGTGGACTTTTGGGAATCAAAGACTTCCAGAATTGCCATGAATTTGGGAGCAGAGTGAATGGGTCATGCTAGCAGAGCATGTGTTTGCTTAAAGAGGTTGCTTTTCAAAGAATCTGTATTTCCTTTTTTTTTCTTAAGTTTATTTATCTAAAGGGGAGGGGAGAGGGTCAGAGAGAAAGGAGAGAGAATCCCAAACAGGCTCTGTGCTGTCAGTGTGGAGCCCAAAGTGGGGCTTGATCTCATGAACCGTGAGATCATGACCTGAGCTGAAATCAAGAGTCAGATGCTTAACCAACTGAGCCAGTCAGGTGCCCCAAGAATCTATATTTTCTTAAAAAAACATTTTTGAGCATGTATTTCTAACTCTGTACTCATCTTTTTATGGGTATAAACAGTTTTCAGGACTGAAAACTTTCTAATGTTTGGATTATTTTAGAATTACTCCTTTAACGTTGTATGTGAAAACCCTCTGTGTTTTCTCATAGATATGCAATTATGTTTAATTAAATATGCTCTTTTTTGCTAGGTATTTAATCTGAGCCTTTTCTTATTCTGTCTAGAATGCCCTTCTTGTTCTTCTTCTTCTTCTTCTTGTTCTTCTTCTTCAATGTTTATTTACTTTTGAGAGAGAGGGAGAGACAGAGGCATGAGCAGAGTGGAGGAGGGGCAGAGAGAGGGAGACACAGAATCTGAAGCAGGCTCCAAGCTCTGAGCTGTCAGCACAGAGCACGACATGGGGCTTGAACTCACAGACTGCGAGATCACGACCTGAGCCAAAGTTGGACGCTCAACCAACTGAGCCACCCAGGTGCCCCAAGAATGCCCTTCATCTTTGCATGAACCAGACTTCATCAGTCCTCCAAGATATATTTTAAATGTCTTTTTTCCCCCCATGAAACTCTGACTTCTGCATACTTGAAGTTCATTGACTGAACACAGACTCAGGAGTTTGTGGGACCTGGTTCCATTTGTGACTGTCACTTACAAAGTGGGTGGTGCTGGGCAATTCATTGAACTTTTGTCCCTGGATCACAGGCTTCTTATGTGAAACGTGGGGTTGTTTTCCCGTTATTCTCACTTCACCCATCCCCACATCTCCTAAAGAGGCCATCGACTTATTTTTTGCTTTTTATAGAGTGAAGCGAAAGTCTGTTTCAAATGCAGTTTTTAAAAAGCTTTAATAACTTCAAAGTGTAAATGTGATAAATTTACAAAGATAACATGTGAAATGTTAATTATCTAAACTTCTCAATATACTTAGGTAATTCTGACAATTTTGAAAAGCACATGTTAAGGGTTTTTTTCAGGCCCTCTGAGGGCATCAGATTTTGAAACAAATTTGGAGTCGACACAGTCTGATTGAGAGCAGTCTGTCTCCTCTTGTCTCTGTGTGTTTACACAGTTGTAATCTTTGTCAGATTATTCATAATATTTACATATTTCCATGTGCCGTTGTCATGCATATTGTTTCAATAAGTGAATCGATCGTGTCCAGAGGCCGATAAAGTGGGTGTGAGACAACGACAGAGCTCGCTGAGCCTTGGTAGTGGGTTTCTTTGGGCTTGATTAAATAAATGCACTACCCAGAAAAAGTAGAAGTGGGAGTGTGGTCTGAAATGCTTTCATTGCTTTTGAAATAATCTCTTCTGCTAATGAGAAACTGGCTTTCTAGGGCGAGTTGCATTTCATGAGAGGCTTTAATAAAGCCAATCCAAGTTTTAAATCATCCAGGAAGACATTTCTCTTTTGGCTTAAAGTCTAGGGACTTCTTTTCTCAATAGCTGCATTTTATGGAACTCATGTTATTGCCAGCCAATTGGACACTCTTCAGTTGCTTTGAAAGATGTACCGGGGGATAATGCTTTCTCTCTAATAGTAGTCGAATTTTAATGGTGGTATACATGTTCCTAGGACTTGTGTGTTTCCATAAGGGAAACAAGTCCTAATTTTTCCGCCACCTTTCCAGTTTAGGATTTAAATTGAGATTTGTTCCTACATTCTGCTGAAAGAAGTTTTGATACGCATTTGAGCTGGTGAAGTGAAAAAAATATTGCAAGCCAGTTTCCTGGAAGATTTATCAGGCAGTTTTGTTGATGTTTCTTGCTTCACTTCTCTTACCCATCACAGAAATAAAATTCCAGGCTAGGCAGCAGCAAAGGCCCTTGGATCTGTGTGAGCATGTCAAAAGCATTTTAAGAAGAGCAAAATATTTTAGAGGAAGAATTTGGAAAATCAGCCTTAAGGGATTTAACACATTTTTCTTCTCCTAATTCAGTCCCGTGTTTGTCCCTGTAAGGGAAGAAAGGTCATTAATGGATAAGATTTGCTAAGCTCCAAAAGACTTTCAGAAACTAAAGGTTTTCTTGAATACAAATCTAAAGAGAATGCTTGTTTGGAAACTGGAATGAATGTATTTAGAGTGTAAATTATACTAACTTATTTACATAAAATAATCCTGTTCTATGTAAGATTGTGTTGTCCATTTGCACGTTTTTATTTTGGAGAAATTTAATGACAGATTGGCTTGATAATGGACAGCTGAACAACTTCGAGACTTTGGAAGTTTTGTATACGTTTCTAGGAGGGCCAAAATGATCGATCAGAAATGCATGGCTGAGATCTTCAGTTGTCTTGCTACCACTTTGCTTGCATGTTTTCAACTCCCAGAGCAGGACCTGGGCTGGGATTGTCACCTTAATTGTTGTGGTGCAGAGGGCAGTTCTCTAGTAAGTGTTCCAAATTTGTTACATTTTAATCTCATAATTTAAAAGCTACAGGCTAATTCTAGTTCTTTTACTGAATTCCTCTCTAGTAGAAAATAAGGGTGTGTGTGTGTGTGTGTGTGTACGTGTGTGTGTGTGTGTGATTGAAAAAGGGGAAATGTGAACTAAAAGCCTTATTAATATATGAACTTTTTCCTTCCCTTTTTTAACTGTATCAGGAAAATGAATACAGATGAGTGTTTATATAAATTTGGGAGTATTTTTGAAATGTTTGGATGCTGGATAATTTTTCTTTACAACCTCATACTTTATTTCATATTGGTTACTTAGACTCATATTCAAACTTTGATTTGACCAAAAGATCAAATATATTATAGAAACATCAACTTATTTTTTTTTTTTTTTAAATTTTTTTTTTTCAACGTTTTTTATTTATTTTTGGGACAGAGAGAGACAGAGCATGAACGGGGGAGGGGCAGAGAGAGAGGGAGACACACAGAATTGGAAACAGGCTCCAGGCTCTGAGCCATCAGGCCAGAGCCTGACGCGGGGCTCGAACTCACAGACCGCGAGATCGTGACCTGGCTGAAGTCGGACGCTTAACCGACTGCGCCACCCAGGCGCCCCTCAACTTATTTTTATAAACATCTCCATATGGCAGGAGTCTATTTTTAGAATTTGATTTCATTTTTTATGTGATAAAGTTGAAAAATCTTACTTATCATCTGGTAAGGTGTGGACACTCATTTCTTTGTCCAGTGTATATCTGTAGAGGAACCTACGAAGTATTAAATATTTTAATATGGTTTTGAAAATAAGAAGGTTAAGTGCTCAGGAAAGAGGATAAGGGAAAACGGTATTTATTAATATTAATCCCTTAGAATTTTCCCCATTTTTATGGCAAAAATATTTGAAGTTGTAAAATGTAATGAAATTAGGAGAATTTAATATTTGTGGCTTTTATATATATTTTTGTTAAGAGCCTGGTGGAATCATTTGTATGTTAAAATTTACAAAAATAAATCCAAAGGTTAATGGGATAAATAGTTAGATTTTCTCAGTGCTCTGAACACTGATACTTAACATTATATTCCTCTTGGCGGGGCTAGTCTAGTGCTCACTGCAGGTTGATGTATGTGGCTACCTTATATTCTGCGTATAAGCTCAGTTCTGTCCCTCTTGGGCGTGATTGCAAGGTGGGGGCATTCAGAGTGTGTAAGCAAGTCCTCTTGGTTAATAAATGGCTTATATGTGGCATTGATCGATGGTAGAAAGCCTGAAATCAGGTCTGATGCTGACTGCATTGTCCTTTCTGGAAGGAAGGCCACCTCGCAGTGCAATTAACATCAAGAAGGTTCTGAGACAACAGTTTTGTTTTTCATCCAGTTGCTCCCTTTGTGTCTCAGAGTCAGTCTCCAATTACCTTTATGGATGTGTAAAAGTGCAGTCGTTCCTGGAGCTGCTGCTACGGTATTTATTTCAGGAATGACCTTTTAATTGCAAACTCTCCTTCCAGAAGAGGGTAAGGACCAGAGATATCACAGACTTGGTGAAGTAGTGGCTGAACTTCTAATGACGCTGTTAGGGATGAGTGGGGAGGTCTGTGTTGAAGGCAGCCCTTTGAAATTGATGGACAGAGGGCAGAGCATACTTGGGCCTCTGTGTTATTATTTTGCTGTTATGATCTGGGAGGCAGCCTGGCAGTATGGATGGAATCGGGACAGGCAGTGTATTTATAAAGACAGGCAGAACCGCAGCTTTCTACGCTGTTCAGATACTCCTGAGGCAGCTTTCAGAACCAGTTAGAGATTGTTAATGTGCTGTGCTGTAGGCTTTAAGCCAACAGTGACTTGCTGGTTGTAATAGAGAACGGGGCGGGGGGGGGGTGGGCAATTGAAGAGTATATGATTAGGAGTAACCGAAAGGGTAAAATGGATATTTATCTGCCATATTTACATGTATTCTGTAGTAATAATTATAGCAATAACGATAACAAAGAGCTCAATGCCAGCTCTTTGCTAAATATTCTCCAGTCATATTCACCAATCTTTACAATGCCCTTGCAAGCTGGGTGGTATTTATTATCTCTATTTTACAAGTGAGAACTCTGAGGTGAGGAGGCACTGTAATGACTTACCCAAGGTCACACACAAAGTGGACTGGGATACGGAGGCCTATTGTGTTCTGTAGCCCATGTATCAAATGGTTTCCTTGTACTTGGTGAATCACGCTGCTTATCTTCAAGAAGTTCAAGATACTGTAGCTTTTAAGGTCAATTTTTATTTCTTCTGGCTTGGAAGATGAATTTGTAATCAAAACCAAAGTTGATCATTTTCTAAAACACGGCTCTGATTTCTCTACTTGTAAAACACGGAGGTTGTATTTATAGATCAAGATCATTAAAACCTTGTCATGTCAGTCTTACTACAGGAAAACAGCTTGTGGAATAAGTAACCTTATACTAGTTTTTGTTCTGGAGGGTGTAGGACCTTGTATGAAGAGGAAGAAGATCATGAGTGTCTTTGTTTTTAGTGGATAACTTCGATTTGTGTTTGGGACATGCTAATGTCTTTATCTTGCTGAAATTATACTTAGAGAAAATGCAACAGAAAGTCTTATGTATAACAGGGTGAAAGTGAAGTGCTGGTTCTGTCCCACACATGTGGATGTAATGGTTGGCGGTGATATCCCCAGGCTTAGGGATGGACGGGAGGGCCAGCTCCCTGGGGAAGGTGCCTGAACCTTCCTCTGCTGCAGGCATTAGCCAACTCCGTCAGCCATCATCTTTCTTAGCTGTGGATCCTTGTGCCTCATGAACTACTAATAGGACTGCTATTTTAAACTCTCCCTGATGGGGATGATTGTATTTGGTACTCTAAAGGTACAAACTTTCATTCTTTTCCCTTCTCTCCTTTTCCCTCCCACAGATGAACACAATGACGTGCAGAAGAAAACTTTCACCAAATGGATTAATGCTCGATTTTCAAAGGTAACAGAGACTTTCAAACACTTTATGGTGATTCAGATGCCTCTTTCTGATTGATGGAGTTTGGTTGGAAGTGCAGTGAATTTTGCCATGAAATGTGACCTAACTCTAGAAGTCTTCTGAGTATGCAGATACATTTATACTTTATTTATACTTTCTTTATTCTCTTCTCCAATATGTTTAAGATTTAATGGTGTAAACACCTTCATGGTAATAAACAGCTCTTTATTTTTACCTGGCACTCTCCAGATATATGCCAATAGTTTGCTGCTTTTGATACTGTGAACCCTGGGTACATTTAGGAAATGAATATATCATTGGGCAAATTTTGTGTTCATTTTGCTAGATAGAAGATGATTTCACTTTGCCTGGTAAAAATCAAATTATTATTCGGGCAGCTTTTCTACCCTGTGCAGAAATGCTTAGGGATTTTTAATACCTGTGGATGTGGCTAATAGTGTTTATCTGCATTGTGGTCCCCCCCGCCCCCGCTTTTTTTTTTTTTTTTTTTGGTGAACTTCTTCACTTCTTTCCCCAGGGATCCACTCTTTCTCAGCATTTCTAACCACTTGGAACATAATCCGTGTTTTGAGCGATATTCCTTTTAGGGGCAAAGCAAACTGAAAGAGAAATTGGCAGTGCTGTTTTCAAACTTGTAATTATCCATTGGTTATTGCCATTGGAATTTGGTCCTCTAAGTTTGAAGTGGGAGGAACCGACTGAGCCACCCAGGCACCCCAAAAGCTACTTTAATTAAGAGTTATTATTTTCAAACTTTTCTCTTTGAGAAGGTTGCAGAGGTCAGGACCATAAACATTGGTATTTCTTTGAGACGAGGTGAGAATGTTTTAGATTACTTTTAGTAGCAGCAGGGCTTGAAAATTGTTCCACATCCCAATAATTACGGGTGATTATTTGATTGCAAGTGTTTTCTTTGGTTTTGCAAGTTTGTGTTGAGGGATGTTTTTATTTTGCCTCTGAGAACGTAAGGGTTGTGAAAACCGACTTTGACAGAAGGATCAAGAATATAGAAGTGCTGGGGCGCCTGGGTGGCGCAGTCGGTTAAGCGTCCGACTTCAGCCAGGTCACGATCTCGCGGTCCGTGAGTTCGAGCCCCGCGTCAGGCTCTGGGCTGATGGCTCGGAGCCTGGAGCCTGTAGCCTGTTTCCGATTCTGTGTCTCCCTCTCTCTCTGCCCCTCCCCCGTTCATGCTCTGTCTCTCTCTGTCCCAAAAATAAAAAAAAAAAACGTTGAAAAAAAAAATTAAAAAAAAAAAAAAGAATATAGAAGTGCTTGCATAATTGGTGGTTTTATGTGTAGGATTATTCCAGAGCAGACACGGGTATTTGGGGGGAAATTTTAACTTGTTCTGTTTAGAGACATAGGTAAGTAAGTAACATCCTGGGTGCTTTGGATTTGGCATTATTCAAAACTTTTGAAGTATCCATCTACATGTGACCATGTTCTAAGTAACATAGTTACAGCAACTGAGAGAGTCTGGATATGAGATACTTCATTCCACTGGTTTTATGAGTGGCCAGATACGTAAGATCATCTACCCTGATTGTTATTGAGGATGATATGGTCATTTCTAGGTGGAGCAAGTTAAGCAGACCTACTTTTTAGCAGCTTAATGTAGTCATTGGGAAAGAATTACCGTAGAGCTGATTTTAAAGATCGTTTGAAAGCATCGTAGTCTTGATAGACCTGTGTTTGGGGGACATTTGAAACGGGGCAAATTACTTTTGCCCCTAGTTACAAGAATGGAGAGAAACAGTGCAATAGGGCATGGAAAGGTGGAGGGTAGGAGAATAGAGGTGACAATTGAGAAAGAAGAATTGAACATGTTTAACTTGATGGGTATCGCCATGAATTTGGCTCAGGCAAGATAGCACCTCGGCAGTGTGGGACAGACTGTTGAATGGGAGCATCTCCCAGTAGATCTGCTTAATCTCCAGGCCCAGAGCCATCAGTGATGCAAGGCTGGCACCGAAGCTGTACCTCGTACCCCGTGTGGCTGAAGTACTCCTTCTCTAAACTTTAAAACTTTCCTCACTGCAGTTACTGTCCCTTGACTTTTTCTCCATTGGACAGTTCTCAGTGTCTTTTGAGCATTTGGCTCATGTGTCTGAATTTTCTCAAGAAATAGCTCAGTGTTTATCACTGGTCATTAACATCTTTAAAAAGACCTGAAATGACACAAAGTCGAGTACTACCAGAATTGTTTACTTAATGAACTTGATCTTTAAATTTGTACATTTATAATGTGTATATTGTTCTGTAATATTAAGTGAGGGTTTTAAGCCCCATGTAAATTATTTGCCCCAGGAAGGTTGTAATTATTGCCAGGATGGTGAAGAGACCAGGTAATTATTATCATTTTTAACATTTTTAACATTTCAACAGTTTGAGTTATGTAAACTGACAGAGAAGCTAAACGCTTATTTTGTTTGGAGAAAAAGTATCAAAAGGAGAGCTGACCCTGGGAACATTTCCTTTCAGATTACTTCTAGTAAAAAATCAAAGTAGAAGGAAAATTTGATGGTTCTAGAACACACTTACCAAAGGAATGGTGAATATTTGGATATAAGAAGACAGAGGGTTCATGGCAGTGGCATTGAACTTCATCCACATTTTTTCTTTCCTCTGGCTGTCTTAAGTCCATAAATCAGATTGCTTCCACACTGGTGATCAGGAAAGGGAATAGCAAATTTCTAGGCTGGGAGATTTCCAAAGACTCCCCATACAGCTTAATTCCATTGTGCTGGGAGAAGGTGGTTATTTGGGCATTGTGTCACTAGGTAATCCAGAGGTTTGCATGAGGAAAAAAAAAAGTCCTGTTGAAGAGAATGAATTTGATTTCATTTATTTCTTATCCATGTCCTTTGGTATATTGTGAAGTTTAAAATAGAATTATTGATTGAGTCTGCTGCTTCCCTGCAGCACGGGTCTCTTTCCAGAGCAGTAGAGCCCTTGTGTTGAAAAATGCAAACAGACACTTGACAGCATCATCTGCCGTTTAGGAATTTATTTTGAATTCTATCCCTGGATATTTCCCTCATGGTCCTCTCCCCAGCCCATCTCAATCAAACACCAACTGTTGTTGATTCCACTACCTACATATATTCAAAATGTCTATTTCCCTCCATCTTTTTAAAAAAAATTTTTTTAAACATTTATTTATTTTTGAGAGTGAGAGAGACAGAACATGAGCAGGGGAGGGGCAGAGAGAGAGAGAGAGAGAGAGAGAGAGAGAGACAGACAGAGAATCCGAAGCAGGCTCCAGACTCTGAACTGTCAGCACAGAGCCCGACGCGGGGCTCAAACCCACAAGCCGTGAGATCATGACCTGAGCCAAAGTCGGATGCTCAACTGACTGAGCCACCCAGGAGCCCCTCCCTCCATCTTTTTGACACCACTTTTTGCCAACTCACTATTATCTGAGTTAGGAAAAAACGTGAAAGACTTTAAGATGGGTTGAAAGATTAGTAGGAGTCCTGTCAGCTCAGACATCTGGCTCATTGCCTTCCCTTATCTTTGAGCTACTCTGCAACTCTGAGAGTTGTAGAAAACAGATAATAATACAAATGATTCTTATCCATAAAAATGCAAAGTAGGTGGAATGCAATTGATTACTGTCCCTTGAATAGACATGTTTTTGCATCTATTGCAAATTTATTTCCACTTTCCTTTATTGCATGTAAACAACATGCGGTCTTTTGAATTCTCCTTTGAACTGGTTATAGCACCATACTGGTTCTCTCGTTAATTAATGAGTTGAAGCCTTTGACACGTGTTGATATTACACGTGCATAAGAGTCATGATTTTACGGTTTTTTGAAAATTATCCCTGAACATGTTGTCATAATCTGCCAGCTGGTTCTACCTTGCCAGGCTTCGCCTTATCCATTCCCTTCCTTCTACTTTCTACAGAGTAGCAGGAGTGATCTTCAAGTGTAAGCCTGAATGCCCTTTTCTCTTCAACTAAATCTTTCAGTGGCTGTCCATTGTTCTTACTTGGCGTGTAAGACCCTAAATCATTGAGCCTTCCAATTTACTCCTGATTGCATTTCGCTTGACTCTCGCTTCCTCTTTATGCTCTGGCCATTGCGATGAGCCTTCTCATGGCCTCTACCCTGGCTCCTTCCTTCATTATTTCCTGGCCAACTCCTCTTATTTCTTGCCTGAGCTTAAATGTCATTTCCCGAGGGACACCTTTTCGGAGCTTCCAGACTAGGGTAGATATGCTCCGTACTCTTAAAGCATTATCCTTTGATGCACTTATCATAATTGTATTTTAAATAGTTACATCTGAGAATATTTGCTTCTCCTCTCTGAGATAGTGGTTTGCTCTGTGGGTGCAGGGATTGCCTGTTTTGTTCACTGGCACCACTTCTGGCATTTAAAAAGCACCCAGTGAGCGTTTATAGACTTAATAGATTAGTGAATAACAATGGCAGAAACATACTAAAATGCCCAATACTTTATATCCATAAACCAGTTGGAGGTGGTTATATTGGAAAGAGGTAGGAGTATAGAATTGAGTGCAAAATAGCATAAATTGTGTTATTTCATGGATATGAATACATTTTGCTGCATTTACTCACAAAAATAGACAAACAAACCTAGCTATGCAATTTCCTTATTTACCTGTTTTTTGGAGTTGTGCTGGAAAGATTGTTAAATCACCATTTGGATTTATACATATGATTCTCACATTTGCTGCATAGGATTCTTCAAATAGAATCCTCCTATTAAATTTGGTGATGAAAAATGAGATTTAAAACCTAAAATCAGCTCAATTCATTCCTTGATAAGGGATTTGGTAAAGAGCTTGAGAATATTGCGTAATATGGATCTAAAACCATCCTGTGATTTTTTTTCACTATATAAAGAAATATGATAGCTAAGACAGCATTCACTATAAATATATATTCTTTTTGCTGAAAATCCTTGTTAATATGTTACAGAGATCTGCTTTGGAGTTTGGGAATCCTGCGAAGTCACATAGCATAGAATAACTTATGGTTGTTGGATTTGAAAAATTATGAAGGGCTCACAAGAAAATGATTATCTAAAGGAGCTAAGAGTTAGGAAATTTAACACTTATTCCTGGATGTGCTGCTCATTTATTTATGACCTCAGGCAAATTATTAGCCAATTTTTCCAGGTCACTTGGTTTTTATTCCTTTAGCTATAAAACACACTTGATCATAATTACTTGCCTCATATTGCACAGAAATATTGAGGCATTATTGTGAAACATTATAGGAGATTGCAGTTACTTAGGAATGCTAAATTAAGACCCTCTCAGGTAATCCTAACTTGTGGTACCCCTGGTCTGTGGTACACATATATTTTAGAACAGAAATGGAAAAAAAGCATTGGCTCATTAAACCCACTTTATTCCATTGTCTGGTGGGTAAAGCTTGAGTGTTTTGTTCCTTCTAATTTTAAAAGCCTCTGGTTTGTTCGGGGGCCCGGTCTCCCTGGGAAGGCAGCGATGGCCTCATTGCTTCACCGCTGGGAACTTTTTCCTGCCGCCCAGCCTGCATTTTCTTTGGCTGACTTTCAGAGCTGCTCATCTGGCAGAGCTGAGACGTACAAATTGCAGAAGCTCTTTTATCAGTTTGGTGAGGTGATTCTCAAACGTGGTTTAGCAAATAAAGGTTAGGCAGAGAATATGCAGGCTTAAAAATGCTGAACTTCAGTTTGGGCAGATTTCTGCCTTTCCCTTTTCGAAGACAAAGAGGTGCAAAGTTTTCATATACGTCACAAAATTCCAAACTTGAAATTTAAATTGATGGAGGATAAAGGAGGAAGTCTCTGAAGCGTTTTTTGTTTTTTTGTCGATTTCAACATGGAGAGCTATTCAAATGTGTTCCTTTTGGAGAAAGTTGGACTTTGCTTTTAGCATCCCATTGCTTTCTACTGTTTTCATGTTGGAAGTTGATGGTCACAAAAATGAGAGTGGGAAAAGATGTGTAGGGAGCTTTGTAGAAGATGGGGCAATGAAAGCAGTCTGCAGAAGTTGGGTCCTCTTTTCAGTCTTGTGAAGGAGATAGTACAGGCTTCCTGTGTGCTGTATCGGTGCACCTACAGTAGAGATCTGTAGAGACCTATCAAGTTAGGCCCTGAGTTCACCGTTGATTTATTTTCCTGACCATGAGTATGGCAAGTCAACTAATTGTTTTAGGTGCCATAACCATTCAACTGTTCCTTAGGAAGTTTTGATTTGTATTTACTCACCAATACCTTTAAAAAGCAAACAATAAAACGCACTCTGTATTCCTAAACAGTTCCAAGCCATGTTTTGGCTACGTTACATAAGTTTGGTTTTGTTGTTGTTTGCTTTCATTCAATTTGATACCTTTTGTTTGTTTTGGTTCTAAACATTATACTTGCAACATGATTTTCACCTGGTTACTGTGGTTAAAGTAAAAGTTGTTTAGTAGGCTGTGTTTTATGTTTTGTACATATTGAGTACTTAATAAATGATTTGGACTGAGCCTATTAACATTTGTAAGTGTTAAGCAAATTTGATAATATTTGCTGGGTCTGTAACTGATGCTCAGTTTTGAGATGGATTGGCTCAGGAAAATGCCTTTTCACCCATTACCTGGAAAGGGGGGAGCAGAGGCACATACCTTGTGCTTTTCCACTCAGCCTGTGTGACCCCACCATCCCCACCTTCAGAGATGGGCTCTGACTGGTGCAGGGGTGGTAGGCCTGGGCCAGTGTAGGCTGGAGAGCTCTCAGGAGAGGATTGTTGAAGAGATGGTGGTTTTTGGGGACAGAAGCTCTTCCTGTTAAACAGCTAGGAGACACTGGACCTATTTTCAGCTGTCCCTAGCCTTAGGAAGCCTTTAGGTCCAATTGCTACACGTAGCCACCCGCCAACTATGAGTGGAGGCAGATCGGGTTGGGTGGGGGTAGTTGATGCTGTTAGTTTTGCTTTTACCATCTGTTGGGGAAATTAAAAAAAAAATCCTGCCAACAAAAAGACCTCTATTCGATATAGAATACAGAGCACACAGAATTTATTTTCGGGTATTTCTATCAGATTTGGTGAATGTAGGCAGTTGGTGAAAAACTGGAAGGTCTGGACAGAATTTCACACATTATGTAGTAAAGTTGAAGAAGGAATGATGAACACTTACCTCCTGGAGAGAAAAATGGATGCACCTTGTCTGGGCCTCTGTCTGCCTCCTAAGAGACTCGATTACTTTGACGTCATTGTTCTTGCATTGGAAAACTGGGGGGTTTATCTAATTCCTCACTAAAAAGTTGGTTCGGTTGTGTTTTTAGGGAGACACCCTAAGGGGATGGAAAGGGCAGGTCGTCTGCCTCTCCTTGATTACACAAAGGAAATGTCATTTCATTTACCTTTATATTATCACTATCAATACTGTAACTAATGCCTTGCTCTCGTCCCATGGTACCCTGTCTTTTGAGGAACTGCATTCTGCAAACATTTCCCCTGCTTTGCCGGTTGTGCATATCTGGAATGAACTGTATTGTTACAGACCTTGCCTGGTATGCACGTGGAGTGGGTTTATTCAGCCCGCAGACCTCACCTGGTTGTTTATCCATGGAGTATGCACTTGGCCCTGCACCTGGCTGCCAGCTGTGTGAGCCTCACGTGTGGTTCCCTATCATCCCGGTTTATCAGCTCCCTCAGTTTGCTTGCTTACCCAAGATCAAGGTAAAAATTTTGTTACATGCTGTGTGACTTCTGATTCTCTGAAAGATATTATGTGGGTTAGCTTGTGTTTTATAGTATTTTGTAGTTTTTAAGGCAAACACACATTTATTGCTTTGATTCCTATGTGAACACTACATAAAGCAATGCTCTGCAGTTAATTGTCTCTTGTGTGATTACCTGAGCCATGTTTCTCCAGTCCCTCACTCTTCTTCCTTTCTTCCCCTCCCTCCCTCCTTCCAAGCAAGCTTCTAAATGGAACCTTTTTCAGTTCTTAAGAACTTGTGCTGACCACCTTGAATTCTTCAAAAGAATGGCCAAGTGCCATGTGTTCACTGATTCTTTAAGTGACCATAGAATGTCTGTCTGGTTTTCTTTTGCAAGCTGTTTAAAGACCTCATTAGGCATTTCACTGCACTCATTTTGTTGTTACTCTTTTCAGTCCAAAGCAATCGTGCTTTCATTCTTTCCCTGTGGGGTGGAATCGAAAAGTTGATATTGACCATCATATGGTCTTCATTTCATTGGTGAAGCTATAACTTTAAAATTGCGATGAACCTATATTTTTCATGTTGCTTAATCTTGCGTAGAGATTCCATTCTTTGTTTTGGTCTATTATTTAATTTATGCAGTAATAATAATACAATAATCATAATGGCACAAAAATTAGGTGATAGAAGAAATCCAAAGAAAATATTCTTCAACTCCTTTATTTCTTTTTAAAGTTTCATTTATTTTGAGAGAAAGAGAAAGTGCAAACGGGGGAAGGGCAGAGAGAGAGGTAGAGAGAGAGAATCCCAAGCAGGCTCTGCACTGCCAGAGTAGACTCCAACGCGGGCCCCCAACCCACGAACCATGAGATCACCACCTGAGCCGAGGTTTGTCACTCAACTGACTGAGCCACCCAGTGGTTCTATAACTGCTTTTTTTTTTTTTTTTTTTAATTTTTTTTTTTCAATGTTTTTATTTATTTTTGGGACAGAGAGAGACAAAGCATGAACGGGGGAGGGGCAGAGAGAGAGGGAGACACAGAATCGGAAACAGGCTCCAGGCTCCGAGCTATCAGCCCAGAGCCCGACGCGGGGCTCGAACTCACAGACCGCGAGATCGTGACCTGGCTGAAGTCGGACGCTTAACCGACTGCGCCACCCAGGCGCCCCTCTATAACGGCTTTTAATTCCACTGCTTTTAATTTCCAAGAGAAAAACTATAATGTTTTTGTTATAAAATGCTTTAAAAAGTATATTTATATGTAAACATAATTAGCCAAAATGGCATTGCTCTTGGGGCTGCTCACTGATGTACTTACTGACTTTTAAGAAAATGAAGAATTATTGGGGGCACCTGGGTGGCTCAGTTGCTTGAGCGTCCTACTTTGGCTCAGGTCATGATCTTGCCGTTCATGAGTTCAAGCCTCCACATCTGGCTCACTGCTGGCAGCATCAGTGCAGAACCTGCTTTAGATCCTCTGCCCCCCTCTCTGCCCCTCCACTGCTTGTGCTCTCTCCCAGAATAAATAAATAAATATTAAAAAAAAAGAAAATGAAGAATTACAAGAGCCAATAGGGTGCTACGTTTGTATCAGTGCTGAGATTTGCGATTCATAAGTGAAAGAGTCTGGTTTTAAAAATATTAAAAGAGGGGCACCTGGGTGGCTCAGTCGGTTAGGCGTCTGACTTTGGCTCAGGACATGATCTCATGGTTCATGGGTTTGAGCCCCATGTCGGGCTCTGTGCTGACAGCTCAGAGCCCAGAGCCTGCTTTAGATTCTGTGTCTCCCTCTTGTTCTGCCCCTCCCTGGCTTGTGCGCTCATGCTCTCTCTCTCTCCTTCAAACATAAATGTAAAAAATTTAAAAAAATGTTAAAAGAAAAATTGCTTATTTCTTATTGAATTTTGAAAATAATCAACCCCTTGCCCCAAACAATCAAAAACCTAAAACAATAAAAAAAAAAAAAAATAAAAGAGAGAGATGCTAAAGCTTGCAGTATGTTATCAGAGGTTGGGGACATCAGATTCACCTGAGATTAATCAGAGAAGAATGCAAGGACATTGTGGTATATATGCTGTAGATGTGTATGTGTGTGTGTGTGCGTCCATGTGTATGGTGCACACGTGCATGCACACACATGCAGTACCCAGTGGAGATAGTAACTGAATTGCATAGGCTGCCTCAAATCCCGATTTGAAAATAGGGAGCATAAATAAATCAAAGAATAGGCAAACAGTGTCAAAGGGCTCAAATTTATTGTTTGTAAGATACCGTATCAGATATGTTAGTTGTGAAAGCATTTAAAAACTTATGTTTTTGCTCATCTCCTTATTATACTCAGTTGTAACTTGATTATTTATAATGAGATTAGGGCAGTCATAGGACAGGTTCTGTCTGTGTACTGTATCTGTTACTTGGTACAAATTTGGCAGCTCATGAGTTCCTGCTAATGTGCTCAGCATGCTGCGTTGGTCCTGGTTTTGTTAACATGTCGGTTCTGAAGGCCTTGAAGACAAGGCCTGCATTTGTCAGCCGTGGGTGTTTGGGTGGTCAGTGTCAGCCTGGCAACCCCAGGGAGGAGGCACTGATCAGCCTTCTAAATGGAAAATCCGAGTCCCAATTCTACCTCTGGTTGGTTTGCTATCGGTATAAAGAATTAGCACTTTGTTCTCCTAAGAACTCCAAACTACACTTTCTAAGGTTTACTTTCTTATTCAATATTTGGCAGATCTTTCTTCCCATTGCCACTCCTACTATTGGTGAAAAACTTGACCTTTATGATGGAAATAACTGTTTTGGGAGTACTGAAGAAGGGGGAGAGTAAGCCAGTGTCAGCTTAGAGAGAAGGTGGGGACCCAATCACAGAGGATCTTTTACTTGGAGTCTGGATTGTCTTTGCCTATAATGGAGCCCTTTGCCTGTAGTTAGAGTTATTTTGGCTCTAATGCAGAGGCAGAGGGATCAGTTAGCCTTGTCCTAGAGGCACGAACCAGAGTGGGAGCTGTGATGACAGGGAGAGGTGGTTTTAGAGCGTGTGTTTGGAAGTAGGTGAAGTGGGGAGTGAGTGGAAAAAGTAGAATCTGAAATTACTTCTTCGTGTTTTGGTTTGAGCCAGAATAATGTCTGCTGGTGTTTTGTATTCAGTCATGTTCCCTAGTCTTTGGATGATGGGGTGTGTGTGTGTGTGTGTGTGTGTGTGTGTGTGTGTGTGTGAATGTGCATGTGGTTCCTTTCCACAGACTTGATCACTCCTTCAGAGGACTCACTGTTGACTAAACTTCTCACATGCACGCGGCTATCCCTATGCAGAGGTTGCTACTCAGTCGCCCTATGACTTGGTATGCCTGTGGACACAATTTGTTTATCTGCACCATGTTTTAGGAGACTAAAAATAGCAGGAGATTACACAGATAAACTCAGATTTCCAGTTTCTTTTGAAAAGCCCAAAGTCCTGCCAACAATGGGCTGGGATTCCTCCATGGCCACTGGTGGCTGGAAATGAGCTCTAGCTTTTGCCTTCAGCCTTTGGGCTGATTCTCCGGGTGTGAAGGAGCCCATCAGGTTTGCTTCATGCCGTTGTATCATCACAAGTGTCTGTCAGTATTCATAGCCACTGTTCTCCCACAGACCCGGGCTTGTCCTCATGCGTTGTGATGACAGTTTGCTTGTATCCTCTGACACTTTTAAATCCAGAAGGTCTGTGTCCCAACTGCTGATATTAATACTGGTCCCTCTTGTCACAATGGCAGGGTTAGAGCTGGCATCCGGAAAATGCACAGAAGTATAAGGTGAAAGGGTTGAAGGAGGGGCTGGCCAGAACTGGTCACCTATGACATCGTCACCCTCTGCACTCATGTTGCCTTTTCAGTATTTAAAACTAAATGTGACCCGTGGCTTATCTGCCCCCCAAGTTCAAGATTGTGCATTTGTACTGTTTTGTGTTTATTGGAAAACTATGAGAACCCTCTCTGGTGAATGGGGAGAGTGGCCTGAACTTGGCATTTCTGCAGGGCCAAGCACAAAGAACGTATTCACCAAATATTTGTCTGATTGAGTTATTAAGCTGTATTCTTTCTGTCAGGGAAGTCTCTGCAAATCTGTCTTTGCAAAGAATTAAAAATCTAAATAAGAGGTTGACTGTCAGGATGAATCAGTTTTTAATTTTATTCAATGATGACTTCTGACATTTCCAAACAGTTTCCCAGGGTGGACCCCATATTGAGAGCCTGTGATAGGAAGGCACAGATATGCTTTAAAGTTGTGTGCTTGGGAAAAAATCATCTTCATTTGGAGTTCATTTAAATATGGTATATATTTTGTTGCTCTCTTTGGGAAGTCATTAAATACAACTCCCGCTATTCTGCCCCCATCAATGAAATATTTCCTTCCATAAATGTCAAAGTCTGGTGCCCTCGTAATTTTGGTAGCAGTTTGGCAAAGACTTGTGGATTTGGAACCAGATTTTGTAGTATTAGATCCAGGTTCTGCCTCTCACCTGTCACGTCACCCCTGTTTCAGTTTTCCTGCTTTAAAATACTATTATCAAGAAATAACTAATACATGTAAATAACACATCTAAATCTCTATAAATCTCTTAGAATGTATCTAAGTGGTTGCTATAGCTATGTCTAAGAACATTTCATATTTCCAGTGTCTGTTTTTGTATGGCCCACAAGCTAAGAATGGTTTTTGCATTTTTTAGGTGGTAGCAAAACATAAAGAATATTTCACAACACGTGGACATTATATGAGATTCAAATTTCAGAGTCTACAAATAATGTTTTATTGGGAGATAGTCATCATTATGATTGGCTCATTTGTTTCTGTATTGTCTGGGATGCCTTCATATTACAACAGGATTGAGTAGTTTTGGTAGAGACCACCTGGCCAGCATTGCCTAAACTAGGTACTCTCTGGGCCTTTACAATAGAAATTTTCTGGCCCCTGCTCATAGGGCACAAAGTATTGAATCACATATGTATAGGGTGTAAGTGGAACTTGCTCTTTGGCATAGGCTTGTTCTTTCCATTGTTCCATTAGGAGTGTTATGAGACACTCCTAAGTTGTATTTGTCATGACTGTGTAGTATTTTGTGGTGACTGCCCATGTGTATGGTGAGTGTGGGTGTGTGCTTTCTGTGTAAGTTTTGAACCACAGTTTTGGATTTGTATGAGCCTAGGTACCTTTCTTTACTCTTTGTCCAATGAGGAGATTCATAGGCTGTATTTCCCCCTCTTTGGCCATCTTACAGGTGTAGTCCTTCTGAGGACACCCAATGGGTATATACACTGATAATGCCATTACTGGACTGGGGTGGGAGAGTACTGGAGAAAGAGACACCGCAAAAACCATATTTCTTCCCGATCGCCATCAATATTCATCTGAAATTGGGAAATAGAATGAAGAATTTGAGCTACTGTTTCTGTAGGGTTTTGTTTGTTTTTGTTCTTAAAGAAAGTGAAGACATTGGTTCTACTGTATGAATGACTGACTTCCAGAAAGATAGGGCTGTGTCTCCATCATGTGTGTTTCAAAACAATGCTCCACAGGGAGGTTTTCTCCAGGTTTGTTGCTCAGGAAATGAATGAACTAGACAAGTGAGAGAGGAAAGGAGTGTCTCATCTAGAAAAATTAATGCTACTTCTTAGGCTTTCTACTTTGCTATTGAGCAACAGTGGGGCTTAGGGAAGAATCTAGGGAGTTTTCTGGTGAATTATGGCTTGTCTCATGATACATACCTACAGCACAGTGTGGCGTGCTCTTGTATATCTTGTTCATTATTTTGGAATGGGATGTAACCTTACAGGCCATCATACTAGAAGATCTTTATGAATTGATACTAACGTGTACTCAGGTTCAGAATCTGCTTTTACATTCCTGCCTGGAAATGAATTATTTGTTTTATTCATCCATTTAGATATTGTTGAAACTTTATGGCACTTTTATGACAGTAGAAACACTGAAGTGATGTTTCTAATATGAATGATAGTATCAACCATTTATTGAACATCTGTCATCTTAGTTTTTAACAGATGAGCAAATAGATGTGGAAAGGCTAAGTAAAAGGCTTTTTGTCAGTGAGGTCATCGATGGATGGACATTCATAATTATTTGTCATATATTTATATTTATATTATGCTGGTTTATGTTATTTTATTTATT
Source organism: Panthera tigris (assembly GCF_018350195.1). Classification (NCBI taxonomy): domain Eukaryota; kingdom Metazoa; phylum Chordata; class Mammalia; order Carnivora; family Felidae; genus Panthera; species Panthera tigris. The sequence continues at coordinate 129,258,584 of NC_056664.1, forward strand.
TATTTGAAAATGGATAGTGGATTTGAGAAGACCTTACTTCACTGCACTTGTTATCAGTAAGTTTTTAAAAATACAATGTATTGTCAGGTTGGCTAACATACAGTGTATACAGATGCTCTTGGTTTTGGGGGTAGGTTCCTGTGATTCATCGCTTACATATAACACCCAGTGTTCATCCCAACAAGTGCTCTCCTCAATGCCCATCAGCAAGTTTTCCCTCTCCCTCACCCCTCTCCCCATCAACCCTCAGTTTGTTCTCTGTATTTAAGAGTCTCTTATGGTTTGCCTCCCTCCCTCTCTGTTTGTAACTATTTTTTTCCCCTTCCCTTCCCCCATGGTCTTCTGTTAAGTTTCTCAAGTTCCACATATGAGTGAAAACATAAGTCTTTCTCTGACTGACCTATTTCACTTAGCATAATACCCTCCAGTTCCATCCATGTTGCTACAAATGGCAGGATTTCATTCTTTCTCATTGCCAAATAGTATTCCATTGTATGTATAAACCACATCTTCTGTATCCATTCATCAGTTGATGGACATTTAGGCTCTTTCCATAATTTGGCTATTGTTGAAAGTGCTGCTATAAACATTGGGGTACAAGTGCCCCTATGCATCAGCACTCCTGTATCCTTTGGATAAATTCCTAGGCACTAATAATGAAACAACAGAAAGAGAAATCAAGAAATCGATTCCATTTACAAGAACCATATGGTTCATCAAGAACCATAAAATACCTAGGAATAAACCTGACCAAAGATGTAAAAGATCTGTGTGCTGAAAACTATCGGTAGTTTTTAAGATTTTTTTTTATCCTAGATAATCCCTCTTTGTTACTCCCATGAGTTTCACCTATATTCCTGTGTCTTGCTGTAAGATCAGAGTTACACATCTATCCCTGAAAGAGCATCTGTTTGTTTGGTGGCTAGTTCTCTGAAGTGTACTTTTGCTGGTTCAGAGAGGAGGAAGGTAAGAAAGAGGTAGCAGATGATGAGGGCCCCTTCTCCCTTTTGCTTTTACTGATAGCAGGTGGGAAGTCGAAATGTGCAAGGAGCTCTCCCTTGCTCTGCCTCCTGCAGTATTGCCTCTGGTCCCTTGGGCCATAACTCCCACATGGCGTATATCAGTTATTGTGACTGATGGAGATGATCAACGGGTCCCTGACACTATCGCTGCTCACCGGAAGGGCAGCTGGGACTAGAAAAGCAGCTTTGTTTCACACACAAATATGCCATAGTTTATTTTTTAACTGATTCTATAGTGAAAACTTTACCATACTTCCCCTCATTTCGAGTATGGGACCTATTAGAAAAGCCAAGTTAGTCATCATTAGTTGACGATACTTTATACTTAATTAAAAATGTAAAAAATCAGGAGGGGAGGAAAAATGGAAAATCCTAAATTTTAGGAAACTTCGGAATGGCTCCCTCCCTCCCCTCCTCCATTTTAGGCTCAGAGTAAAATTGTGCTTCATATGACTTTATGTATATATTTTTAAGGGAAAAGTGAAGAAGATAAAATAGTTATTAGTTATAGAATAGCTGTAGTATTATTTAAAAAAATTTTTTTAATGTTTATTTATTTTTGAGACAGAGAGAGACAGAGCATGAACAGGTGAGGGGTAGAGAGAGAGGGAGACACAGAATCGGAAACAGCCTCCAGGCTCTGAGAGGTCAACACAGAGCCCAACGTGGGGCTCGAACCCACAGACCTTGAGGTCATAACCTGAGCCGAAGTCGGATGCTTAACCGACTGAGCCACCCAGGCGCCCCTAAAATAGCTGTATTATTGACAGGCACCAGGACTGTAATCTCGGTGGGGATTTCATACTAAAGGGGGATACTTTGATACAACACGACTTAAAAAAAATTTTTTTTGATGTTTATTCACTTTTTGAGAGACAGAGACAGAGTGTGAGCAGGGCAGGGGCAGAGAGAGAGGGAGACACAGAATCGGAAGCAGGCCTCAGGCTCTGAGCTGTCAGCACAGAGCCCGACGTGGGGCCTGAACCCACGAACCATGAGATCATGACTGAGCTGAAGTTGGACGCTTAACCAACTGAGCCACCCAGGCGCCCCAGTACAACATAACTTTGATTACATTGTGCTTTGTAGTTGTCTGGTCATTTTCACATAATAGTATTTATTTGATTTTTAGCCTGTGATTTAGAGGAAGGTTAAGAGTGGGCTTAGGTTCATCAGTTCGTTAACGGTCCAACTGGAATTAAAACCCAGGCTTCCTGATTTTCTGTGTAGGAATCCTCCTATTGTTTACAACCGTCCTATCTCTCTCTCTCTCACACACACACACACACACACACACACACAGGCAAGGATCTGCCTGTCAATGGTGGGATTTTCTGGCATCAGACACTAGGGTATGTTGGTCGGTGGAAGTTGATGCTATTCATCAATCAGGGTGGAGAGTTTGGGAATTCTATAAGCTTTGTTGTTCGAGATACTGGACTGGTACTGGACTTAGATACACAGCCCGAAATGTCTTAATTGTTCAGAAATTACAGCTAGAAGTATAGGTCTAGCACCGGAGAGCAAACATTGTTGATAAAATGACGTGCTTCTGTAGTGGAAATGCTGCAAGACAGCATCATACCGTGAATGTAACGTGAGGTGATGGAACGAGAGAATCTGCACACTTTTGTTGGCCTCTGCACACAGGTGCTGTATGCCCATTTATATTTTCAGTGATTCTCTGTAGCATTCCTTCTCGGGAACATATACCATAGACAAGGCATCTGGACTTTGGCCATAGCTTTATTTGCTCCCTTTGTAAGAAATAATGCAATTTATATTGTTCATCTTAAAGCATTTGTTATGGATTTCAGAGTTTTCTGTATTTGTATTTCTTTCTATACAGGCAAAGCTGAAAAGTCTGCTGCCCATCCAGACTTTTAATTGGAAAAAATGAAACCATGCATTTATTTGCCACAGATGTATATGATTTCTGCTACTGAAGAAACTGATAATTTACTTTTTCTTTTACAGAGTGGAAAACCACCCATCAATGATATGTTCACAGACCTCAAAGATGGAAGGAAGCTCCTGGATCTTCTGGAAGGCCTCACAGGAACATCACTGGTAAGAGGGGTCATCTTTGAGAACCAGGCTAAGTGTCTCTCATCATTACTGATACTTGAAGACCCTTTATGGGTACTTACAGTGTAAAGGCCCAAAATAGGAACATTTTTAGAAAGGTGTTTTAATGAATCTTTGATAGAGTAATATTTAGGCTTTATTGAGGGCTCTATTTTTATCAAAGATAAAATTATTTATTATATTTATTACTCTCAGATAGCCCAGGACAGAATTACAAGGAGGGATGGCTATGTTAAGAGGGCATAATGTTTTGAATAGTAGAAAACACACTTAAATGTTATTTAATAAATATCTTAAAAAGCTAAGAGCTGGGGCACCTGGGTGACTCAGTCAGTTAAGCATTCGACTTGGGCTCAGGTCATGATGTCATGGTTCATGAGTTTGATCCCCACGTCTGGCTCGCTGCTGTCAGCGCAGAGCCACTTCGGCTCCTCTGTCCCTCTCTCTCTTTGCTCCTCCCCTGCTTGCATGTGTGCTCTCTGTCTCAAAAATAAGTACACATTAAAAAAAAGTTGTTAAACGCTACACATTTATTTTTATTCGGTTTTCCAGTATTATCGTCATTTCTTCATCAAACCCAACTCTATTATTTTACGTCGTAAGGTACTTTATACCCACACAGAAATAACAGTGCTAATGAAGAGTATGCATTTTATGGGTACAAACTTTAACACTAGAGGTAATAAAAGGTATAGAGAAATGCACTCCTGAAGATGAATTCCTTTCTTGCCAAAGTGTGGGGTGTTATATACTCTGCCTTTTGCCTTCCAGATGGTGGGTAAGGTACCTGTTGCAGAGGCTGATCCCTCTCTCAGATGAGATTCCCTGGCCAGTGAGGCAGAAAGTGCCTCCCAGATCACCTTTCTCCAGGTGGCAATTCCTGCCTTCCCAGGGGGGCCTTGTAATGCTACCTGGAACCTGGGATAGTGCCTCAGAATCCTCCCTGCTCTGTGCACACTGACTGGTGCACTATGAAGGTGACATGACTTCTCAGTCTTTCTGTGTCCAGCCCAGTTAAAAATTTTTAATGTTTATTTATTTTTAAGAGAGACAGAGTGTGAGCAAGGGGGGGGCAGAGAAAGAGGGAGACACAGAATCTGAAGCAGGCTCCAGGCTCTGAGCTGTCAGCACAGAGCCTGATGCAGGGCTCGAACCCATGAACCTTGAGATCATGACCTGAGCCGAAGTCAGATGCTTAACTGATTGAGACACCCAGGCGCCCTGGGCCCAGTTTTGATAAAAGAAGGCTTTCTCCCTGGAGCATTGGTTCCCAAAGTGGTCTGCACATTAGAATCACTAGGGGAATGTTTTAGAAATTCTAAACCCATACTACATCCCAGATTCATTAAGTCATCATCTTTGGGGTAGGGTCAGACATAAGTTTGGGAGTTTTTGAACGCCAGTGTTGAGGCAAGGGAGTGAACTACTATGTCAAGATGTAAGTGGGGTAACTTGCATTCTGTCACCACCAGCCTCCACGGTGGCCTGAGAAGCCAGGCGGAGCTCCTGGCACAGAGGGGCCCCGTGTTGAGCTGTTCTCTGTACGTCTCAATGTCCATGTTTGTTGGCAATGTTGAGGCTGACTTATTTGATCCCGTGTTTTGTTTTCTAGCCAAAGGAACGTGGCTCCACAAGGGTACATGCTTTAAATAATGTCAACAGAGTGCTGCAGGTTTTACATCAGAACAATGTAAGTGTGCAGCGCGACTTTTGGGGTTCTTTGGTGCTACTGGGGTTATTTATTGTCACGCTGGCCACGTGCTCTGTGCATTGTCATTGACTGATTTTTGGAAACATTTTTCTTACGACAAGTATTGAACCTTTTCTGCGAGCGAGGGGACAGTCACGCTTTTTTTGATTACTTGGTTGATCTATTGTATAAATAATACATTTTTGAGATTTAGGTTTACCTGATTCTCTAAAGTGAAATTTCTCTTATCATTCACTTATATTGCTGTCCAAAGGTGCTAAAACAAAAATCTTGGTTTCTGTGGCAGAATTGTCCTAAAAGTTATTAGTATTATTATTTTTTATTTTAATAGGTGGATTTAGTGAATATAGGAGGAACTGACATTGTGGATGGAAATCACAAACTGACTTTGGGGTTGCTTTGGAGCATCATTTTGCACTGGCAGGTGGGGCAATTTTCAATCACTTTTTAATAGAAATTGAAAATGTATCATTTGTGTGTGTTAGTTGCTTAAGGCCACCATCACAGAGCACCCCAAACTGTGTGGCCTCAACACCAGAAATTTATTTTCTCACAGTTCTGGAGGCTAGAAGTTTGAGATCAATGTGTTAGCGTGGTTGGTTTCTTTCGAGGCGTCCTTCTTTGGCTTGTGGATCACTGCACTCTTCCTGTGTCCTCATGGTATTCCCTCTTTGTGTGTGTCTTGTCCCGATCTCCTGTTCTTCCAGTTAGATTGGGTTACAGCCCACCCTTAAGATTCCATTTCACCTTAATCATCCCTTTAGAGACCCTATTTCCAAATATATTCTCATTACCAGGTAGTGGGGGTTAGGACTTTAAGAATTTGGGCAGTGGGGAGACACAATTCAACTCCTAGTAATTTGGAATGAAAGAGTCTGACAAACAGCTCTATTTTCCTGGCATAGAAAAAAAAGTATCTTTCTTTAAATATTAAATTAAAAAAGTTGACGTAATTTCAGATTTATAAAAAGGTTGCAAAAGTAGCTTAAAGAATTCCTGGATACCTTTCATTCGCGTCCCTCGAATGCTGACCGTTGTTCTCTCTCTCTCTTCCTCCTTGGCTAAAAACTTGTGTATTTGTAAAAACAAACCTTTTTCCTAAAAGTAAGGAATTCTCTTACATAACTAGAATATAATGTTAATATCATATTATAAAATGTGCTATATACAATATAATACTAGCATCGTTAAGCGTAATTACAATATGTGCTAAAAATAATATGTAATTATTAAAATCAGGAAAATAATATCAAAACAATACAATTTTATAATCTACACATCCTTTGGAGATTTTGTCAATTGCCCCAATAATATCCTTTATAAAAGATAAAAAACAAAACAAGATCATGCATTACATGTATTTCTCACATCTCCTTAGTCCTCTTTTATCTGGAGTAGTTTTTGAGTCTTTCTTTGTATTTCATGATATTGACCTTTCTGAAAAGTACCGGACGGTTATCTTGTAGAATATCCCTCCATGTGGGTTTGGCTGGTATTTTCTCATGAACAGATTCAGGTTACTCATTTTTTTGGTACAGAATGCCACAGAAGTGATGTTGAGTTCTTAGCATATCCTATCAGGAAACAAGTGCTTTCGATTAGTTTTTTTTTTTTCTGGCAGTGTGAACTTTCACTGTTTGGGTTAAGGTGTCTCCCCTGTAATGTGACTGTGCTTTATTATTAAAAAGTATTCTGTGGGGATATACTTTGAGGCTGTGTAAATATTCAGCTACTTACCAAACTTTTTTCCATGAGTTTCAAGATCCGTTCTTAGCTCTTACCTGATCAGTTATCATTGTGATGCTTGGCAAACAGTGATTTTCCAGTTTCACATGTTCAAATGTTCTGAATTTTCAAGTTTATTTATTAGTTGTCTTTCTGCTTGTGTGGAAGAGCTTCCCCTTGCCACTTGTTTATGTATTTATTCATCCATCCATTCGTTTATAGACCAGTGTAGACTCATGAAGTTTTGCTTGATAGGTTACTAATCTTTCACTATCTTTATTTATTTTGCACACCTCCTTAGTTGGCTCTTGTGTCCTTTTCTTATGTCCACACCATTCCATAGCTCTTTCTTATAATATGTGTGTGATTTTAGAATAATCTAAAATATCAATTCTAGATTATAATGGTTTTTACCATCATCAAATGTACTTCATTCTTTGATTTCGTAGTTCATCAAAAGTTCTTCCTTTCTCATTTTTGTAGAAGATAAAATTGTTTTCTTCTTACTAAAAGGTGTTTGTTAAGTGTATAGTATGAAAAAATTACTTTGTGGCTATGAAAGTAATGTTCACTGTAACCAAACCTAATAGAAGTGTTGCTAAGATACAGAAAATACCAGAGCGTATGATGGTGAGGGAAAAATCACCTCTAAATCCTCGTACCATAAAATAATTACTGTTAAAAACATATTTATCTTTTTAGCGTTTAAAGGAAAATTTTGAGATAAAATGAGTATCAATTACCTGATCCATAATGATTAATTAATGTAATATTCCTTACTCAAGGACTTGATTCCAGCAACTATTTTAAGTTATAGGCAGGCGTGGTTTTTTTTGTTTGTTTTGAACAGGTAAAAGATGTCATGAAAGATGTCATGTCAGACCTGCAGCAGACAAACAGTGAGAAGATCCTACTGAGCTGGGTGCGCCAGTCCACACGGCCATACAGCCAGGTCAACGTCCTCAATTTCACCACCAGCTGGACAGATGGCCTCGCCTTTAATGCCGTGCTCCACCGACATAAGTGAGATATGACCTGACAAGATGTGGGCCTTACAAATTTGTATCTCCTCTCTGTCTCTCTCTTACTATTCCTCCCTAAAGCCCTTTGCCCACAATCACTGCTCTCCTCTCTTCACACGTTTAAACATGAAGAAAAGAAGCATTATGGAAGAAAATACCCATGGAGTCTTTATTTCCATAGGACTTAAATGCCACAGTGCAATGTCCGTGGTTTCTTCTACATATATACACGTTTAAAAAATGTAAAATAATTCACATAGTTCAGTCCCACTCAGCACTAACCAGTAATGTATATACTGAATTGTGTTATGTTTTCATTCTCATACCAAAAGGGAAACTCTATAAATCGAATGCAATTTCAATTAAATATAGACAACTGATTTTGTGTGTGTGTGTGTGTGTGTGTGTGTGTGTGTGTGTGTGTGTGTGAGAAACTTGTAATTATATAAAAGACCAAAGGGGCAAGAAGAGCCAGTATATTCCCGAAGAAGAACCAGGCCAAAGTACTTCCGAAACAGAAATAAAAGTAGTTATGAAGCTATATTTATTAAGACTATATATATAGTCTATAAATAAATACACGAATATAATAATAGGCTGAACCATGTGAAATTGCCAACATTTGACTGTTTTGACATATAAGAATGGCAGTTTCATATAGTTCAGCCTAACATGATAAAAAACTCAGAAATAGCTTCATCCTGCTATACACCTGAGCTAATGTTGCAGATTAATAGTATGGGATAACTGGTTACCCATATGGAAATAAGTGTATTGGATCTTTACCTCCCTATACCCAAAAGAAAATTCCAGATGCATCAAGGATTTAAATGTGAGAGGCAAAATTTATTATATGTTTTACTGCTATTGTAAATTATTTAATGTTTCAGGTCCTGTTTCTTGTAGGTTTTTTGCTGATATATAAAAAATGTAATTGACTTTTCTAAATCTTAGATCTGGAAACTTGTTAAACTTTTACAAATTTTACCAAAATGTTTACAAGTCTTACAAAAATGTTTCTTCAGTTTTTTAAAAAGTTTTTTTTAATGTTTAATCATTTTTTGAGAGACAGAGCATGAGTGGGGGAGAAGCAGAGAGAGAGGGAGATATACAATCTGAAGCAGGCTCCAGGCTCTGAGCTGTCAGCACAGAGCCCAATGTGGGGCTTGAACTCATAAACCTTGAGATCATGACCTGAGCCAAAGTCAGCCGCTTAACTGACTGAGCCACCCAGGTGCCCTGGTATATATATTTTTTTAGACTGTTCCTGAATCATAATAGTTTCTTCTCTTATTTTCTCTTACCTCCTCATTTGTGCCTTGTCCTTCAATACAATATTGATTTGAATTGGTGATAGAGAACAGAATGTTTTTTTCTACATAGTGAAGGGTGTGGTTTCAATGTTTTACCACAAGACTAATATTTACTGTAGCTTTTTTAAAAATACACTTTTTATCTAGTTAACAAACTCCTACACCCAAGTGTCTTCCACTTCTCCTTTATTAGTTTAAGAGGGTTGGACTCTGTTCCTAGTTGGTTTAGAAATGTTATCAAGTAACTAGAATTTTAGCCCAAACTTTTACCCAACTATTATTTAATTGATTCAGCAAGTATATATGGAGTGCCTTTTATGTGCTATGTACAGCATGTGTAGCAGAGAACAAGACAGGCAAAAATCTCAGTCCTCTTGGAATTTCTGTTCAAATAGAGGGGGGGAAGACAATTAAATGAAAATGTAAGTTGCATAGCATATAGAAATGGTAAATGCACTGAAGAAAAACATATTGGGCAAGAGGGGAAGAGGTACCTGGCATGCAGGAAGTCAGTGGGTGCAGGGGCATGAGTAGGAGGAGAAATAGGAGATGAAGTCAGAGAAGGAACTGGGTCTGAGAGTAGGGGAGGCAAGTCCCAGAAATTAAGTGGGTCTAAGATGTAAGAAAAGATAGAGTACAAAGAAAATGATTAAATTTTGGGTAAGACAGAGCAATAACAATGTCCAATTTGTGGGATTAAAAGAAAATCAAGATAGAAAGGAAATATTAGACAATGATAGTATGGAGGAAGATGGATGGTGAAAAGTTCTCTCAGGGCCTAGTTGTAGGAGTATCCTGTGAGCTGATCAGAGCTGGATTTTCTATTCTGCTAATCTTGGTCTTTGAATTGGACAATTTAGTCCATTAACATTTATTGTAATAATTGATGTGTTTAGGTTCATTTTTACCTCTTGTTTTAAGCTTTTCATTTCTTTTACCTTTTTTGTATATTTTTTCTTTGCTGTCTTGTATTGATAAGTTACTCTTACCTTTTTTTCTTTTACTATTTGGGAAATATCATATACCATTTCTAATCTTTCAGTGGTTACTTCATAAGTTTTATTCAGCATATTTGACTGATACAAAAAGTTTAGACTCTTTTACCTATTGTTTTGTATTATAAATTACTTTGAAAAGTAATATGACAAGTCTTTGAGATATAAAAGATAAATTTATTTTTATTTTAATGTTTATTTATTTTAAGAGAGAGAGAGAATGCACACACATGTGCAAGTGGGGGAGGGGTGAGAGGCAGAGAGAAAGAATCCCAAGCAGGCTCCACATTTACAGTGGGGATGTGGGGCTCAAACTCATGAACTGCGAGATCATGAACTGAGCTAAAGTCAGATGCTTAACCGACTGAGCCACCCAGATACCCTAAAACATAAATTTCTTAATTTAAACTCACAGTGAAATAATCTAAAACTGAAGTGTATTAGATTATAACAATGACTATATATTAGGTTACAGCAATGTCCATATATTTCATCTTTACTCAGTTTTATTTGCATGGTAATTTCAGACCTGATCTCTTCAACTGGGATAGAGTTGTCAAAATGTCCCCAATTGAGAGACTTGAACATGCCTTCAGCAAGGCTCAAACTTATTTGGGAATTGAAAAGCTGTTAGATCCTGAAGGTATTGTTCACTGTTTAATTTCAACCTTGATTTTGCCTTTTAAAAATTTTTTTTCTTTTTGGAAAGAATAATGAGAATTGTGGTGTATTTTTTCTTTTGGAGTAGGGTGCAAGCCATTTCACTGCAGACAAGTTATTAGTACTGTTATACTTAATTTGTAGGATGAGTTGGGAGGAAATGTAATTATATCATTGGAGATTAGTTACTTGATACTAGCAGCATAAGATTTAAAGATTTAGGAAAATATAATTATTAGAGAAACAATTCAGTATTTGACTTATTTAATGATACATTTTTATATGATCTTCTTGCATATAATGTGAAAACTTTAGTTACAAATGTTGTAACATTCTAGACTTATTTTCATATTATAAATAAAGTCCGTGTCATCTTTTTGTTTTTATTTATTTTTAAGAGTATTTTTATTTTTGAGAGAGAGAGCCAGATCATGCGCAGGAGAGGGACAGAGAGAGAGGGAGACACAGAATCCGAAGCAGGCTCCAGGCCCTGAGCTGTCAGCACAGAGCCCAACAGGGGCTTGAACTCACGAACTGTGAGATCATGACCTGAGCTGAAGTTGGTCACTTAACCAACTGAGCCACCTAGGCACCCCAATAAATTCTGTGTCATCTTAAATTGTAGTTTATCTTTGAACATTTTTGGGAAGCTTTTAGGGGAGACTTTTAAGAAGTGGGATATTGAGCAAAATAAATAATCGTCTTTGCCTTTGTCTCGTATATTATTATATGACATAGAAATTTACTGAGCTATGGTATTGCAAGCATTATGTACTAGTATTGTTTATGGGTACCAAGGGTGGTTATTTTATATCTAATATTGAGCGATTCACATATTTTGGACGTCTAATTTAAGCTGGTTCTTATTTTCTTCCCCTTTTAGATGTTGCTGTTCAGCTTCCTGACAAGAAATCCATAATTATGTATTTAACATCTTTGTTTGAGGTGCTTCCTCAGCAAGTCACAATAGATGCCATCCGCGAAGTAGAGACACTCCCAAGGAAATATAAGAAAGAATGCGAAGAAGGAGAAATTAGTATACGGGTACAGGTCAATTTTTAATAAAAAGTTTGACTTGCCATATTTGTTTTCTCTTACATACTAGATAAAAATACTTTCAGGGGATTTTTTTTCTTGACGGAGAACATCTTGGCTTCTCAGCTTACATAGGCACAAGAAGTTCAGTTTTTCAATTAGCATGCTTTCATATGTCATATGTATGCAATGGAGAGCTGTAGCTCAACTGATTTTATTGAGAAGGAACACACATGATTTCACACAATAAGGCTGGAGTTAGAGTCTAGGGCTGGGAGCATGCAGCTGCATGATATGCTTAAGAACCTACATTTTCCCATCATGTATTCATTTTATCTTTGTTGTCATGGGCTGAAGTTGGCTTTTCTCCTATTAGCCTAGTTTTGTTCTAAGTACTAATTTTTTTTTTTTTTTTTTTGGCCACCGAAGAAAAGATTTTTATCATTATATTTTCACAAGGGCTATCAAAACATAAGCTTTAGTTCCTCTTTCATTTAGGAAGAGTAGTTGACAATAGGCTACTGGGTGAGTTTTTCATTGAAGGGCTTCAAATGGTTTTATTCATCAGGGTATAGATGTATTTTTGGGGAGAGATATAAAGTTATGAATTTTTCTTCCTGAATTATCCTGCCTTAAATCAATCTGTGTTTTCTTACTCTGCTTTAGTCTAACCAGTTCTTTTAACTCATAAAATGAGAATTTTAACAGTTGGATGAAACCTTAAAAAGTCATTTGGTCCAACATGTTAGCAGCCCAGAAACCAAGGGATACACGTGGATTTCAGAATGATAAGAAATACATTTTAGAGAGAAAGCATGGGATTTGAAGCTCAAAGTTCATCTCTGTTACTGTTTGTTTTGGGTTTCTTACTTACCTTTTCAACCACAGTTTTATCTGCAAAATCTGGATAAAACCACCCTACTTCATAAAGGTAATTCAGAGTGCCTACAGTGATATTAAGAAGCACTCAGTAAGCAGCACCTATCATCATTATAACTTATAAATTTGTTTTGGCATTGCCATTCACTCATTCAACAAGTTCCTTTTTTAAAAATGGGGCCACCTGAGTGGCTCAGTCGGTTGAGTGCCTGACTCTTGATTTTGGCTTAGGTCATGATACCAGGGTCGTGGGATCGAGCCCTGCATCCACACTGAGCCTGGAGCCTGCTTGGGATTCTGTCTCACTCTCTGTCCTTCTGCCCCTCTCCCACTCACTCCCTCTCTCTACCTGCCCCCCCCCCCCAAAAGTTAGTTAATTCTCATATAATGACATTGGTCTTGCAATCAGCATAACACTTTTTTTTTTTTTTTTAATTTTCTAAAGCTCGGAGAGCTTACTTATTATTTCAGATTTTCTTTGCGTAGTAGGTACCAATCCTTTTATTTTCTCCATTTTGGAATACATCATGATTTACAAAAAAAGAAAATAACTTATTGAGGGAAAGAGGGCAAGAGATGTGTCCAATTCTGAACCCAGGACTCTTTATTAGTTTTGAAAATCAAATGATATTGAGGAAAGCCCTAACGTTTTATAATTGACTGAAAAAAATGCTGAGAAGCATTTGTCTCTAGTAGCATAGCTATTATCCTTCATTAATGATGCACCCTGCTGAGTGGCTCAGATAATCTTCTGAGGTTGCCTTTTGGTTTTAAAATCACTTCTTGATGGGATCGGAGTCCCTCTTGTTACAAAGATGGGATATTTTACTTTGCGTAGTTAAGACCATACTTTCTTAAAAAGCAAGAAAGTTTCATTTGCCTTTCATGATGTGTGGATAAAATAATCATTTCTCTTTAGTGCTCAGGATTACATGGTAAGAATTGCAGAAGCCATTTGCTTTTTGATTAAGAGCCAGTGTATTAACACTAACTTCTTCATTTGCATGCTTTCATTAGTGCCTTAGAGGCTGAAATAAGTTAATTGAAGAAATAAAATGTGCTCAAGTTTTGTTTTTTTTTTTTTTAATTTTTTTTTTTTCAACGTTTTTAATTTATTTTTGGGACAGAGAGAGACAGAGCATGAACGGGGGAGGGGCAGAGAGAGAGGGAGACACAGAATCGGAAACAGGCTCCAGGCTCCGAGCCATCAGCCCAGAGCCCGACGCGGGGCTCAAACTCACAGACCGCGAGATCGTGACCTGGCTGAAGTCGGACACTTAACCGACTGCGCCACCCAGGCGCCCCTCAAGTTTTAATCATCTATCCTTTGACAGAGTTTGCCACCCGCTACTTTCCAGTGAACACTGAGAGCCAGTCTTCCTTTCTGGCTCTTCCTACAAAACATATGCTGTAGAGCTATTAGGTGGTCAGCAAAAAATATCCACATTTCTCTATAAATCAAACTTTCAGTTGAAAGTCTTCTCTCATGTTTCACTTAATACCTTGTGAACATTTGCAGTTAAATAATGCCTTCCACCTCACCCCTCATGAATACTAGTGCCTATCTAAGTGACTGTTGGCTGGTCACTAACTGTCCTTGTTCTCAGGTGTCCGCATTGTAGTATGGAAGTTTGGTAGTCACTTGATCTCCAGGGTTATTTTGTCTCCACAGTTTCAGGATTTTAGGTCCAGAACTTACCTCATTTTCCCTTCTCTGTTGTTGGCACCATCTGTGTCTTAATTACCCAGTGTTTCATCTGTGTGCTCCCTGATTCATCTTTTTAACTCCTGCAAATGGTTTACGGGGTCCGTTTGATTCTTCCACCAAAATGTTTTTGGTGTGTGTTTTTTTTCCGTTCCAGCCTTCATGCTGATCAAAGGCCTCATCTTCTCTTGTAGTTTACAAGACCCAGACTACCTCTGTAATTCATCTCAGGCCACCACCCTGTGGTCCTGGTGGACATTTCCCTTTCCTTCCCAAAGATCTTGTGCATGTGGGTTCCCGTCTATGAAATGCTCATCCATCTACCTACTATTTGCATGGCAAGCTCCCCGTCTTTTCTCTTTCGATGGGACTTTTTCAGGGAAGTCTTCCCTGATTAACCTATTGAAACCTATTGAAACCCTACACACACACCCCCACACGCAACCCCCCCCCCCCACTGTTTCTTGCTGCCACAATATTTTTGTAAACTGTTAGGAATTTTATAATGTTTCCTAAGAGCATTGGGAAAGCTGTGAAAGATTTTAAGCAGCGAAGTCTTATGATGTGATTATGTTTTCCAAAGATCGTCCTGCTGCTGTGTGAGAAGTGGATTGTAGAGGTGGGAGTGTGGGAGGCAGTGGTTAGCGGGCAGTTGTAGCTCTGAAGACTGACATCAGTTTTTGTGGAGATGGAAGGGTCTTGATGGATTTGGGATAGAGTTTGAAGGTAGGGATTGCTTACACATTAAATGTGGGAGGCAAAAGTCAGAGAGAAGCAAAGGTGGGCTCCCTAGATTTTTAGCTGGAGGAATTAAGTGCCATTCCAATGGAAATGGATGAGACCACTGAGGCCAAGTAGACAGAAAAGAAAAAGGGGCCCAAGACTTAATTTTGAGGAGATTTGTTACTTAGAGGTTGACAAATATTATTTAACCAGGAAGAAAGCCAATGTGGTGTTACCGAAGCAGGGAGAGGAGAGTCTGAAAATAGTGGGGGGTGGTCAGCCATGTCAGATGTTACTGAGGGCTTAAGAAACTTTGGGTGACTAGATCTCTGGGTTTTCTTGGAATAGTTCTGGTTTATTTGTGTCATCCTACCACCATTATTATCAAAAGTGTTCTAGTTTGTTGGTTAATTACATGGTCAGTTTAAAGATGATGCTAGAAAAGTGGATTTGTCAATGGGAAGGTAATTGGTGACATTGACAAAAGGCTTTCAGGTGAGTAGTGGGGACCAAAACCAAATTGGAGTGAACAGGATTGTTGACAAACTATAGGTGCTAAATATGTGAGCATTTCATATGTTGTTCTCTGTATATTTTTGTGTTTGAAACGTGTATAAATTGTGGATGAGAGGTAATAAAGTGGAGGAAGGCTGTACACAAATTTTAATGAAGTTTTGCTCTGAACGGAACAATGAGTGAGATAGTTGATTTGGTTCTAAGATTCTAAAGTGTATGAGAAAATACTCCATTGCTTAGGAAGAACTTAAGATGAATTTATTCCACGGGTCCTTAAAAAAAGGCCAGCAAGTAAACTTGAGGGCAACTGCCTCAAAAAATACCATTGGTACAACAGCCTACATGTGTGGCTGTATTTCAGTGTCTAAAATGCAATGCTAAATGCAATTCAGTAAAACTGGGGGTCAAAGCAGAGTTCCAATTTTTATTTTTCTTTAAATTATATCCATCCTTGAAGGCCCCAAATGTTCCAAATTCTCTGTAAAATTTTCCTGTTTTAGCCCTTGTTGAACTCAAATAGCATCCCTTGTTGCATCCATGGAATTTATAACTCTGCTAATAGCCATTTTATTTTTGTTCAGAAGTGATTCATGTGGGTTATTTATCTCTCTCCAACTATATTTGAATCTCCGTGAATATAGATTCCATGAGTGTATTGCACTTTTGTACCCCTTGTCTTCCTAGCATGCTTAATAAATGCTTCCTGCCTGATTCATGGCATTGCTTGCCCAGCTCCTGAAAATTGGATGAATGCCTGAGTCATGGTGGCTCCTCCCTTAAGGTTCTCCATAACAGTGTGTCTTTGTTGAACACCTTCATGATGCTTGTGGGTATTTCTTGGGTTTGTTTTTCTAGAGCTCAGCGCCGGAGGACGAGCACGAGAGTCCCCGAGCTGAAACCCCCAGCACTGTCACTGAGGTGGATATGGGTCTGGACAGCTATCAGATAGCCCTGGAGGAAGTGCTGACCTGGTTGCTTTCTGCTGAGGATACTTTCCAGGAGCAGGATGATATTTCCGACGATGTGGAAGAAGTCAAACGCCAGTTTGCTACCCATGAAGTAAATAATCTGTAGCTGAGGAGCAGAATACATCCACCGTGGTGGTGCCTGTGCCTTACTCAGGGGCTCTACCCTGATGTTTGTTGCTTGCTGAATTCTCCACAGAATGGTCATGATATAGTTCAGCACTTGTGATAGTTAAATAAGGCTCTGTTATAAAATTGGCCTGGGTGATTACCTGTGCCTTGGAAGTAGATTTCAGATCGTACTCTTATCATGACTTGTGTGTTCTGTGGAGCCACCGACAACAGTTAATGTGTAGGACTGCTTGTTTCTGAAGCTATAGTTCTATTGTAATAGTTAAAAGACAGCATATGGCTAATCAATACACCAGATCTTTAGGTTTTGAGTGTTCCCTAGAAAGTGATTATTTTTATTGATTGGATGATGAAGCAAATGTCATATCCATTCCTGTGTAATTTTCATATAATGAAAATTGCCTATTATTTTGAGGATATATGTTGTATTGTAGGGTAATGATTTGATTACATGGAGATTTCTTTTTTGATTAAGTAGTTTTTTGGGTGGGTATATTAATTGGCAGGTTTTTAGTTGCTATTTTGATTTGACAATAATAGAAATGGTAATATTCCTTGAGCAGTTCCTCTTGGGTGAGCACTGTGTTTTATTTATTCTGTTTTCTCATAATTCCATGTTCACAATCAGTAGCATAATCAACAGTTATTTAAAAATAGCTGGTATTATCAGATGTAACATTGTCCTCTTTGATCTGTTCCCCTTTTTACTGAGGCCAGCTGCGTATTTTCCACCTTCAGAGCTTAAACAATCGGATCAAAGTCTACTTTATTTATACTCTACATGGAGGCTTCTTTTCCTGAAGCGTTAATATTAGGCATTAACAATGTATTAAGATTTTTTTTCTTCAATGAGCAGCTCACAAATCATAATGATGTACCTTTCTAGGATTTTATGATGGAGCTGACAGCACACCAGAGCAGTGTGGGGAATGTCCTGCAGGCAGGAAACCAGCTGATAACACAAGGAACTCTGTCAGATGAAGAGGAATATGAGATTCAGGAACAAATGGGCTTGCTGAATGCTAGATGGGAGGCACTTAGGGTGGATAGTATGGACAGACAGTCCCGGTGAGTGAAGCAAAGATATTAACACTCTATTCCATTGACTGCATTGCGTGGTTTAGCTTAGTAAAAGCCTGAGTGTCTGTGAAGAGAAGATAATTTCAGAACTTGTCTTGTAAAATTTGCACTTTTCTTTTTGTAATGTTGCTGGAATTGTGTGCGATCTTTGTTTCCTCTTTGATATGTTCACCAAATGAGAAGGCAGAAGTTGGAATTCAGAAATTAACAAAAAAGGAGAAGACATTTCGTGTGGATAGTTATCTCTTTGCAGTATTAAAATCGGCTAACTTTTAACTGGAGACGAAGACTGGACTATGTAGTATTTATCGACAATTCCATCTTGTAACAGTTTTTAAGGCAGTGTTTTTCCCATGGTTCATTTTATTTCATGTATTGTGTATTAGGGAGCAAGCGGCATTCCATTGCAATTTCCACCTATTTAATAAGCAGGAATTCCTGATTGAAGAAACAATGATTCTGATATGAATAGAGGGTGCTGTTATTTGCATTCTTTGACCATACTTAATGGACTCCATTTAGGAAGAAAGTAAAAGTTTTTTTTTTTTTTTCTTGTTTCTATATTGAAAGACTAACTGCTACTTTAAATGGTTAGACAAGACTGTATTCCCTTGCCCCATTTCTTTGGTGCCTGGAGCATGTGTTTGCCTTTGCAAAGGGAAAAAGGAGTGGGGATGACGTGTGTTTGTCCCCGGACAGGCTGCACGATGTGCTGATGGATTTGCAGAAGAAACAGCTGCAGGAGCTCTCCGCCTGGTTGACGCTCACGGAGGAACGCATTCAGAAGATGGAAACCTGCCCCCTGGATGATGATTTAAAATCCCTACAAAAGCTGCTAGAAGATCATAAAGTAAATCTGGCTCCTATTTCTTTTAGACCGTATCAAATATGAAAAGGCAGCACTTAGCATGCTAGGGGCTGATGGCTTTTATCATTAGTGAAGGGATGGGACACTTCTTCAGTGTTCTCGATTATTCCGTATTGATAGGGGGGAGCTCGTGGGGGCTTTTCCAAGCGAGGGATGAAAGCGCAGGTACAATTTTATGGAAGGATGTATCGTTTCAGTATGAAAGGTACTTAGTGTTCTCACGGCTCTCAAGAATTTTTGTTTTGGATGTGTAAATGGTTAAAGACCCTAGTGTGTTGGCATTAATGCAGTGTGTGGGTAAAGAAGCAAACCCTCAGATTTATCTGTACCTGGTCCTTTAATGAAAGCTGTGTTTCTTCTATGGTATAGGAGAATATCAGGCACTAGATGAGGAATCATAATTTGGTGGTTAATTTAATTTGGTCACACAGTTAGAAGATAACTTTAGAAGCAAAATAGCTTCTCTGCAAATTGTTTGAAAACTTTTAGTTTTCAGTGGAATATCTAGACAACCGATAAATAAAACTTTAGGGATACATTAAACACAATTAAAGAGGCGTTTGACAACACTATTGGTAGCGTTTAAATAAATTACCTATATACAAGCATCTTATGACCTCGCATACTCTTCCCATGGAAGAGGAGAATGGAAGGCGTCTGTATATCCTGAATTGCTTTCTTGGGTAGCTCATCTGAATAGCTTCTGACTGTCAAATAGCATCCTACTTATCTCTCAGCTTACATTATGTTGCACTAAAATGATCTCTGACTCTGTATATGTAAGGTTTGTTTTTTGTGTTTTTTTTTTTCAGTCTTACAAATTCTATGTTCTTAATTTCTAGTATATTCATTCAAGTCATCTATTCTACTTTTTTTTTTTTTTTTTTGCCAGACCATGGACTAAAAGTGATGATATCCCATTTGCAATCTGTTATGACACTGCATTTTCAACCTGCTTTGGTTCATAATGAAATGTGAAGATGTATAAGGGACTTGTTTCATTAGTAGAACACTTAGGGTAATGATTGAAAATTTAAACATGCTGTCTCATTAAGTGTCCTTAATTACTGTTGACAGCTGAGTGGATTTTAAATAGGTAAATGTGAAAAGAGTAGAAATGATGGTGTATCTTAATTCTTTTCTCTAGCGTTTGCAAAATGATCTTGAGGCGGAACAGGTGAAGGTAAATTCACTGACGCACATGGTCGTGATTGTTGATGAAAACAGTGGTGAGAGCGCTACGGCTGTTCTCGAAGATCAGTTACAGGTATGGACCCTGGAGACGGGATACTCATAAGGTCCCTGTTGTCTGAAACCCTTATATGGCACCCCTGTTCTTCAGGTCCTGTATCACTGTTCATTTAGAAGAGTAGACTCACCTTTGGGGTGCCCGGGTGGCTCAGCTGGTTAAGCATCCAATTCTTGATACCAGTTCAGGTCATGATCTTGTGGCTCATGGGATCGAGCCCCGAGTGGGGCTCTATGCCGGTGGGGCAGAGCCTGCTTGGGATTCTCTCTCTCCCTCTCTCTCTGCCCTTTCCCTACTGTGCTCTCTCTCTCAAAATAAAAATAAACATTAAAGAGCTTTAAAAAAAGGGAGTAGACTAACTTTGAAGTTGTACTTCTGAGTTGGGGTCCTATAACTTGTGGGTTTACAAGAGTACTCAGTATCTTTCCTTCCCTTCAGCCCTTGGGGTAGATGGGCAGGGCTGCTTGTGGTCCCCAGCTCTCCTGCAAAATGGAAACAAGCTTGGGAACCAATCTCAACAAGTGCTCTATAGATTTCTTGTTCAGAATTGCTTGAGGACTTTGTTGAAATGTAGTTTCCGGGTCTCCATGCAGACCTAAATCCCTGGGGGTGGGGCCTGTGGATCTGCACTTATGTGCATACTGAAATTTGAGAATTTCAGCCATGTAGAATTTAATATTCCTGCTTCTTTGGTACATCAGTGCATGAATTTCAACAAGAATTTTGGGAACCCCTAACAAAATTGTTGCTTTAGCGCAGAGGTTATAGTGTATCTTTACAAGTCTTTATTAAGAGGGTTATTGGTATTTTATTTGAACAATGTTTGGATTACCCAATATGATGTCGCCAAATGGTTTTCAGTCACTCTCAGACTATAATCTTATCATATGAAATTCTTTTTCTTTTATAACAGTTAAAGTTGGCCAGTGGTTCTGAGAACTGCTGGTGTAGTACTACTTAGTTATTGTAGTAACCTGAGAGATAGGCATTCATGTTTTGCCTGTTTCACAGTGAGGAAACTGAAATTCAGAAAGGTCATGTGATGCCACTGAGATTTAAGTAGGCATTGAATTTTCATGCCAAGATTGGAGACCTGTCTTTGGCTCTAACTTCTCTACCCTTTGCATTCTACAAAGCTTCCTGTGGTATTAAATATTGAAATAGTATAATATGAATTAAATAATTCTTTGCATATGTAAGTAATGTAGAAATTAAATGTAACATTTGTCAATCATTATAAAATGGTAATAAAATAATTTGTTGGGAAAGTCCTCATGAATATTGATTTTTAAACAAATTTACTTATTTAGCACTATTAATACTCATATAAGATTATGTTCCTGATTTTTGTGTATATAAACAAAACAAATCAATTAAGCATTTTTTTATTTTCTAGAAGCTCAAAACAGGTTTTATAAGGTTAAAATTTTTTTTTCATAATTTTGGCATTACATATGAAAATTTTCTTAGCACATAAAAGGTGGTTGATGCAATGAATTTTTTGAAAAGATAATTATAGCCTGAAAAATTTGAAGCACAAAAAGTAGATATGTATGCTCTACTTTGAAGATATGTGTAAAAATGTCAAATTCTTGTATAAAAACCGCAGCGATATGGAAAGAGCAGGATTTTGGAGTCAAAAGTTTAAAAGATAGGGGCACCTGGGTTGCTCAGTTGGTTAAGTGTCAGACTTTGCTCAGGTCATGATCTCGCAGTTTGGGAGTTCGAGTCCTGCGTCGTGCTTTGTGCTGACAGCTCAGAGCCTGGAGCCTGCTTTGGATTCTGTGTCTCCCTCTCTCTGCTCCTTCCCCGCTCATGCTCTCTCTCTCTCTCTCTCTCTCTCTCTCTCAGAAATAAAGAAACTTTAAAAAAAAATAAAAAAAATAAGTTGAAAAGATAGAGTTCTAGGGGCACCTGGGTGGCTCAGTAGTCCAAGCATCTGACTTCAGCTCAGGTCATGATCTCAGGGTTCCTGGGTTTGAGCCTGGTGTTGGACTCTGCACTGACAGCTCAGAACCTGGAGCCTGATTTGGATTCTCTGTCTCCCTCTCTCTCGCGCGCGCGTGTGCACTGTCTCTCGAAAATAAATAAATAAATATATTTTTTTAATTTTTTGTCTTTTAATAGTTTTTTCATGTTTATTTATTTTTGAGAGAGAGAGAGACAGAGCGTGAGCAGGGAAGGGGCAGAGAGAGAGGGAGACACAGAATCCAAAGCAGGCTCCAGGCTGTGAGCTGTCCGCACAGAGCCCGACTCAGGGCTCGAACTCACGGACCGTGAGATCATGACCTGGGCGGAAGTCGGACGCTTAATCGACTGAGCCACCCAGGTGCCCCGGTAAATAAACATTTAAAAGATAGAGTTCTAGTTGTACCACTTTCTAGCTATGTAAGGTGAAATTGTTAAACTCTATGGAAATTAGTTTTTCTCCTCTACAAACTTACAGGATTTGTCTGTATTATTTTAAAGCAACTTTTATAAAAATATTTTTCATAAATTGCTACCCAGTAGTAAAGAGCAATGGATGGCATGAATTTCTTTAAGGATCATTATAACTGTCTTTTAAGATTCTGTTGACAAAGGATGGTTTCTTCCTTTACTAGAAACTTGGTGAACGCTGGACAGCAGTGTGCCGTTGGACTGAGGAACGTTGGAATAGGTTACAAGAAATCAATATATTATGGCAGGAATTATTGGAAGAACAGGTATGAAACTGTTATCCATAATGGGCAAGACAGATGGCGAAAAGTAACCTATCTTTAATTATGGCATTACAATAAACTTGTTTACTTTACTTTGAAAGGCGAATACACAAATAATTTTTATTATTTTAAAAATCAGATTTCTATGTATTTTATAACTGATCATGTAGCTTATTCATAGAAATCTTATGACTTTATTGTAGTAACACTTAATTTGATGTGTTCATTATTTAGAATGTTAGTATTTAGACATTCTACGTTCACGATTATGATTTTTCTTTATATTTCTGTTGGGTATTGTGTTTGAACTTGTATCAACACAAGGCCTAGCATTTTTAGCTCAGTAAATAATGAATAAATGAATCCACTAACTGCTTTGTGAATTTTAAATCACAACAGTTTTTCTTGATTTCAACCAGAATAACTACTGAAATTAACAAGAAAAGATTATTTAGCGATACCATTAATTTAATACTGGGTTAATACTATTTTTTTTCCAATACGGATTGCAGCAGCCAATGAAATTTTGGCACAAAGCTGCCTCTTTAAGTTTTCAGTCAGAGTGGTGGCCCTTGGCCCACCTTCCATCCTTCCAGAAGAACAACAATCAAAACAGAATACAAATAAGCAAAACTTTTCTCCCAAAATGTCAAACATTTGTGGTTTTCGAAAATAAGCAGATACTTTATTCCCACATCTCAGTGTCCATTTAGATTCTTTTAAATGCATTTCATTTCCATCCACAAAAAGCAACTATATTCTTTTCAAGGAATAAAAACAAGCGTGTGATGTTTTGTGGTTTACTAAATATGGTGACCGAGAGAACATCTTAAAAAGTAGGTTGCAAAATTTGTCCCTGTGTAAATTGTTAATCACTACCTCCTGCCCCCAATCTTTGGCCAGAATTTTCTTATTAAGAATTCTATGATGGATCTTATTCTGACTTCTGAAATATTTACATTTCACTTTATAAATATTTACATTTAGGGGCACCTGGGTGGCGCAGTTGGTTAGGCGTCTGACTTCAGCTCAGGTCACGATCTCGCGGTCCGTCAGTTCGAGCCCCACGTCAGGCTCTGGGCCGATGGCTCAGAGCCTGGAGCCTGCTTCCAATTCTGTGTCTCCTTCTCTCTCTGCCCCTCCCCCCTTCATGCTCTGTCTCTCTCTGTCTCAAAAATAAATAAAAACGTTAAAAAAAAATTTTAATAAAAAAAAATATTTACATTTACTCGGACCCCCGTATTCAGGAAAAGGAGTCACATAGAATAGTTATATTTTACTCCAGTAGTGACAGGAGAAGACACTGATCATTAGAAGACCTTTGCGTTACTCTTCTACTGAGTAATTTAAAATTTGGAAGTAATTTAATTTGGCAATTAAAAATATTTTAAAAATAGAGAGTGACTAGTATTTTGGCCACTTGTATTAGTGTAGATTTAAAACTAACCTTTGAATGGCTTTCTGCTAGTGTTAGGGTTGGAGGAATCGTGTTAAGATGTAGAACTGGAGCCAACGATGGTGCTTAATATATCCATGATTTGCTTTTGCATGGAATGAGACCAAATAAACTTAATCTGAATTACAATATCTTTCAAGGGACTATCATTCGCTTGGTTGCAGAGGCTTTAAGGTAGTTAGAAATGGAATCTGAGAATTCCAAACTTCTCCAGGATAGGCCAATTTCAAGTGTGGCATGTAGGATATTCTGTAAGGGGTTCCAACCTACCTTTCCAACTTTGATTTTCCCTCTGTCCTTCTGTGTACCGAGGTTCAGATGCTGAGTTCTCAGCTCATAGCCCATTCTTAGGATGTCAGTGCCACATGAGTAGTGCTGGTTCTTCTTCAGGGTTCTGTTCCCAATGCATTGCAGATTGTAGATTCCTCATAGTTTGTGTTGTTTTTTTTTCATGTTTTTGAAAGAGTGAGTGTATTTCATTTATTTTCTAGCCTGTCTTTTGTTGTTTAAGGTGTGGTATCTGCTGTGGAATGTCTTCTTACCAATTGTTTCATTTTTGAAATGAAGTAATCTATTAACTCCCTCTCCTTCCCCCACTCTCCCCAACCTGGAACCCATCTCTTCTTCTTTGCAATTGCCATGACATTTTGTGTGTGTGTGTGTGTGTGTGTGTGTGTGTGTGTGTGTGTGTATTTAATTACCAAATTAAAATATAGTGCAGACATGTTATATAACATTATATTTAATAATATAAATATTATACATATATTATATATATTTATATATTATAAATACAAAATAAGCTATCATTCATTTATATATACGTGTATATATATATACATATATACATATATATATAGATGTATATATATATGTATATATGTATATATAATCTTTTGTGGTGTCCGCACTTTCTTTTGTCATAGTTTATGTGCATATTTTATCTTTTCTATATTGAAGACAGGATCTGGATTTGCCACTTAATTGCTTAATCTTCTTTTTTTTTTTTTTTGGTGGAATATAGAGGCAAGGAATAGTTGTTACATAAACTGATAAATAAAGCAGTTAGAGAATGAATTGATCCCACTGCTGACACAGAACCAAGACTTTTCCCTCTCAACTATATAGAAAAGAGCTTCTGCAATAGATATTACACTTTGCGAAGAATTATCTCAATGCAACCATGTGGTTTTCCGCCCCTCTTTCAAGTTTATCTATGTATATTACTAAATATCTTCTGCATGTTGGCCAATGAGATTTAAATATCTGTATGTTGGCTTTGGACTATGGCTAAATTTTCTCTTTTAATCACAATTGCTGTTGAACCTGGAACATTAGTATGGTTTTCTTGAATGATGCTGTGGAAAAACCATTAGTGTTAGGGTGTGGGTCTTTGATTTGATTCCCTTGTTAACTAGCCAAGTGGTCTTGGACACATAATGACTTATCTCTCTTTCCTTCCTAAAATGAAGGGCTGGGAAAGGACAATTCCAGGAGTCTTCCTGCTTCTGGAGAGTTACACTGTGATTCTCTTGGAGATTTGCATAGTTGGATTTAGCCTTTTAGTTCCACGTACGTCCCTGAGAATTAGTTTAATTACCCATGTGTGGGGCTAATGTCAGCTTGATCTGTTGCAAATCTGAGAAGGATAATATCTTAAAGAAAGATATTAGGCCATTCATACCTTGAGCTTGGGTGTTTGAAGTCCTTCCTACCCTAAGTAAGAGTGAAGCCCCTACCAGCATAAACGTTAGAGATTTGGGAACTTGATTGAATTGAATGGCCAAATGATTCTCCAAATATATTTCTAACTTTTGTTATTACATGTAGTGCTTGTTGAAAGCTTGGCTAACTGAAAAAGAAGAGGCTTTAAATAAAGTCCAGACGAGCAACTTCAAAGACCAAAAGGAACTAAGTGTCAGCATTCGACGACTGGCTGTAAGTGGTGTCAATGTCAGCATCTGTCTTGTAAGCCTGTGATATTTTATTGTTTCTATCAATGGTTCATGCAATTTAGTGAATACAGATTATGAGTCATTAACCAACACTAGAATGCTGCCATATAATCATCTAGAACCAGGAATCTTATGTTTTAGCATTAGTGAACTGTGTAGCAAGTAAATTTTGCTATAAAATATATGTTTACATTTCCTGCTTGTGGAGCAGGACTATAGAGTCCTTTTAAGAGGGAGTCATCTAATAAAATATTTGAAATATTAGATTTTGAAAGAAGACATGGAAATGAAACGTCAGGCCTTGGATCAGCTGAGTGAGATTGGTCAGGATGTGAGTCAATTACTTGATAATCCCAAGGCATCTAAGAAGATCAACAGTGACTCAGAGGAACTAACTCAGAGATGGGATTCTTTGGTTCAGAGACTAGAAGATTCCTCCAACCAGGTACCTTTTGCTTTGGATTATATGTTGTACGATGAAATAGAAGTGTTCAAGTTAGTTTTAGTTTTTATGAAATAAAGTAATAATAGGTAAGCTGCAAACTAAAAGTAGGTTCCTTATACCTGGCTTACTGAAAAATTGAGAAATTGACATGTAAAAAATCTTTCCTTTTCTGAAGTCAATTTTAATAGATCGTTGAAAAACTTACTAATACTCAGTAATTTCTCTTAATAACTGATAACACTTATACACGAATGCATTAAATCATCTTTAAATTTTAAATAATCTTATTAATTTAAAAAATATATTAGTGAATTGATTAAAAATGCAACTGTGGTTTGTACTTGGATGTTCATAGTGGTATTATTTATAACAGTGCAAAAAGTGAAACAGCCCAAATGTTCTATCAGTAGGTAGATGGATAAACAAATGTGGTCTGTCCATTACATGAAATACTGACAGTATGAATGAACCTTGAAAACATTGTGCTAAGTACGAGAAGCCAGTCACAAGATTAAATGCACTGTAATTCTATCTATATGAACTATCAAAAATAGGCAAATCCAGAGAGATAATAAGTAGATTAGTAGTCGCTAGGGCCTCGGGGAGAGGAGGATGGGGAGTGATGGACTATTTATTAATAGGTATGGGGTTTCTTTTGGGGCCAATAAACCTCTTTTGCAAGTACAGAGTGGGGATGGCTGCATAACACTGAATATACTGATAACCACTCAAACTGTGTATTTTCAAAGGAGAATGTTATGGCATGTGAATTATATCTCAATAAAGCTGTGACAAAACGTTAAAACATTTGGCTGATTTATACTTCAGGTGACTCAGGCTGTAGCAAAGCTGGGGATGTCCCAGATTCCTCAGAAGGATCTTTTGGAGACTGTTCGCGTAAGAGAACAAGTAACTACAAAAAGGTCTAAGCAAGAACTGCCTCCTCCTCCTCCCCCAAAGAAGAGACAGATTCCTGTGGATTTGGAAGCTAAGAAAAAGTGAGAACAGATAGAGACATTTTCTAAACACAGTACCGCACATAATGTATTTGTACTGATTACTAATCATATGCAAATTTAGATGTAATTATTGTGATGGAAATTCAACTGCTAAACCACTCACTGCCCCCCCCAGCCTTCGAATGTTCTCCTTCCCACTGGCTAAGCGTCTAAATGGTCTCTGGTGATTTTATTTATCCTGTGTTCAGTCTGGAAAACCGTGTGACAGAACCCTTCCTTCTTCCTTTCCATCATCTACCTAGGGAGGATCTGACTGTCCGTGATTCTTCATTTATTCTTTCTTTCACCACACTCTGAGAACTCAGGTTTGCTTCAGATAGATCTCCTTATTCTTTATGCCACTCCTTCCTCTTCACATTCAGCAATACTTCATTCAGGGAAGTCATTCCTTTGTCGTCCCCTTTTTCTTCCTTTCCCCCCTCACTCTTTTTTCACATTTTCTTTCTTTTTTTGTTAATTCCTTTGTCAGATTCATTAACAGATTCTTTATGTTTGCCTTAAGGATCCATCTTTGACATAATTTTTTTTGTTTGTCTTACTGATTCAAAGGAAACTCAGGAATTTTAGAAAAGGACTAATCGCAGCTAATATGTAGTGAGCATTTACTAATGTCAGATACTCTGTTAAGCTGCGCTGTGTGACAGCCGGGTAATGTACCTCAGATACCCTGTAGCAGCTGATCCTTAAATCAGCCCTTTTATTCTCTCCCTTTTATAGGAGGATCCGAGTGCTTGGGTAAATGGGCAATTATTTTGGGCCAGAATAAAAATGATATGGTTTCCCCAGTATAGCTTCTGCAGATGAAGTGGGATTCCAGTTTTACCGGATGATTTTCATCTTGGTAATAAGGCTGTGTTTCTCTGCCTCTTACCAGCATCTCCCTGTGGAGCCAGAGTACCTCCAAGGTGCAGGCAGCAGCTGTGAAACCTTTGCTTCTGGAGCCGAGGCAGCACAGGAGGAAGATGCTTCTGATGTTAATAGTGCCATAGATCTTTTGTTTCCTGCGTGTCTAGTTTCTGCCAGGTAGATCTGGCACTGTGCCTCTCCAGTGCTGGCTTTGTGCATTTGGAAGGAAGAAAGGTTATAAAAGACTAAGGGTGCATTACTATAAAATCTTAAACATGGTCGTGTTGTGCAGAGTGTATTCTGCTGCGGGAAACAGAATACTGTACCAAAAGTGACCCAAACAATGAGGTCATTGATTATCTCACAAGAAGTCCAGAAGCAGGGCTTTCACCATCAGGCTTGTCCTCTCTGGTCCCAAGATCCTGCTGTAGCACTGGGCATAACATCCTTGTATAACCCGATTTATATGCGGGAAGGCCAGTTTTTCCTTATTTATCTTTTTTTCTTTTTTTAAATCGGGGAGAAAGACCTTGCCTGGAAGACATCAGCTAACTTCCCCCGCACTTTGGAGATTTGCATAGTTGGAGTCTCAGTGGCCAGGATACAGTCACTTCCCTGCCATGGGTGCATGGGAGGTTGAGACCGTCTGGCCATTTTGGTCTCCTGTCATTGCATTCTGGGGGACTTGGACAGCAGAGAAAAGTGTGGGGAGGGGAATGTCTGTTAGTTGAGCAGCCAGCTGTGAGGACCATAGGCTTCCAGTCCATGGTTTGATTGGTGCAGAAATCCCTTCAGTTAACTCCTGGACACAGAGAAGCTTGTGTACATCCGGTTCATTATGATAGGAGGCAGTGAGATCTCATTGTTAGAAAGGTTATTTTTATGCCCAGCTCAAGTCCGCCCCCTCCATGTCTCCCTGTATTTGCTAGTTCTGCTGCCTGGGGTGCCATAGAGCGGCACCAGCCTTCAGTATGGAACCTCCTTAGTATTGCAGGGAGTTTCATATTCTCATTTCTGCTGGCCTTCGGTGTAGAGGATCTTCAATCCATTCCTAGTGTGACAGGGTTTCCAGACCCTTTAATACCTTCAGTCTGCTGTAGAAACTTCCACTGTTCGCTTGTCTTAAAGTGGGCTCTCTGAGCAGATAGGAGCTTAGTATCGTTTATAATAAATACATGCTTCAGAAATGGCAGTTTATTTCCTCTTCTTTTTTCTTGGTGCTGCTGGTGGCTGGCTGGTTTAGCCTGCTCAAGGTCTGGAGGGGTGATCATTTCCTATAATCTAGATCTCTGTTGACATGGCCTGAAACCATTGCTACCTTGTGGCGTTCACATCACCCTTGTTTATATTAAGGGCAGAAATGGTCTAAGTCCCCAAGGTCCTTTTATATGTGTGATTTGGGGATGGTGTTCCTCTTCTCTGAAAGATTAAATAGAAGCCTGCTGTTAAGATGACAGAATGAAAGTACCACTGTTTGAGGGACACCTCAACCATTGGGTATTTATCTACAGTGTCACAAAATCCCTTTACAAGTTACAGCGAAAATTGATCTTGATGAAAAACCAAATATTCACAACTCGCCAGAAACACTTTAAGCTGTTTCCCAAGAAGAAACAGACAACCCGTGCTTACCCTAAAGTACCTAAAAATACCCAGAAGTTCTTTTGAGAAGCTCTGTGGGTAGAGTGCTGGTGAGGAGGACAGACTATCTGGTTTGAACCAGAGCTCTACCGGCTGTAGCTTTGTGGCCCTGGGGCAGTTGTTTAAAACCTCCCCGGGCTCAATTTCTTCATCATTAAAAGGGATAATAATAGTATAGGTGTCTCAGGGTTGTGGTGAGGATCACTTAATAAGACACACAGAACACTTTGAAAAGGGCCAGGTACATGGCTGACAGTCAGTGACTGTTTCTCCTCTCATTTTTCCTTGCTGTGGTTCCCACAGGCCTCTTCAGCTTTGTCCACTCTTTTTCTTTCCCACCATCATATCTCAGTTCTGGCTCAGGGTGCTACCTCGGCCTGTTTTTCTCTGGTCTTGCCACCCTTTATTCTTTCTCCTCAGTGGACACTAGAAGGTAAATCCAGTCATGTCAATCCTGTGCTTTCAACCCTTCACGGGCTCTCCCTTGCCCTTTGGTTGAGCCCAGACTCCTTAATCTACCCTGCAGGTGGGTGTGGTTGTCTGCCCTTGTCCTACCCTGCCTAGTACTCACTTTTCCAGTCACGCCTAATCACTTGCTGTTTGCACAGTGTGGTCCTCCCTTTCTTTGTTCTCCCTTTGCAATGAAAACATTTACTAGGCGCAGTATTGCCGTTGTGCTCGTTGTGCTCCAGGAAGGCATCCACCCCCTCCCCTGCCACCTCCCCCCCCCCCCCCCCCCCCCCCCCCGACTAAATTAGGAGCCATAACTGTGAATTCCTGGAATCAGCATCTGGCAAGTTCTCTGGTGATTGCCTGCTACTTTCCATTGCCTGTCCCAGACTGGAAGCTCTGTGAGGGCTGGGATTGCGTCTGATTTACCTTCATAGCAAGAGCCCAGTCCAGCGCCTGGCATATACTGGGCTCAATAATTACGTTAAATGAAAGAAGGCATTAACTTTAAGAATATCTGTATCTTTTTTTTTTTCTTTCTGTTATTTTCTAATCAAATCTGTTTTTCATCATCTACAGGAGTTTGTAAAAATCTAAGTATTTTTTACAAAGCTTAAACATTAATTATTTAAAAATTATTTATTAACTTTACAATATTATTTCTCTTTTCAAACTTTTAATTATAAGTGTGTGGTTTTATTTTGTATGGTTACTAGGTGTCTGTGTTGCCTTTTTTTTTTTTTTTTGAGGAATATTTAAAACACATGCCCGAGGGGTCTTTTGATTGCTCTGTCTTGAGCCAAGTGAAACTACAGAAGGATAGGAATGACCAATAGTAACATCTGAATCTTAAATCAGGTTTGACGCTGTAAGTGCTGAGCTGTTGAGCTGCATTTTGAAATCAAAGACTGCCATTCAGGCCGCAGAGATAAAAGGGTATAAGAAGATGCAAGAGACTTCAGAAGTGAAAAAGAAGTTGAAGGTAAAACATTAAACAAAAACATCCTAGTGAATAAAATATTACATCAGGTTAGATTTGCTGTTGACATAAAAGTGTGATGGGATCCAGAGGCTTCCTGTAAAATAAATGTAGCCATAAGGTAGCTTTTAGGACATTGTAGTAAATTTTTAATCCATCAAGCTGGCTGGCATTCAGACCCCTGTGTGGAGGAGGAATTTTTTTGCCCCCTTTTTCTTAACCTCTGAGATGTGCAGGAAAAAACATTTTCTAAGGTGGTTTAGTTATTAGTATTATTTTTTACTTCGATTAGATCTACTTTAGTCCCTAATACTTTCTGACTTTGGTATGCTGAAGATATTTTGCTCGCTGAATGCAACAGATGATTTCAAATCTCACAATTCCTTCCGATATAATTTCATTACAGAAGAGACACATTAAAAAGAAATAAATACCGTTAAAATGTATGGGATGTTAGCTCCGCTACTTTGTTCCTTCTGTGTGACTGTAAATTGTGCCAGGAGATTGTAGTGACTTATGTCTTTGGTGCTCATTAAGTGTGTGAAAGCCTTTCACGAAGGAGTTGGACACCTAGAGCAAGTCTGTAGTGCCATCTACACTGGCAATGGAGTTTGTCTGTGAAGAGTTTGCAGAACATTTCCAAAACAAGACGTGTATAAATATCAGTGGTATAAGCTAGGAGGTGGTAGTACCATGGGAGTTGAGAGGAGGCCAGGATTGCATCTGTGTGTGTACTCGGGGAAGTCCAGGGGTGAGGTAGCACCACGCCAGAACCACATGGAGCTTGCTTGGAGCTGGGCGTGAAGGGCACAGCAGGCAGGGGGCGCCCCTGAGCAGAGGTGGGGAGGTAGACAAGTTGTGTTGTGATAGTTTCTTTTTTGTTCTGTTTAGTGCTAGGTGTGTGTGTAAAAGTAGTTAGAGAGTTAAGGTTGGAGAGGTGGTTTGGAGTCAGACCCTGGTTGACATTTTGTGTTTGGATGAGAAGTTAAGACTGACTTCTGTCTTATCATTGCATTGTAACTGCTCATATTTAGAGGTCACCGTTGACTGTTGGTTTCTAAATCCAAAAGATGGATTTGTTTTCTCATCTCATCCGCTGCCTCTGTAGCGTTTGCTGCTATTTACCCTTCCTTCTTCTATTCTCACGGCCTTTGGCTTCTGTGACCAGTGATCATTCTAAAATAGACATCTGATCAGGCAGCTCCTATG
Source organism: Panthera tigris (assembly GCF_018350195.1). Lineage (NCBI taxonomy): Eukaryota > Metazoa > Chordata > Mammalia > Carnivora > Felidae > Panthera > Panthera tigris. The sequence continues at coordinate 129,290,974 of NC_056664.1, forward strand.
CTTGCAATTAACTCATGGCTTCCCGTTGCAATGGGGACAAACTCTAAATCCTTAGCGCCCCAGCATGCAAGGGCCTTCCAGGTGGTGCTGTTTCCCCTATGAGTCCAGCCTCAGCTCCTACTAGTCTCCTACATACATCCTGAGCTTCCCCACTCCTGAATCCTGCTCTTTTCTCACTTCCCTGTCTTTACCACGTGCTGTTTTCCTTGTGCAGAATGGCCCTTATTCAGCCTTTATGCTGTGTGGCTGAAAAGCCCTCTACTCCAGTAAGCCTCCTTTAGCCTCATTAGGAAGAGTTAAGTGATTCATCTTTTGACTTCCATGTTGCTTTGACAGAGGAATGTGGAAGGTTGTTACCCTAGAAGCACCATTATCTGAGCCCTCTACCCAGGGAGTTGGGAGGGCCGGAAAGGAGAGCTGTGTGCCATCATTTCATATGCTTCTTATAGTTCTGAAAGACCGGTAGATGATATTAAGGAGCATTGAACAACCCAATTCTCAAGGGCACTGAAATGGCAGAGAATTTGGAAGTGAGAGTGATCTTTATGAACCAAGTTCCAGAAAATATTAATAAGTTAACTTCCATTCTATGATCTAGAAACAATTTCACTTTTAGAAATTGTTACTATAGAAATTGTTTGTTACTATAAGGGATGATTGGCGGCTCCTATATTTTCTTTTAATAAGTTTATTTTTTTTGTTTTTTTAGACGAGTAGTTATAGATGCCAAAAGGGTTTTGAAAAATGTGAAATGAAGAAAACTTAACCATCACTTTTATCTCTAATTTTCCTTGCAAACTGGGGCAAGATCAGCTTAATTGTGTTAGAGTAAAGGAATAGCTTGCTCCAACTGATGTATACCTGGGTGGAGAATCCCTAGTTCAATCTGTCATCACCATAGAAAGTAGCAAAAAATCAATCTGTATGGAACAGGTAGTAATTCTTCTCCAGTATGATGGTGAGTTTTTGCATTGATACTTCAATAAAAATAAGTGGTGTTTCTTTGAATCTCTTGTTATTTCTTTATCTTTGTAACATGGTTGTTTTACTTAGTCCCATTAAAGTTATGCAGAGCAAAGTAGGATAGTTTATTTGACAGAGCCTCTATGTGTAGAAATTAGAAGTAGGACTCTTCTCTGGTTTGTCTGGTTGAAATAATATGGGTTGCCTAGAAGTTTTGATTGTGTTATTAGGGGCGCTATTTGAGTAGTTAATTTTCTCAGTTGTGAATTGAGGAGTGGGAGAAATTTCAAATACTGACTGTTTATCCATATACCTCTGTGTGTGTGTGTGTGTGTGTGTGTGTGTGTGTGTGTGTGTCTTCCTGATTTTGTTCAAACCTTTCTTACTAGTTTTGGAAAGATTTTGTCCTCCCTGTCTCTGACATATAGGGGCATTGAGAATATCAAACTATAGAGACATAAATATTAAAATTAAGAGCCATTCTTCAAACATGAGGAACAAAATGCTTCAGTTTGGGTTCCAAAGCATATTGTTATAGTTTAAAATTTATGTATGAATTATGCTGTGGTTGAAATTTACGTTAGAGTCTAAACTTATTACAAGATCAGACAATAGTGAGGCTCAAAATATTTCTGTTTTTCTTGTTGATTAATTTTTGTTCAGTGTCTCTGTCATAGAATATTCAGTTCATTTGACTCAGTTATTTTTATTGTGTGGCATAGACACTGAGGTTATATGTATGTGAATAGATATCCTGGATCTAAAACACTAATTTTAATTATTTTCTTTTGATAGGAACTCATAATTATAATGTGCAACTTTTTTCTTATAAAATCAACCAAAGGTTTATATTATTTGTTTGGATTTGCCTTTTGAAATTTAAATCAGCTTTGGAATTCTGTGTGGCAGCCTGGAATTACATAGTTTTGTCTTATAGTTTCTCCTACCTCAACTTTGACTATAACACTGAAAGAGAATGTGGGAGGGACACGAAACATGAAAGTTACAATAGCATGCACATTATATTGAGAAGAAAGTTTGCAGTATTCTTATATTGGAATTTTATTTCCAGGCATTAGAAAAAGAACAGACAGAAAGAAGCCCCAGACTGAATGAATTAAACCAAACTGGACAAATCCTTTTGGAGCAAATGGGAAAAGGTGAGACCCTTGATTTTTTAAAAATGTGTTTTAGGTGGTAGCACTGAATAATATTTACAGTTTGACAAATTATATATTTAACACTTTTTTTTTCTAGAAAAGTGGTTTTCAATTTTTTTTTTTTTAAGCTTTAAGCAGCAGAATCTTTTTTCACATGAAGTCCTGTGCTGAAGCTGATGACAAAACAGAAAAGTGAAGTTGTTCTGCTTTTCTGTAGAGTCAGACAACCTAAAGCTCTGATATCTTAGCAGAATGGTTGAAATCCACTGATGTAGAAAAATTTAAAATCTCCTCCTTTGACATTATATATTGGGACCTTTTTTTGGAGAGGGGGTGGCAAAAGAAAATTTTATGTTGGAAATCTTTGGGAAATGAAGTTACAGTAAGGTCAGTTCATTAAGGTCATTTGGTTTTTGATCACGTTCAAATTAATCTTAATTTATTGCAGGTAACATTTTATAGTTAAATTTGAGAAGGAGTTGCTTGTCTTGGAAATTTTTACCTGTATTTAGAAACTTTTTTTTTCCCTTGCCATTAGCCCTCAGTGACTCTGGGGAATGTAAAGATGAATAGTTTTGGTATCCACTTTGCATATGATTCTTCCTTTGGTTTAGCTTTGAGAGACCTCTCCTGTAAATCCTATTCCATATTCTAGTGATAGTAAATGCTTTGGAGGTCTGCTGCAGAGCTCTTTTTTTTTTTTTTTTTTTTTTAAATAATGACCAACATTCGGTGAATATTTATTATATCAGAGCTCTTTGACAAAAGCCACAGACGCCCAAGGCAGAATCAGGAATACTAGTTTGACCAGAATCTTCAGTGTAGTAGTTGTCAATCTTTTTAGTTTTTAACTTTTTATTCTGGAAAATGTAAATATATACAATGCAGAGTGATGAACCTCCTTATACTGATTACCTAGTTTCAGTAATTAATGATATTCTGCCATTCTTGAATTATCTATACCCCTACTCATTCCTCACTCCTTGTTATTATTATTGTTTATAGTTTTTTTAAAGTAAAATTTAGTTACCTTGAAATACATGAAACTTCACTGTGCTGTTTTGAAAAGCCTATACCCATGAAACAATATATGGAAAATTTCCATCTCTCCAGAAAGTTCCCTCATGTTCCTTATGAATCAGTCAGCTTTCCATACCCCCTGAAAATCAGATTTTTTAAAACTTTAGATTATTTTTGTCTCTGCATTAAAAAAATGTCATTTAATGGTATATATATATATATATACACACACACACACACACACACACACACACCCACACACCCACACCCACACACACACACTGGGGACATGTAGACATACACACATTTATATACAAAACTATCCGTATGTCTAATATATGTCCATTTATTGGAAAATTCTGCAAATATAACACTGTCTATCCATAGGTATTAGTACAGCTTAATTTATTTTTTTCTTTAAATATAAATAAAGCAAAATTTATTCAAAAATGGTGTTTTCATTCAAAATCCACTTAGCTCAGTGTCTTAATTACCCTGGGTGAGAGGACCCCACATGGAGATTACTCTTGCAGATATTTACTTGAAGAAACCTGCAGATACAGAGAGACCATAATTTCCCCTGAGGTGCTGATTGAATAATTATAATAAATTGTGTGTTGAATTTATGTCTGTTACAATTGTAGGTTCTTCACTTCTGCATTAATATTGTAGTTTGGGAACCAGACTTTGTCTGGTATGAGTGTGGGGTGCTTTCATGAGTCTGGGTACTGAATTTACCCTCATTTCTGCGTCAGCTTTTAGGCTCTATGTGAGGATTCGTAAGGCCGGTGGAGAAGACTGCCTAGGGGAGGAGTTGGTGAGAGGTGTTATGTTCCAGTGAGAATAACAGCAAATTGGGAAATAGGAGACCTCTGGGTCTCCTGCCCTCTCCTAGTTTTGTGTCCTTGGGTGACTCATGTAACCCTTTTATTTCTTTGCTTTCTTGCCCAGAATGTGAGGCACTCACTAGCAGAGTTCAGCTTCTGTCACGTGCACTCTTACTGTGAATAGATATGTACTGAGATATATACTCTGGAAACGGAGATCATGTCAAAGTTCTACTTGCAAAGTATCAAGTGCAATATGGGGGCTATATCATCTGTGGCTTTGGAAAGGAATGAATTTTGTGACGTAATGTAGACTTGTTGAATTTCATGGGAAACCCTTTATATTTCACATGACCATTTTATTTTTGGAGCATTTAGTAGGACTGGAAATGCATTCATTACAGGATCCTAATTTTATTTATTTCAAAAGACATATTTAGGATGGGGTGGGAAGCTGGGCACTGGGGGTGTTGGTCTGAATAGGGCACTTATGTTCTGGGTTTACTTTCTTGCTTTTTGAGCAGTGTGTACATTGTGTTACTGAGATAAAAGTGATTTTTTCAAAATCTCCCCCACTATCTACCATTTTATCTGTTATTCTAATTTTATAGTATCGTATATTACTTCTCTCCATGTGGTTTTAGTGCTATTAATTCTACTGCTCTTATAAAGCAGAAATGTTGAGCAGAAATGAAAGCACAATTGGGTGCTTCTTGCTGTCCCTCCCTTTTCCCCAAGACATTTGAAATAAGTCCTAGAGTATGGATAATTAACACAGAGGAAATTTTTCACAGAGTGTAATTTGACTAGAGTCTGCCTATGTAAGCATGTAGATTAATGATTCAGCCCATTAGAAAACAAGTCTTTAGGGGGAAAAAAAAGAAAAAAAAAAAAAGAAAAAAGCCTTTGGTAAAACAGATGTTCTAATAATCATGTCATTGATTTCTTCAAAATAGTTCCATCGAAAGTCCCACCACAGTGAAGTTTGATGGGACTTATATGCCTTGTGCATTTGAATTATGTTTTGTGGTACCTTATATAGCATAAAAATGTTTTTAAAAAAGGAAATAATATATTTTATTTAACTTTCATGGCTATTATAATTGTTTTTCTTGATTCAGCTTATCTTTTTCCTAGAGATTGTCAACTAATAAAATAGAGTAGCTGGGCACTGGATGATATGGCTTTATGATGACGTATATTATGACTAGCCTGTGGAATTTGATGGTGGTCCTAGGTTTTGTAAAATTTCTCTTGATTCCAATAGTGATAGATGGAAAGGTGTAAAGTCAAGTAAGAGTAAGTGCCATGGATATGTTATATTTTATTCCTTTTAGGTAACTAGTAAAATGATGGTCTGTTGATTTGGGCTTTTGAATAGTCATTTAAGAGTTGGATGTTCTATAGAAATAGAAAATGTATAAATCAGGATCTCTGGGAGCAAAACAGTTATTTTAAAAGACAATTATTTTAGAGGCACCTGGATGGCTCTACCGGTTAAGTATTCAACTCTTCATATTGGCTCAGGTCATGATCTCGCATGGAGCCTGCTTGGGATTGTCTCTGTTTCTCTCTCTGTGTCTCTGCCCCTCTCCTGCTCATGTGCACGCACACACGAGTGTGCTCTCTCTTAAAATAAACAAACAAACAAACAAACATTTAAAAAAGACAATTATTGGGACACCAGATGGCTCAGTCGGTCAAGTGTCTGACTCTTGGTTTCAGTTCAGGTCACGATCTCCTGGCTCATGAGCTCAAGCCCTGCGTTGAGCCTGTCAGCTCAGAGCCTGCTTGGGATTCTCTCTCTCCTTCTCTCTCTGCTCCTCCTCCTCCTTCATGCGTGTGCTTTTCTCTTTCCCAAAATAAACTTAAAAGAATTCTTTTGAAAAGCAATGTGTAGTTTTCCTTACTTGATGTGCAAATTGTGCTTTAATTATTACCTGATATCTGTCCAACCTGCAATATCTCCAGCTTAGAGGAGATTTAAATTTTGAGAAATGGTTTGAAGGGGCAAAATGGGTGAATTGTAATATATTGTCAGTGAATAATTACCTCCTACCTGTTTTCAGATGAGAAGGGATAATTTTCCATCTCAAAAATTTTACCAGCTTAATCTCCTTTCTCGTTTAGCATAAACTGCTCTGACATGAAAATGAAGTGGCTGATGTTATTACTTTGCCCCCCTAGAATAGAAATGACCTCATAGAAGCAGAGCCTGGCTCTCCATTGCTCAGAGAGTTTGTCAGGAAAATGGTGATTTGTTTTGTTTATAACCCTGTTAATAGAGACAAATGAACTTGGACTGTGGTGTGAATGATTTGCCAGGGTCTAATATTCTATTACCTGTGTGATCCTGGCCAGTGAACTTTAACAGCCGACATGGTTGATATATTCAAATTATGTCCCGTCATGTTTGCATTTCTGATTTTCTGTGGGTACAGTGTATTGTAGGATTTTTAAAATTGCATCCTCTGTAGCTCGTAAGTGACCTTTTGTTTTACATGCCATTTTATTCCTTAGGGCTCTCATTACCCTGGATTTTGATTGTGTATATTTACAAAGCACCATTGTTTTTTTCCCCCTCCTACTCAAATAATAAAGATGTTAGTTAAGCCCGTTCTTTCAACATGCATGCTCTCCTAAGGAGATGAAGACTCCTTTGCAGATTTCCCATCTTTTTTCCTAGTAATTTTCAATGATTTGATGCATTTTATGTTAAGGGAAGGGCCGTGATAAAACTTACTATTACATAGAACTATTATTTTTATGGACATTCTTTACCACTCAAAAATACGGGCTAAAATTATGTCAGTAATAAACATAATGGTGTTTTTCTGATGTGTTAAAGTAGATCATCGTACCACTGCTTTGATATTCTGATCTTTGCTGGTCTGTGTGGGGCATGCCCAGTAGGCCACTGAAGCCTCTCGGGCCTGGCTGCTGGCCCGATTTTCCTACACTCACCAGGTTGCTCCCTGCAGTAGGGCTTCTCACCGTTCATTCTACGGTTCCTAGGACACTATGGTTTGGTCAAACCAGACTCTTGAGCTCCCTCCTCGATTATTTAGCCAGTTGTCTTTTTTGTGATGACAGAGGGTTTACCTTCTCATGTCAGAACTTGACCGGTCCACATAATTCATTGTATTTCCCTGGTTCACTGGAGAAGCTACTTTGTATAAAAGGCAGTGGCTAGAACTCCACTGATGTGCCTCTTGTGACAGCAATACCACTCCTGAACTGCTGTTTCAAGCTTCCCGTCTCCTGCTTTGGTCAGGGAGTGAAACAAAATTAAGTTTATTTATTTTGAGAGAGAGAGAGAGAGAGAATGAGAATGTAAGCAGGAGGAGTCGGGGAGAGAGAATCTGAGCGCAGAGCCCGACACGGGGCTTGATCTCCCAAACCACGATATCATGACCTGAACTGAAATTAAGAGTTGGATGCTTAGCCAACTGAGCCACCCTGGCACCCCTGAAACATAGTTATTTCTAATGGTATCATTGTAATTTTGTTGTTATGTTAAAAGGGACTTAAAGGAATGATCATTATATGTGACATCGCCTCATTATTTTGAATAGGTCAGAATGTTTATAACAAATTGAAAACAATTTTTATACTAACATATGAAGTGTCTGCTTATTTTTTATGTCCGCGTAGAAGGTATTCCTAATGAAGAAATAAGAAACGTTCTGGAGAAGGTATTCTCAGAATGGAAGGATGTATCTCAGCATTTGGAAGATCTGGCAAGAAAGATTCAGCTACAGGAAGATATAAATGCTTACTTTAAGCAGCTTGATGATCTCGAAAAGACCGTAAAGACAAAAGAGGAGTGGGTAAAACAAACTCCCTTTTCAGAATCTCCCCAGCAGTCCTTGCAGAGCTTGAAGGACTCCTGTCAGGTAAAGAGATAACCATCCAGAACATGAAAGAATCCTATGTCCAGTCCTGTATTTAAAAAAGATGCTGCTTGTATCATGAACGTTAGGTTAATGCCGCTCTGATTCACTTTCTGTGAGGATGTTCATCTTCAGTGACTTCTGTGACCCTATTTTCTCTTCCGTAGCGGGAACTGACAGATCTCCTCAACCTCCACCCCAAAATTGAAAAGGCGCGTGCAGGTTGCTCAGCCCTGAAGTCTCAGCGCTCCACCCCGGATTTTGTCCAGCAGGGCTTTGATACATTTCTCGGCCACTACCACGCTGTGCAACAGGAATTAGAGCATCGCCAGCAGCAGCTAGAGAACGGTAAACCCATTCTCTTGGTTTTCTTAGTAGATGTCTCCACTGTCTTCTCTCTCAGTTTGCCTTAATGTAAAAATTAGTCCCAGGTGCCTGGGTGATTCAGTTGGTTCAGTATCCGACTTTGGCTCAGATCATGAGCTCACAGTTTGGGGTTTGAGCCCCTCCTTGGGCATGATGCAGTCAGCCCAGAACCTGCTTCGGATCCTCTGTCCCTCTCTCTCTGCCCCTCCCCCACTCACGCTCTTGCTCTCTCTCTCTCTCTCTCTCTGTCTCTCTCAGAAATAAATAAAACATTAAAAAAATTACTCCCCATATTCACACAAAGAGCACACGTGTTTGTTTTACACTAGCCACATTCTGTTTTCCTCTGTGCCTGCTACTGTTCTGGGTCTTAAAGTATATTCAGAGTATTTCCTGGATTCACACTTGTTTGTAAAAGTGCAAACAGCTTTCACTTGCTCTACATATAATGATTCTTCTTCTTCTTTTTTTTTTTAATGTGTATCTTTATTTTTGGGACGGAGACAGAGCACGAGAGGGGGAGAGGCAGAGAGAGAGGGAGACCCAGAATCCAAAGCAGGCTCCAGGCTCTCGGCACAGAGCCTGACGCAGGGCTCAAACTCATCAACTGTGAGATCATGACCCGAGCCAAAATCGGATGCTCAACCGACTGAGCCACCCAGGTGCCCCTACATATAATGATTCTTAAAGAGTGTTTTGAAAGGTGCTCTTCCTTCCTTTTCTTGAAGGAGGCCAGCTAACATCATTACTAGTAGCGCTAAAAGGAACGATCCCTTACTTCTTTTTGCTCAAAGTGGTTCAGGTTTTAGCAATACCATCTCTTCTTTGAAAAGAAATCATGTTTCTTTTTCAAAGGCTGAAAATTATAGAGTTTTTACTTTTGGAATAAACCTGGTTTTGGCACGTTAACCGTTAAGTGTTTTGAGAGCTCATCATTCATATGTTCTGTTTTTTCTCCTTAGCTATTGTGTAAGTCAGGAATTGTGTTGTATTATGTAATGTTATGGGTAATGAATGTTAAAAAGCTGTATGTTGAACCATACCCTGCCTTGTGGCAAGTATATATTTTGCAGTGACTTGTAGGAATCTGTATGTGTGCATGGTAACCAAATGTGTCATGCTGTCTTTCTTCTGGAAAGGCATTTGGACACCATGCTTTTTGTTCATTGAATTCAGTTAACCTACAGTGTAAAATAAATGTTTGAGAGTATTGCTTTTAAAATATCCTGTATAAAACATGCCTTCATATTGATCCTTGTCAAAAATAGAAGCATATTTTGTAACAGTAAATTGAGAAAGCAGTACATTAAAATATCTGTTTAACATTATGGAATACAACACAGTTCCTGACCTGAAACTGAAAAAAAATTCTAAATCTATTTTTTGTTTTTAATTGTGGTAAAATAGGCATAAAATACAACTTACCATGTTAACGCTTTTATTTTATTTTATTTATTTTATTTTATTTTATTTTATTTTATTTTATTTTATTTTATTTTATTTTATTTTTATTTTATTTTTATTTTTATTTTTATTTTATTTTTCAAAGTTTTATTCATTTCAGTAATCTCTGCACCCAGTGTGGGACTTGAACTCATGACCTGGAGATCAAGAGTTGTGTGCTTCTCCAACTGAGGCAGCCAGGCACCCGCCCCCCCCCCCCCCCCCCGTCACTTTAACCATTGTAAAGTGTGGAGTCTGTAGTGTTAAATATATTCATGTTGTTATGCAACCACTCCCCAGAACCTTTTCATCTTGTAAAACCGAAACTCGATACCCATCAAACAACAGTTCTTCATTTCCTCCTCCCTCCAGCCCTTGGCAACCACCTTCTACTTTCTGTTTCTATGAGTTTGACTATTCTAGACACCCCATATAAGTGGAATCCTATAGCATTTGTTTTTTGTACTTGGCTTATTTCACTTAGTATAATATCCTCGAAGTTCATCTATATGGGTAGCATGTGTCAGTTTCCTGCCTTTTTAAGACTGAGTAATATTCCATTATATGTATCATACCACATTTTTTTTCTCCATTCCTTTGTCAAGGGCATTTGGGTGCTTTCCACCCTTTGGCGGTTGTGACTAATGCTGCTGGTTTCTTAACTTTTGCTTCTAGTTGGTTTTGCTTCTTTGTACTTCAAATGAGCTTCCTTCCTTTCCACACAACTGTTGCTTGTCTGTGATTTTTACATCAGTGGCTGAGGTAGACATCATTCTGGCTGGCTTCTGCAGTCATTATTTCTCAGAGTACCTGCGGTAACCTGGCTGTCCTGTTCTGTGTAACTCCCACCACTCTGTAGGTGGCCATTTGTCTACACCCTTGAGTTCAGAGGAAGACTGGGTGAGGGGACCCTGGTTTTCTTTTATTCTTTGTGTAGCTACTGGGGAAAAGGACATTATATGAGACAAAAGAAACATTGTAGTACCATCTTTAGAGAGACATTTCATCATGATGAAATGAAGAAAAAATGATAGTGAGTTAGTTAATATTTCAAACATCAACATCCGCAAGAATGAAGTCACCATCTGACTTTCAGAAATGCCAGTGGAATGATTTAGCTTAGTAACTAGCGGAGACCCTTTTAAATTTTAATTACGGAGTTTAACTTACTAGCTATTAGGATTCACTTATATAGAGAAGATTAATGGTATGTATAATGATAATAATAATAATAGGTTTCTAACACTATTTTCTAAAAGTAAGTATTTTTAAATAAACAGAACTGAAGAGCCAACCTGGACATGCATATTTGGAAACATTGAAAACACTGAAAGATATACTAAATGATTCAGAAAGGAAGGCCCAGACATCTTTGAATGTCTTGAATGATCTTACAAAGGTGGAGAAAACCCTGCAGGAGAAAAAGGTAATATATATTGTAGGTCTTAGAAGTCTGGAGTCCTTTTTAATACCACATATCACTTATTTTGAAGTATGTTTTCAGCTACCTAAAAAAATATTAGCTATTTGTGGTCAAAATTGATCAAAAACTCCTTATAATTTGAAGGTTAGTTACTATAATGTAGGACGTCAGTTGAAAGAAACTTATTAAATATGACTAATAAAATAAAAGCATATTTTGTCCTTCTATTACAATTAGTCTAGAATTCTCAACCTGTTCATAATCTGCTAAAATGTCTTGAATAAAATGAATATTACTTGAATTGATGTGTTCTTTCTTCTGTGTTGAATAAAAATGCTTCTCTGGTCATTCAGGATATGTGACTGTGCGTTATTTCATCAGATAAAACAGATCAGCCATTGAGCACTGCACACTGGATCCTCACTGAGTGTATTGTTATACTGGATTTTAGTGTGGAGAATATATTATTTCTGGCCCACGCACAACTCATGAAGGGAAAGCTTTAACGTTTTTTGGTTATGCTTATTTTTCTTTCATGATTTTTACACAATTCTTTTTTAGTTGAATACCTCTTAAAAAGTGACCTTAGTCTGTGTTATAGCCCGTATTATTACATGTGTACAAATTATTGTGTGTATTTTTAATCTTTAAAAATTTTTTCCAGGCTCTTGATGAAATCCTTGAGAATCACAAACCTACATTATATAAACTTGCAGAAGAAACAAAGGCTTTGGAGAAAAATGTTTCTCCAGATGTAAAAACAATGTATAAGCAAGAATTTGATGAGGTTCAGGGAAAGTGGAACAAACTAAAGGTCAAGGTTTCCAAAGATCTTCATTTGCTTGAAGAAATTACTCCCAAACTTGGAGCTTTTGAGGTAAATCCAGCGGCCATTAGGACTTTATCAGAGAGTAAAATGGTAATTTATCATGTAAGATTCTAGTATGTATTATTTGGATATTTTGCATTTTTTTCTAGTCCTACATTTATTATGTATATAAGTTGGGATTTCTGACTTGCTCTTACTGTGCTGGAGACCACATTTGTTTTTGTTTTTTTGTTTTTTGTTTTTTGTGGTTTTTTTTGCTTTGCAAGATTGCTTCTTGGTAGAGGTGAACTGGATCTTAAAGAAAGAGAAAATTGCTTAAAACTGGTCAAAGTAATGTTTCAGGGATGAGGAGCTGGCATGATATTCAGACCAGTGATTAGGTTGCAGGGGAACTTGGTTAGAGTGGTAAAATTGCCCACCTCGTACCAGAGAGATGAGTGCTTGAAGCCGGTTTTTGAAGACTTCTTGAGACAAATCTGAGCTAGGCTGTCAATAAACGGTGTCGTATTGGGAAAGCAGGTCAATTGAGGGACATGAAAATTCAGGAGTAGAATCCTTTCCTACATCTGAAAATGTTGACAGATGAAGCAGCGATGAAGTTCCAGAGGAAGGGGCAAATGTTAGGACCTAAGGAGAAAGTGGTAAAAGTCAATGTCAGGTAAGACAGGATTTTAACATTTCATCTGGGAAGAAGATGGAGAAGTGGTCTCCAGCAAATCACCTGGTTTTCTATTAGAAAAGGTCTGGATGAAGAATAAGTCCATCACACTCTGTTCTCCGTCCTCCTGAGATCTCCTTACTTTGATCTGTTGTGTTTTGTTTTGTTTTCCCACTGTTGTATCTCAAGATAGACTTATGGTATAGTGCCTGGCACAGAGGCACTCAGTAAGTATGTTTCAATGAATGAAATGAAATTAGTAATAGATTTAAATTTGGATATATATTAATATGTAATATAATATATTGTATATATGTACATATATTTGGATTTAGTTTCCAAGAGAGTATATAAATGAGATTATTTACATATATATAAAATATATATGTCATATGGATGTGAGACTTTGTGTGAAGCATGTGATAAAGTGACAAGATTGAAAATTAAGACAAAATGTATGAAAGTGATGTTTTAAAAATCAAAATCAGGGAATATGTGGTAGAAGAGAGGCTGGTAGACTCTACAGATCAGTGTGAAGGTGTCCAGAAAGATGAGACAAGAGTGGTGACCACTGAACTGCCCCAGTGGGCAGTTCCAATGAGTGACCAGGAGAATAAAGATAGTGAGGTTTCTTTCTCTCTGTGTGTGTGTGTGTGTGTGTGTGTGTGTGTGTGTGTGTGTTGGTAGTGGAAGGAGTTTTTTTTCTAAGTGTAAACTTCGGTTTTATACCAAGGCTGAGCTCTCCTTAGAATAAAGCATTAATTTTGGGGCGTGTGGGTGGCTCAGTCGGTTAAGTATCCAACTTCAGCTCAGGTCATGATCTCAAAGTGCGTGGGTGTGAGCCCCCCGTCAAGCTCTGTGCTGACAGTCCAGAGCCTGGAGCCTGCCTCAGATTCTGTTTGTCCTCTCTCTGCCCCTCCCCGACTTGCACTCTGTCTCACCCTGTCTCTCAAAAATAAATAAATGTAAAAATAAAATAAAATAAAAAAAGAATAAAGCATTAATTTTGAAGAGGAGTGTGTTATGTGTAGCTTAGTATTTTTGAATCATTTTACTTTGTGAGTGGATCCACTTCCCCTTATCTGCCTTCAGTTATAATTCTCACCAACTTTAAAAAAACAGAATTACCCTTACTCATGATTGTAAAATTTTGGTTATGGCTCAGGCATTGCATTATCAGTGGGACCCAACTGAAGTGATTTTGTACCCTGCTCCCCTCCCCCCAGGACATTTGTTAATGTTTGGAGATTTTTCTGGTTGTCACAACTTTAGGGGGAGAGGGTGTGCTCTTGGCTCCTAGCGTGCAGAGGCCAAGGTTACAGCTAACGCACAAGAATTCCCTCACAAAAAAAGAATTTTCTGGCCCTAAATGTCAATAGTGTGAAGGTTGAGCAATGCTGGATTAGAGATTTCTCATCTTTTCTAAAGAGCATTGCTTTGCTTTCAAGTTTAAATCTGAGATGCAGTTAGGGAAATTAACAGGTTAATTTTCTTTGGACTTGCAAAAGTGTATTTTTAGGGTTACCTAAATGTGTGCCAATATTTTAATACGGAGTTTAAAGAAAAGAAATTGTCTTCCAAAACGCAGAAGAGAGTCCTGTGGTTATAGTAATCCAGCTTTAGGCTTTCCTGCACTGTTGTTACTCATGTAGCCTGTCCAGGCACTGGCATTTGGAATGTGTGCCAAATTTACTTACATAACGAATACCCCAGATATTTAGACTTTTTAGTTGTTTTCACAGTAGCAGATTTGTAAAGTCCAGCTATTCTTTATTTTTTGTGTTTAACTACAAGATTGTTGACAGTGTTTGTATTCCCTAATTGTGCAACCTCTTTATTGAAATATATATATATATGTGTGTGTGTGTGTGTGTGTGTGTGTGCGTGTGTGTGTATTTTAATTTTTTTTAATGTTTATTTTTGAGAGAGAGAGAGTGCGTGCGCACGCGGGGCAGAGAGAGAGAGAGGGACACAGAATCCGAAACAAGATCCAGGCTCTGAACTGTCAACACAGAGCCCGATGTGGGGCTCAAACTCACAAGCTGTGAGATCACAACCCATGGCCGAGTCGGCCGCCCAACCAACTGAGAGCCACCTAGGCACCTCATATTTTTTAATTCTAAAGAAAACTTTTACTCCTTTATTTGCTTTGTTTTGCAGGCATTGCTTTGTTACTTAATTACTTATGGTTCATTTAGGACAACTTAATTTTTCACCCAAAGCTAGTTACAATAAATACTCATTTGCAGGTTAGCATTTTTCCCCCCTTTTCAATTACCTGATGGACACTTTTTGGCCATTTAAATTCTATTTGTCTTTAAGGCATGAGGCACAGTAGGCTTTTGATTCATTGTTATTTTACGATGGTGTTTCTTAGGAAAAAAGTGGTTGGCTTGTTTATTTTTAAAATGGATTTTTAATTATATAAGTAATGCATAGAGACCGTTCATTGTGATGTAATTGGATAATAGAGAAGTATTTAGAGTGAACATTTAGAGTCTTCCCCCGCCCCCATACCATTTCCTTTCCTGAAGGCAGTTAATATTAACAACGGGTCCCACGGAAAGACATTACATGCTCATAGATTGGAAGAGCAAAGTTAAAATGTCTATACTAGCCAAAGCAGCCTACATATTTTGTGCAGTCCCTATCCAAATACTAACAGCAGTTTTCACAGAACTAGAACAAACAATTCTAAGATTTGTATGGAATCACAAAAGACCCTCAATAGCCAAAGCAATCTTAAAAAAGAAAAACAGGGGCGCCTGGGTGGCTCAGTCGGTTACGTGTTCGACTTTGGCTCAGGTCATGATCTCGCGGTCCGTGAGTTCGAGCCCCGCGTTGGGCTCTGTGCTGACAGCTCAGAGCCTGGAGCCTGTTTCGGATTCTGTGTCTCCCTCTCTCTCTGACCCTCCCCTGTTCGTGCTGTGTCTCTCTCTGTCTCAAAAATAAATAAACGTTAAAAAATTAAAAAAAAAAAGAAAAACAAAAAGAAAAACAAAGCTGGAGGCACCATAATTCTGGATTCCAAATTATATTACAAAACTGTAGTAATCAAAACAGTATGGTACTAGCACAAAAATAGACACAGATCCAGTGACACAGAATAGAAAACCCAGAAATAAACCCTCAGTTATATGGTCAATTCATCTTCGACAAAGCAGGAAAGAATATCCAATGGGAAAAGGACAGTCTCTGCAACAAATGGTGTTGGGAAAACTGGACCACCACATGCAAAAGAAAGAAACTGGACCATTTTCTTATACCTTACACAAAAATAAGTTCAAAATAGATTGAAGACCTAAATGTGAGACTTGAAACCATAAAAAAACCTAGAAGAGAACATAGGCAGTAGTAACCTCTTTGACATTGGCCATAGCAACTTCTTTCTAGATATATCTCCAGGGAAACAAAAGCAAAAATAAACTATTGGGGCTACATCAAAATAAAAAGCTTATGCATAGCAAAGGAGATAATCAACAAAACTAAAAGGCAGCCTTCGGAATGGGCGAAGGTATTTGCAAATCACATATCAAATAAAGGGTTAGTATACAAAATACATAAAGAACTTATATAAAAACTCAACACTCCCCAAATCACTAATCCAATTAAGAATGGACAGAAGACATGAATAGACATTTCTCCAAAGAAGACATACAGATGGCCAAAAGACACATGAAAAGATGCTCAATATCACTTACCATCAAGGAAATACAAATCGAAACTACAGTGAGATAATCACCTCACACCTGTCAGAATGGGTAAACTCAAGAACACAAGAAATAACAGGTGTTGGTGAGGATGTGGAGAAAAAGGAACTCTCATGCACTGTTGGTGGGAATGCAAACTGGTGTAGCCACTCTGGAAAACAGGATAGAGGTTCCTCAGAAAGTTAAAAGTAGAACTACTCTGTGATCCAGCAATGGCATTAATGGGTATTTACCCAAGGAATAAAAAAACACTAATTCAAAGGGATACATGTACTCTTATGTTTATAGGAGCATTATTTATAATAGCCAGGATATGGAAGCATTAACTGATGAATGGGTAAAGAAGCTAAGTACATACATACCGTGGAATATTACTCAGCCATAAAAAGAATGAAATCTTGCCATTTGCCATGACATGGATGGATCTAGAGAGTATAATGCTAAGCAAAATAAGACAGAGAAAGACAAACATGTTATTTCACTCATATGTGGAATTTAAGAAACAAAACAAACATGCAAAGGGAAAAAGATACAAACCAAGAAACAGATTCTTAATTATGGAGAACAAACTGATGGTTACCAGAGGGGAGGGGGCTGGGGGCTGGGTGAAATAGATGATGGGGATTAAGGAGGGCACTTATGATGAGCATGGGGTGATGTATGGAATTGTTGAATCACTGTTAAAAAAAAGGGTTCTTGCTAGAGGCTAACATATTCCAAGTAAAAAGGGAAAGCTTATGAATGTTATTAATTTTAATCATTTTTTTTCACCCTAATAGAAACAAATGATGTTGGAGCTCCATGAGGGACATTTAAGTAGTACACAGATGCATGAACTTGGAGTATGAATCCCCTACTGAAAATAATGATGATGCCTTTTATCGGCACAGCACATTTAAACTTTGAACCCGTTCTACAGTACTTGCAAAAGTGTCGTTATTTGTGTGCAAATTTTAGTTTTCTGTTACTTGTTGACAAATAGTGTCTTTTTTCATCTGCCTACGTTTCCTTTGTCTGCATGGCTGGTTTCTCTGTACACGTAGAGGTTTGGCCTGCGTATTCTTATTCAGTGTCATGTTCATGTAAGTTCTTAAATCTTTTTTTTTTTATCTATTCCATGCCAAAATAATGACCTCAGTTCCTGTACTTAAGAATTAAAATTAATTGGTGCTTTTAAAACCCACTTCTTCCAGGCAGCTAGACATTTAAAAAATATATGAAAAAGTTTTTTCATTATTGATTTTACTTGATTTTCTTATGAGTTATGAGAATTAAATATAAAATCCTAAGAGGCTGTTTATGTATCTCTTATCACCAGTAATGATGTCTTTGGATTCAGGGGCTTCAGGTATTTTGTATTGTTTCTTTTTCCCTATTTAAATTCTTTTGTGGTGCGGTATCCCTGCAAAATCGTGCAACTGTCCCCAAGGCCCACACAAAACTCTGTCTTAGGTTTACCACTGCTCCTCCCTTTCAGACACTCCTGTAGCCTCTTCCTGCTTTGTGCAGACTCTCAGTCCCTTGCCCTGACAATCCCATTGCCCTTTACATCTGACTCCAGCTTCTAGTCGTGCCCCCTCAAATCCATCTTCTACAGTGGTGGCAGAGTTCCACTTCTGGAAAGTATGTGGTTGTCTTTGCCCTGGTAATAGAGAGTGCGCTCATAAACATCCTAGCTTCTGCCCCTTCCTTGTTCTGAAGCCCCTCCTGCACTGTGCCCCCTGTCCCCACCCCCTCCTTCCAGAGCTGAGTGGGGTGAGGAGAAAAACAGTGTAGTGGATCACAAAGACCCCACATTGGATAATTGCCTTTCTCCGGAAATGTCACTTGCTTGCTAGGAATTCACATCCTCCTCTTCTGAGCTCATCCTTTAAGAATAAGCTTGTTCCACAAGCAGTCTTTCGTCTCGCTCACCACCATACCCCCCAGCTGATTATTCCCTCCTCTGTGATTCTACTACGCCTCGTTCATGCCTTCACAGTCCTCATTTCAGGCCAGTTTTTTTTATTAAGGCTTGACTGTGTGTCTGTCCTCCCCCCCCTGAGGACTGAGCTCTTTGACTACAGGAACCCTGTGTGGCAAGCAACAAGTAAGTGGGTGTGAATAATTGGTTTGTAGGTGCCTGCAGGCATCTTACCAGTCACATTTCTCTACGAAGTTGGGTCTCTAAGATCTAAATGCCCACTTTTCACAAATGACGGGACCTTGTATAGTCACACCCCTTCCTTCAGTTGCTGAGCACTCAGAGGACACACTGGCCCGCTGTGCTCTGGCCCAGCCTGTGGAAGGGGATGCGCCGGAGCTCTGAGACATGCAGAACCAACCAGGCTTTGAAATTACTCTGGAAGGCACTTCAGAGTAAAAACGCAGTGGTAAATACCTTGTAAGAGTAACCTGCGACATGGCCGATCTCACTTTTTTCGGGTAACATATAACTGATACAGTGATTTCATAAGGTCTTTTCCCCCCTCACTTTGAATGCATTTTACTTTACTAAAGGGAACATTGGTGCATTCTAAACCTTACATTTAAGAACTCTTGTTAATTTCAGATGATAAATGCTGTAGCAGTGTCATTGTTGGTCTTCCCTGCTAAACGAAAGAGCGCTTTTTAACGAGTGTTTTTGAGGTTTATGAATATTATAAAACCAAACAAAACAGAAGCCTCATTACCTCAAGTTACTGTTTTAATTCTGGTTTCACACTTCTTCTCGCCTGTGTCTTGGGCTAGAAATTGCTTAAAAAGCTGTGGACATTCCAACAGATGGGGAAGGAGTGAAATAAAATGCCAAGAATGTAGCTGTCAACAAAATCCTGGGAGGTAGTTGTGTATTTTGGAGTCTTATTGTCTGAAATCCAGAGTTACCAAGCTTCAGATTTCCTCCGTCCCTAGCTCAGGGGCCAGGATGGGAGATGGGGTGCTTCGTTGGTTAAAGGAGTTGTTTTTATGACCTTGCACTCCTTTTCTGTGACCCACCGACAGGTGTTACCCATCTCAGATGCGTACAAATAATGCCTTTGAGCAGAGATGGTCAGTGTAGACATTTTGGCCCTTCCAAACTCGAATATTTGATCCTTTGGTTTTCAAAACTACCATATTATTCATTTTCTATTTGTTTCAGAATTTTGTGAGTGTAAATAAGGATGTAGTTTAGGACTTACAGTTTATTTTGTGTCTATGAAATAATGACAGTGAATTTAGAAGTTTACTAGTATTTTAAAATGTTTTCTATTGCTTCAAAAGAGCTGAGGTCACCCGAAGAAGTGAGGACATTAGAAATTACCCAATGTGAACACATATATAATATTCAGAATATATATCATATATAACATATATGTGTGTATTCTGTAAGTGAATGGAGATGGATAAAAAAATTAAATAGTCATTACTGTACATTAGAAACTCAGAAGTGCATAAGTTGAGTGATTTTTTTTAACGGGGAGAGAAATAATTTTCATGTAAGCTCTTGCACTTTCTTTGGAATTTTTCTTGTATGATTGAATTAAAGATGAGCAGACTCTGGGTGCCTTTTCAAAGCGCAGGAAACACCTGCCACAGGTAGACTGAGACAATAATTTCTTTCCGGGGGAAAGGGGAGGCATTGGAGGGCGGAGCAGAGCTCCCCATCTCCCACACCTACCTGCACGCAAGTGCTAGCTGGAATTGCTCTTACTAACCCATTAATGCACCCACAGGGTGGGGGGTTCTGCGAGAGGCTGCTGCTGCCAGGCCTTTCTAAAGTTCGGGCCTTCCCTCATTTACTGGGTTTCCTTCTGCTGAGCTGAATTCAGGAGATCTAGTAGCTCTTTTAAGCAGTTACTTTTAAGAACAAGGATTAATGTTGGCATTAGTTAAAAATACTAAGCTGACTCATGCCAGCATGCACTCTCTCTGAACTTGGAAGTGGTAACTCTTCATGGCTTAATTTTGGTAATAAGGCACTAGGTTTTGTAGATCTTAGTAATAATAGCTAGGCTTTATTGCATGCCTGCTCTGTACCAGGCCCTGTCCAAACATTGTCTCTGTTTTTCCAGAGGCAAGGTAGTTGTTATTATTCATATTTTATAGATGAGCTGCTGAGGCTCAAAGAAAAGAAGTGAGTTTCTCAAGACCTTGTGGCTGGTAAGGGGCCGACCTTGGTATTTTCACTTTCATCTTCTTATCATGGGTCACACACTGCTTCTCTTAGAATTCGGTGTGGCCAGGATTATGTGAAGGGTTTTTAGTAGGGAAAACAGATTTTCAAATTCCTGTCTGTTCCTTTGTTACTGTTGGGATGATCAGTTGGTGTTCATGGCTTGTCTGTTTCTGTTTCATTCCTCTTTTTTCTCATGTTAAAGTGTGTGAGAGAGAAGGAACAAGTGTGTGTGAATTGTGTGTCCTCCCCGTGGGTCTGTGTGTATCTGGGAGAGGGAGGAAGGAAGGGGGTTGATGCCACTTCTCACAAGCGCTGGACTGAGGCTGCTCGCTTCAGTCAAGGCTGGTTGTGATGAAAACCTCCATGGAGTGGAACGCTTCCACGTAAATTTCAAAAATCCTTGGCCCAGAAGACTATCAGTTTTTTATTTTTATTAATTTCTTAATGTTTATTTCTTTTTGAGAGAGAGCGAGTGGGGGAGGGGCAGAGACAGAGGGAGACACAGAATCC
Organism: Panthera tigris; assembly: GCF_018350195.1. Classification (NCBI taxonomy): domain Eukaryota; kingdom Metazoa; phylum Chordata; class Mammalia; order Carnivora; family Felidae; genus Panthera; species Panthera tigris. The sequence goes on from NC_056664.1 coordinate 129,311,914, forward strand.
GAAGCAGGTTCCAGGCTCCCAGCTGTCAGCACAGGGGCTGACGCGGGGCTCGAACCCATGAACCGCAAGATCATGACCTGAGCCAAAGTCAGACGCTCAATCGACTGAGCCACCCAGGCGCCCCTATCAGTTTTTTAAATTCAAAACTGGAGTTACTGAATTGCCCAGTTATACAGCAGTAATGCTGCTTTGAATTCTTAAGTTTAGAATGGAGAGTAATGCAAGAAGTGGCAACAAATTAAATGGACAGTTAAAAGAACGTCTTTTATGAACTCTGCATATGTATTTGTAGCTTCTCTCTTTTTTCACTTTTATCTGTTTTAGATATTTGTAAAAAGTTTATTTTGAGAGAGAGAAAGAGAGCGCGAGTGGGGGTAGGGGCAGAGAAAGAGGAGAGAGAGAGAACCCCAAGCAGGCTCCGTGTGCTCAGCGCAGAGCCCAACGTGGGGCCCAAACCCACAAACTGTGAGATCGTGACCTGAACTGTAACCGAGAGTCAGAGGCTCAACTGATTGAGCCACCTAGGCGCCCCTGCACTTCAATCATTTTGCATCCTGCCTCCCCCTGCCCAGGGCATGTCTTACCAAGTAGTCCTGTATGGTAAGATCTTAGGGCGTGGAGCAAATGCAGAAGAGAGAGGTAATTGATCAAAATAATATGGAAGAGCAAGAGTGCATGAGCCTGTGAGAACAGGCTAGTGACAGGCTAAAGAACAGAGGGAAAGCATGCTTGAGGAAGCGCACAGCATAACTGAAAGAGTTTACAAAGAAGCCGTACTTGGAAGCATGTGTGGGGTGCAGAGTGTCAGTAGAGGAGGAGGCTGAAAGGCCTAAACAACAAGTGCTTTCTGCTCCCTGTCTTCATCGGAGGAGGGCCCTGCAAATTGGAAAGGTGACCATTCTTGAGGGGGCATTAATGCCTAGATCAGGAGTTAGATGGGAAAACTACCCAGATCCTTCAGACGCCTAAATCAACATCCCGAGTAATGTGGGGATTTTACTCATGGTCTCAAGGCCACATTGTGCATCTTGTGAGAAAGTACCAGAAGAATGGAGATGATGCATGTCTTACTTAAGGGGGAACATTATTTTCTAGAAGGCAAAGACCTGAAGTAAGCTTGGTGTCCGTTCCTGGCAGCGCTGTGGATAAACGGCAAACCAGAGATCTTCCACGTGCTTAGGAAGGAATGTGGTGGTCACCAGGAGTCATGGACACCACCGAGAACCCTTGCCCAGACTGATTTCCTTTAATTACTGCTTTCCTTTATTTATTTTTCGGAGGAGGGATGCTAGATTATCAGATATACAGATTCATAATCTTACATTTCATGTGCGCTCATTCGGTTCAAATAATGGCTCACAAACTCATTTTTGGCAAGTAGTGACTTCATCGCTAAAATACCTGAGAAATCTCTTCCGAACCTGTAAGGTTCGGAAACCTTGGCTTATTTTGAAAACTAAGCCAAAACCTGGTTGAATAATGAATGGCATGGGTCTTTGTGAGGAAATGCTCAGGTAGGCACTATCACTGGCCTTATTTTTTGCCAGAAAAAAACCCAAAACCCAACAACAAAAAATTCCCAAAGAAAAAGGACACCCCTACTGTCAGATTTGCTGACAAGAGACGGGGGGAATAGCTGACAGCAAAGTGGGGAGACTAAAACTTCAAATCATTTTGTTGGCTTTTTATGATTACATTGTTAGCTATAATTGTTAGCATAACTAGGCAAAATTTAATATTTGTAAATATCAGTCTTGAATTTATTACAGCAGTCATTTAAGCAATCGATATGAGGTAGGGGAAATGTAATTTAGAGGTAGTTATGGGAATTTTGGAGTTTTAGCTAACCATAAATAATAATTGTGACTAATATATCTATAAACAAACAAATAAAAAAAAGAAAAAAAACCCCACAACCTATAATAAGAAAAGTAAAACTGAAACAACTTTAGCTGGCATTTTATGAGTGGAATAGCCATACGTGAAACAGCAGGTTCTATCTTGACCATTCACTCCAGCATTATAAGGGGAAGGGTAGTTGGTTCTGTGTGGCATGTTGTAAGGACATTAAAAAATTGATTTAGTGTCCTGAGCATGTTGATGAGTGTGGTGAGTGCCATACCTGGATCTCATGTTCTAGAGACATCACTGAAGGAATTTGGAATGCTTAGCGCCAATAGGAGACTAAGGGAAGACACAGTGGCTGCCTTTAAATTGGAAGGTCATCTTTGAACAGGATTGTAAATGTATCTCCATCCTTAGGGCTGAACGAGAAGCAAAGAATTGACAGGACATAAGGGAACAAGTTCAGCTCCACATCAGGAAAGCTAACAAGTGAGCCTGGCCAGTGACAGAATGAGAGGCCATGGGAAGAAATGATCATAACTTTGCTCTCGTACTGGAGACCACACTGCACCTACTTGATTGCATTAATGGCCCAGTTCCAATGTTACCGCCTCTGTTTCTCCCTGCAGCACGTTCTCTTTCTCACTTGTTTCTGATCTGCAGTACCATACACTGTAGGGATCTCAGTGGGTGCCTAGGAAATATTGGGTGAAAGCCATGCAGCTGACCTGTGGACTCCCCTGGGTTCCTAAGTCACACAGTGCCCAGCATAGAACTAGAGCCATCGATTGTGTTCCCTCCACCGTGCTATTGATTTCTTCCTGCTGTGAGTAGCTAGCTTTTAGAGAAAAGTTGTTCTAAATCATAGGAGAACAAAAGATTTTTTAGCTAATTACACCTAGAAAAGCATTTTTCCTGTATTTTGAATTTATAATCATTGATATTACTCATGTTTAAGCAAAGTAGCTTGGTTGACTAGAGAGTGTTTTGAAATCTTTAGAATGATCACCAAACTGTCATCGCTTGAGGATTCTAGTCAATCATGAAGATCATTATTTTCAAATTTGGAAGATGTAAAGAAAGAAATGCAATAAATGAAAATGATGCTATCAAAGTTTTGAAAAGTTGCCTTTCTTCCGGTAGCGATAGGTCTTTAGATGCAGCCGGTTGAATGTCACTGAGTAATATCCCCCTTTGTTATTGTGTTTCATTTAGGCTGATTTGAAAGTCATTGAGAAGTGGATGGATGGTGTGAAAGACTTCTTAATGAAAGAGCAGGCTGTCCAAGGAGATGCTGAAGGGCTACAGCGTGAGCTTGACCAGTGCTCTGTGAGTTTTGCTGATTTAGGGACTCTGCTGTAATAAATAACATTTTCTTTTTTGTTATTTGCTGTTATTAAAATTGTAAAAATATGACATGACAACAAACCTAGATAAAATATCTTTCATCATAGACCTTTTTTTTAACTTTACAGTTATTAAAAGAATGACTGGTTATTTATCTGTCCATGTTTTGGCTAGGGTTATCGAATTCTGCATAGAGAGAATGAGAGCAATTTTAATTCATTAGGAGCTCCTATTTATGTTCTGATGACAATTTTAGTGTCATAATTACCAATTTTATATTGCTCTTGTTGTGCCACCTGGTGAGGCTTAAAGAAAAACATATTTAACATGTGAAATTTACCAGTAATACTGCATGCAGTTTGTATTTGGTGAAATCATTAGGCTTCTCTGAATTAATTGAGAGGACCATTCCCTGCCGAGAGTCAAATATTTCCAATCTAATTTGGCAGCTGGCTATATGAAGTGCACAGGTGAAATGAATTTCTCAAGGCGCAGTATTGCTTAAGTAGTTAAAAGTCCTGACTCTCAAGTAGTCTGTTTTTATAGTATTTTCAGCGATGCAAGCAGACAAGTTATAGTTATGGCATCCACTTATATAGCAATGAACTCAACACTGGCTTGTTTTGTGTGTTCAGGCCTTTGTTAATGAAATAGAAACAATTGAATCATCTCTGAAAGACATGAAGGAAATAGAGGCCGACCTTCGAAGCTCTCCAGTTGCTGGAATCAAAACTTGGATACAGACAAAACTAGTTGACTATCAAACCCAAGTGGAGAAATTCAGCAAGGACGTAAGTTTTTCAACCTTGCTATCTGTGTTTAAGAGCCAGATAGCTTTTCTTCAGTGACTGAATTCATTTTATAGCCCATCCAGTTTGAGAAACAGTGGCCTAGAATAACTATAGCATGGTGGCAGGTTGGGGCAAAAAATGGATTTTTCTTTTCATTAGGGGAGTGTACTAATTTTCTAGTTTGGCTGCTTGGTGGGAATGAGCTTGGGTGTTCAACAAAGACCTAGAAAGGCAGAGTAGCTGGAACAGAATGAAGAGAGGAATTAGCGGGTGGGTAAGATTTGAGGTCAGAATGCAGGTGGTGTGAATAGTATATGGCCTTTGAAGCAAAATTTTAAACTTTTATTTCAGGTGTGATTTCACACAGAAAGCAGAGGGTCTTAAGCAGGGAAGTGATATTACCATGTGGATAATTTACTCTGGGAAAGCAAGAGTGAAAACAGATATTTAAGAGGTTATTGTTGTCTTGGCCCCTCAGACTAGAGAGATTGTGGTGGATGTCATGAGGAATGTTAGGTTTGGACTGTATTTTGAAAACAGAGATAAGAGTCTAGTAATGGATTAGATGTGTGATCTCGAAAAGGGAGTAGTCAGGAACAGCCGAGGGTCTATGCAAAGCTTCCACTTTGTATGAATTGTGCTGCTATTGGCTGAAATGGTGGAGACTTGAGGAGAAGAAGCTTTTGTGAGGGCAGGTGAAACAATGATTTCCATTATGGCAGGGTTAAGTTTGAGATTGAGACACGTAGATGGGGCTCTTCAGCTCTTTCTGCTGGAAAGAGGAAAGAGCAAGGCCAAGGGTGCCGAGAAGGAAGGGTCAGCCAGAGGAGAAATGCCAAGAGCCTGTGAGGTCCTGGGGCCAGGTGGAGAAAGCTTTCCGTGGTGCTCAGTACTGAGGATTTTTGAGCCCAAGGAGCACTGAAAGTCAGGCTTTTGATCTAACAAGATGCAGGCTTTAAATGACCTTGAGAAAAGTGGATCCAGTGGCATGGCAGGCAAGAAAGTCACATTGGGGAATGTTGAGCAGAGAATGGGAAGTGAGCGATTGGGTCAAGTAGTAGCAACTTGGAGGAATTTTGCTATTTTTCTATTCAAGGGAGCAGAGAAATGAGGTGGGAGAGGGGGGACCTGGGGATCCAAGGGGGTATTTTTGTAGTTTTAATTTTTATTATTTATTTATTTAAAGTTTATTTATCAAGAGAGAGAAAGAGAGAGTGAGAGAGAGAGCAGGGGAGTGGCAGAGAGAGGGAGAGAGAGACCACCAGGAAGGTTCTGCGCTGTCTGCGCAGGGCTTGATTCCATGAACCGTGAGATCATGACCTGAGCCAAAATCAAGAGTTGGATGCTTAACCGACTGAGCCATGCAGGTGCCCCTATAATTTCTAGAAATAAGGGATGTTACAGGATATTTGCATGCCCAAAAAGAAGGACCTTGCTTGGAGAAGATAATTTCTGGAGTGAAGTCTGTCATATGTGAGAAGGCCAAGAGCCCCTCTACCAGTGAAAGAATTGCTGTTGGATAGTTTCTCCATGGAAATGGAAGGAAGGCAACTCTGGGTACAGTAGGAGATCGATGTAGTTTTGCGATTGCTTCTGCTTTGCTAGTGAGGTTACACAAAGCTGAAGTGGGTGCAGAACGGGGGAAGTGGGAGGAGAAGGTGTGAATGCAGAAATGTTCAGACAACCCTGTAGATGGTACCTATCTCTTCATGTGATATTTTTTGGTTAATGCTTATGTAGGAAAAACTTATATTTGCATCCTTGAATGTTTTGTTTTCATTGTTTTCCCCCAAATTCCTTACTCTGAATATGTCCAAACTTCAAGGAAGCCTTAGATAGTGGTAGAGGGAGCAGCCGTGGGCCCATTCCTTAATTTGCCAGTTGTTAACCTTCTCCCACATTTGCTTTCTCTCTCTCCTTCACTCTCCTCACACATAACACACAAACACAGGTGTTTTTTCCCCCTAAAAATGGACTTTTGACAGGAATTTGAAACTGTCATGACACTTCCTCCTTGAATACGTTAGCATGAATACTAAATACTAAATACTTCACTCGTGAATAAAGACAATCTTCTACAAAACCACAAAACCATTGCCACACTTAAGAAAGTAAATCCATACTGTCATCTCTTCTGGCCAGGTTCAAATTTCTCTAAGTGTGCTATAATCTGATGGTTTGTGCTTGCATTTATTGAGATTTGGGGGCAAGTAAATAAGGAAAATGGTTTGAGAGTGCCAGCAAGGAGGAAAGAAAGCAACAGCTAGATACGTACATACATACGTATAGACATAGATATTTAAACCTATGCATCTATCTACATACATACATATGTACATACAGATAGGACAACAAAGAAATAATTATGAATTACTGTTGATTCATTGTATGAGAGTAAATGTGTGGGGAATTTTTAAGTGTCCTTAGCACGGAGGCAACCATGTGTTGTGTGAGTAATTATCTAAAGCAGTTCCAGAGTATTGTGTTTCATTGAGTAGTATAAAGGTGTAGATGTTTGGGGCAAATATAATGTGGCCAAATTTTTATTTTGCTAAGAAAGGATGGACATATGAAATCAACCAACAAATAAAAACAGTCTGTCTCATCTGTTATGTCCATGATGCCATGAAACGAGGAACATTTTAATGCCACAAGATAGTAAATAACCTCAGGATAATCAATTATAGTTTTGAGCTTTTTCTTTCTTTTTTTAAAGTTTATTCCAGTGTCTTTCTTTTTCTCATTTCTCTCTGGATCTGTGAGAACTATATAATTGTCCAGTGTCTGGAAACTACTAGTAAGGAGAATTTTCTGAAAGTGGAACCCAAGGAATCTGTATTTCTATGTATTTTTAAAAACAGCCGTCCCATGTAAAGTGCTAATCACCAAGACTTAGGAACCAGGGCTGTGTGTATGGCTGGCAGTAAGCTCCTCAAGTGCCATGTGGGGCAATGAAATCAAAGCTCCTGTTTGGCCCCACTTATTTATTTAAGAAATTCTTTTGAGTTTGTTTATTTTTGAGAGCATGAGAGAGCATGAGCTGGGGAGGGGCAGAGAGAGACAGAGACAGAGACAGAGACAGAGACACAGAATCCGAAGCAGGCTCCAGGCTCCAAGCTGTCAGCACAGAGCCCAATGTGGGGCTTGAACCCCTGAACTGTGAGGTCATGACCTGAGCCAAAGTCAGATGCTTAACCGACTGAGATGCCCAGGCGCCCCTGTTTGGCCCCTTTCTATTTTTATGGCTCTGATCCTGCTTGGAGAGTGGGAACAGGAAAGCCTCTAAGGATTTTGCCTTTCTCTCATGAGAGCCATCCTGTTTCTACACTGGCTTTTGTTCACTATCAGCTTTGCAGCTGAGCAAGCCTGGCAAGGTGACTCTGACGTTTGATTTGAGTCAGAGGAATATCGAATAATGAAGTGAACGCTGGGTGATCTCTGTGGGATGGTACCTTCTCCCACTGTGGACGTCAGTTTGTGGTTGGAGGGAGGACCTCTCAACATATTTTTATATGAAATATTTGGTTATCTGAAATATATAAGTTATTGAATGAGATACATATCATACCTGTTTTTCTAATGTAACATTTTCTGTGTCTTTGTGCAGTATACAAGTATAGTAGATTATCAAAACCAAAATTTTGTACAGCAGTGTTTTATAGGAGAAAACCAATTCTTTGGTTGATTCCAGGTTTTTTTTTTCCATAATAAACAATGCTACAGTAAATTTCCTTAAAATATATGCTTTTATTGTTGCAGGTTAGATTCCTTCATTTGAGATTACTCTGTCAAAAGTTATACATTTTTAAAATTATAATAGATATTTCTAGGTTAGATTAATATCCAACATGTGGTGTAGAGTTATAATTATTATAATTATTATGATTATTGTTATAATTATTGTTTTCATTGTTGCTTATATTCTACAACATCAGCACAAAATGTATAAAGGATTTTATCTGAATGTGAAAACAAGGCTCTTTGTGGAAAGTTATCACTGTGTCCTTAGATATTGGAAACTAGAACTTGACATTTAATGTTTCAGCATTTGTTTATTTGGGTGAATGGCTTTTCCTTTCCAGATTGCTATTCAAAAAACTAGGTTGTCTGAAAGTCAGGAAAAAGCAGTGAACCTGAAGAAAGACTTGGCAGAGATGCAGGAATGGATGGCCCAGGCAGAAGAAGAATACCTGGAGAGGGATTTTGAGTACAAGTCACCAGAAGAGCTGGAGAGTGCAGTGGAAGAAATGAAGGTGAGTCTAGGCCGGTCAGTGCCCGTGTAAATAGGCTTCGTAGCTCCCCTTCTCCCTTACATACGAATGAATAAATGAATGAATGAATGAGTCTGTCTATCTATCTATCTATCTATCTATCTATCTATCATCTGTAAAACATGATATGTACATATAATCTTTCATAGTTGGATTTCAATTTGAAAAAAAAAAAAAGGAAGGATAGCTACTATGACTCTAGTAGGGAAAGGAAGGCCACACTCCACTTGTTCACTTTCGCCCATGGGTTGAGTCCACGAAGGCCCCTGAGACAGTCTCTTCCATTAGAACTTCAGGGAGCCACAGAGGATGACTCAAAAATTTAGTTTTATCAGCTATGTTCACAGTGTTGTGCAATATCAGTGCTATCTCTTTCCAAAAGTTTTAAGGGGGAATCATTTTTTTTTTGTTAGGAACAAGAGTGACTTCCCAAATTGGTTGTGATTTATCTTCATTTCATCAAATGTATTCTTTCGGTTAATACATGGGAAACACATGAATATCAAAATTTTGTTAGAGCAGGTAAGAGTAGCAGTAGGAGCATTGTTGAGGGATTTAATATCAGTTTGGTCCACAGGATATATTTCCTATAAACTTAGATTCCTGTGTCATTAGTCTTGAACACTTTCTTTCTTCTTCTTCTTTTTTTTGTATAGTAAAAGAACTGGGCATCATTCCCAAATTTCTAACATTGCTTCAAGTGTCCTTCAGTGATCATGCCAAAGGAGATAGAGTCTTCAAGGCTATTTTTAAAAAAAATAAGAGTAAGCCACACATTGACTGTTTTATGCCAAATTTAACTTGCCTAAAAGTATAACTAAAGCAAAAATCTCTGTGCAGATATTTTAAAAAAGGATTATATTTCATGAGTGCATTATTGAATATGAATCAAAGTAAATACAATAAGGGACTTTGACTGTTCTTGTATGTGGTTATTTTCACTGAAGCATCTTTTTTAGTGTAGTTTTTTTGGAAAGCTTTTTAAATATTCAGTATATAAGATATTTTAAAGGTAGCCTACCAGGTTAAGAATGGTCTTATTTATTTTCTTTACATTATTGGCATTGCAGTTCTGTGGTATTTCAAAGTCACTAGGGATGAAAGCTTAGAGAAATAAGTTTTTAACCCTTGATTGGGCAACGTTCCATCTATTTTTATTCTAACGACTGTTAGAATTTTAAAACCACTACATGTAATTAATTACTTTTCTTGCAACTAAGGGAAATTTAAAACCATTTAGTAGTAAAGAAAGCTAAAAGGGAAAGTGAAAGGCATTTTAGGTTGATTTTCCTAAATGTGAGACTTCATCGCCAGCCTAGAGGGAGAGTCAGGAAAGAAGCTATTTCTAGATTAGATCCTCCTAGTATAACTTCTATCACTCTTGAAATGCTGTTAATTATCAGAAGCATAGATAAACCTCTGTTCCAGGAGAAAAGAAATATGTTTAAATTATTTTTAAATGATACCTCTACTATGGTGCACCTTAGTTTTTGTGAAAATTTATTTATCTCACTCAGTTTAGTATGCTCAGACTTCCAGTGTTAAAATGAACTCACTTAGATTCTTATCATGGGCCCAGACTTTGAAAATACCTCCTGTTGGCAAACATAATTGAGCGTGACTTAGGTGTGTTAACATTGCTTTTTATTTTTATTTTTATTTTTTATAAATCTTACAGTTAGCCTTCTTATTTCAAAAGCACTCTCTGGAATGATTACCTAAATAATGTTCCAATTAGGTCGTTAGAATCATGTCGGCATTTTAATTTTGGTTTAGTTGTCTTTGAAAAAGAAAAGAAATTGGTGACTGAGAAAGGGACACAGTTTCAAGTTCATCCTTTCTTGGAACAGAGGGCAAAAGAGGATGTGTTGCAGAAGGAGGTGAGAGTGAAGATCCTCAAGGACAATATCAAGTTACTAGCTGCAAAGGTGCCCTCTGGTGGCCAGGAACTGACATCTGAGCTTAAAGTTGTGCTGGAGAATTACCAACTTCTGTGTAACAGAATTCGAGGAAAGTGCCACACGCTAGAGGTATGTTAATCAGTGATGTTTTTGAGATCAAACTCTGTAATTTACTGACCATTTCCATATCTTGGAAAAAACTAAAAAGCTCTGTTTTTCTTTTCCAATACGGGATCATAAAGGAAAAGTCATTCCTGGATAACAGTTGATAAAAAGGAAACTGGGATTAAAAAAAAGAAATAGGAAACCACGATCTGCCTTCAGTTAGTAGAAGGTTCTTGGGAAAGTTATTTCATATATTTAGACTTTCCTTTTTTATATGTGAAATCAAGGTTTTCATATTTCAGATGATCTGTAGGGTCTGTTCCAATTTCGAACATTCTAGAACAATGTACTGTGAGCCTTTCTTTTGTTTTGTTTTGCCTGGTCAGTACACAGAGATGAATTGAGGGTTTTTTTTTTTTTTTTTTTTATTTCATTTCAACTGGGTGTCTGAAGTTAGAGAGTCACCTGACAGAAAGAAGAACTTGAATGTGCTGGTATTTTCCTGGACTATTTTACCCCTCTTGCCATTGGTTGAAGATGATTCTATTAATTTTTTTTTAAATAAAATTAAGGTTTTGCTTGCTTGTTTTTATATCAGTGTGACTTTTCTTGCATTTTACTGAAAAGATGTAAGCGTTTTGATTTATAAAAATTAAATTTAACTTAAGCCTAAAACAAATGATTGTATTGTAGTAAATCCTAAAATGGTAAACAATCACAGCTGTGATATTTAAACTAAATTCACTCACTTCTTGCTTTTTCTGAATCTGTTTTGTGCTAAGATAAATATGTATAATTCAGGATGGTTAATAAGAAAACTTCAAGTCAAATAAAACCTCACTCTGTAATATTAATACACGGTTGACCCTTAGAGAGTGTGGGGGTTAGGAGCACTGACCCCCCAACCTCACACAGTTGAATATCTATATATACTTTTGACTCCCCCAAAACTTAACTACTAATAGCCTGATGTTGACCAGAATTCTTACTGATAACATCAGTGATTAGCACATGTTTTGTATGTTATATATATCATATACTATATTCTTAACAATAAAGTAAGCTAGAGAAGAGAAAATGTTATTAAGAAAATCATAAGAGAAAATAACATTTATAGTACTGTGCTGTAAGAAATCCATGTATAAATTGATTCATGCGGTTCAAACCTGTGTTGTTTAAAGGTCAACTGTATTATCTAACATAAAATACCTGAGGTCACTCAATTGAGAATTTAAAATTTAAAATTCTGTAAACATAATATGTAACGTTATATATGCCCAATCTTGAGTCCTAGTGGATGATCTTGGACTTGAATTTTACCGTAGTTTTGTCCATGTTTTTGCTTTCCTGTTTATTTATAGGCAAAATAACAACTCATAATATATTTAAATAATGAGTGAAGTCCCCAAGTTATCCTAAGCTAACAAAAGACCACCAGGTATTCTGTGTCATTTCTTCACATTGTGTTTATGACCCAGAGGTGACAATTTGAGAATGAGGAATAAAATACGTATGTTGAGAATTTGGAATTGCTTTGAGAATTACTTTGGGATTAGTTTGAGAGAATTATTTTGAGAGAAGAGAAGGAAAAATGCCAGGAAAAATGATAAGAGAGAAAAGATGAGGCCTTGGTATCTTTAAAGGGGAAGATGAAAAGATGGAAATAAAGCTTAAAAATTGAAATGCTCTAAAAATGATGTCCGAGATGTCTGGGCAGAAGTAGCCCAGAATCCGAAGTTTGGATAAGAATGCTTTTCTTCGGCAGAGTCCAGCATTATTACCTTGATTATTTTTAGATTCCTTAACATAGTTTTTAAATCATGAGATATTTCAAACTTCTAGAAAAGTACAGGTAATACTATTAATACCTATTTACATATCCTTCAGATATTAATGTTAACATTTTACCCTATCTTTCCAGATCTTGTTTTTAAAATAAAGCAAATTAGCATTCAGACTATATTTCCTTCTTTCTATCCCATCTCATGTCTCTCAATCCCTGTCTTTAAGTAATCATCATCCCGGAGTTAGTATATATTCTTCTCATCCATGTGTTTATATGTGTTTAATATATACACTTATGTTATCACTTGCTCTATAACACACCTCACTGATATATAGAGCTTTATAAAAACAACCATTTATTCAGAAAAAAAATTTTTTTTAATGTTTTTAATGTTTAATTCGTTTTGAGAGAGAGAGACAGAGTGAGGTGGGGGAAAGGGAGAGAGAGGGAGACACAGAATCCGAAGGAGGCTCCAGGCTCTAGGCTGTCAGCACAGAGCCCAACGCAGGGCTCGAACTCATGGGTCACGAGATCATGACCTGAGCCAAAGTCGGACACTTAACCAACTGAGCTACCCAGGCGCCCCCCAAAATAACCATTTATTATTTTATTATTGATGATGCTGTAGGCTGATTTGGCCCAACTGAATGGCCCTTCTGCTCCATGTGGTATAGGGAGAGCTCACTCGGATAGCTGTGTTCAACTGGGAGCTCCGCTGGGGCATTCACGATGGCCTCTCCTCCTGCAGGTCTTTCTCCTGCAGGTTTTATGGCTTCTGGGCACTGGGCAGCTGGTTTTTAAGAGGGAGAGAGCAGAAGCTGCTAGTCCCCTGAGAGCCTAGGCCTGCAGTTTGGTAGAGCATCACCTGTGGAACATTCTTTTGTTCTAAGCAGGTTGCAAGGCCAACCCACATCCTAGGGGAGGAGAAAACAATGTCACCACTTAATGGGAGTAGCAGCAAAAAATGTGTGGTTATCATTGGTCTGCCATGGTTATCATTAGTCTATCATTAGTCTGTGGCCATACATTAGTTTCATTCTTCGCTAATGCAAAATGCACTTAGACTCTCAGGGACTCCCAAAGTCTTATCCAGTGCAGCACAAGCTCAGAATGCACTGTCTTGTGATCCACATCAGGTCCACATGCAGATGTGGCTCCTTGGAGCCGTTCCTTCAGGTGCAGGTGTGTGGGAGCAGTGCCTCTGGATCTGGTGACCTAGGCACGAAAAAGACAAGTTACCTGCTTCCCATATACCCAGCATACAATGGCAAGGATGGGCTCAGAAAAATCTCAGTGGACACTTCCATTCAAAAAAGTTGGGGGAATAGGAGGTAAATAACTGTCACTGGTAATGGTGACTCAAAATTTAATAACAGTGATTCTGGAATCCAGCCAGGCACATGTGTGTAGTCTGTGCCCCACTTCAGGGGCGGGAGCCGTTGCTTGAATAGGGCCCAGTGGCTTCTTGGGAGTGCCTCTCTGGGAGCCATCTTTTTTTCCCCCATAAGAGATAGGGTTCTTTTTAAAAAAACTTTTTTTTTTTTAAATTTTTTTTTTCAACGTTTTTTATTTATTTTTGGGACAGAGAGAGACAGAGCATGAACGGGGGGAGGGGCAGAGAGAGAGGAAGACACAGAATCGGAAACAGGCTCCAGGCTCCGAGCCATCAGCCCAGAGCCTGACGCGGGGCTCGAACTCACGGACCGTGAGATCATGACCTGGCTGAAGTCGGACGCTTAACCGACTGCGCCACCCAGGCGCCCCTAAAAGAACTTTTTAAATGTTCATTTATTTGAGAGAGAGAGCAAGCAAGCAGGGGAGGGGCAGAGAGAGAGAGACACAGAATCCAAAGTAGGCTCCAGGCTCTGAGCTGTCAGCACAGAGCCCTATGCGGGGCTCGAACCCATGAACCGTGAGATCGTGACTTGAGCCCAAGTCGGATGCTTAACTGACTGAGCCACCCAGAAATAGGTGCCCCAGAAATAGGTGCCCCAGAAATAGGGTTCTGCTGGCAGCGAAGTAGATCTCAGTCTGCTTTCTGTCTGTAAAAATTAGGGGACTAGACACCTCTTTTCCCTTTTATAGTCTTAGCCAGGGGTTGGTAAATTACAGCCTCGGGATTAAATCTGGTTTGTGGCCTTTTTCTGTGTGGCTTGTGAACTAAAAATGGTTTATATATTTTTAAAAGGGTGGTTCAAAAACCAAAACAACACACATACAATAAACAAAAAAGAGTCTGTGACAGAGACCGAATGTGGCCTGTGAAACCTAAAATATTTACTGTCTGGCTTTTTATAGAAAAACTTGCTGTCCCCTGACTTGGTAAACACACCCCCTGGGGAGTACGCCCTGGAATGTGCTTTCTCTTAGTGGGTCTGAAAGAGAATCAACTCAGGAGGCTCCCTGCGGAACTCTTTCTCCTAAATTTATCAATTACATAGGCTCTTCCTATAGATGAAGGGGCACTTCCTCTCATAATTTTGCTTCTAGAAAATGGAGTGTAAATTTATCCCCCTGCCCCCCAAATTCCCCATAGGAATGGGGAATAAATGATTGTAACTCATACAGTGAGACAGTATAACTCCATTTGATTCAGATGTGACTCTCTTCATATATAGACACATACATATGAATTTAGGAGAAAATAGGAAAGAGTATACTGCAAATTGTTATATCAGTTAGCTCTGAGTTGGAATAGCATAGACCTCAGAGAGTTCTAATTTCCTCTATAATTATTAAAAAGTGTTGCAGTTATGAGTATTTCTTACCTTTCTATTAAAAAAAAACCCAAACTAATAATGTTTCCCTCCTGGTTTCTCCTACTAATTATATAGTTTTATTTTTGGCATTTGAACAGATCCTTGGAATTTTTTTAGTGTACAGAGGGAGGCAACCCATTTCTCTTTGTCCCATGACCCCCTCCCCTCCCAACTGGTCTAATACGATTTGTTGAAGAATCTTATTTCTTTTCACTATTAAAAAAAAACCCCAAACTAATAATGTTTCCCTCCTGGTTTCTTCTACTAATTATATAGTTTTATTTTTGGCATTTGAACAGATCCTTGGAATTTTTTTTTAGTGTACAGTGGGAGGCAACCCATTTCTCTTTGTCCCACGACCCCCCCTCCCCCCCACCAACTGGCCTAATACGATTTGTTGAAGAGTCTTATTTCTTTTCACTTAGTTGAAATTCCATGTTCATCAGTTCCTAAAGACGTATCTAGAGATACATCGCATATTTAAATGACTTCTTACACAATTTAACTTTTTTCCTGCCCACTGCAGGAGGTATGGTCTTGCTGGATTGAACTGCTTCACTATTTGGATCTGGAGACCACTTGGCTGAGCACTTTGGAGGAGCGGATGAAGAGCACAGAGGCACTGCCCGAGAAGACAGATGCCGTCAATGAAGCACTGGAGGTGGGAACCCGTGTTATGGGTGCTGGTTCTCTTTGTTGCCATGAGGCCAGATGAGCACTCACATGAGGAACATGGCTCTTTCTGTGGACAAACACATCGGCTTTCTTGGTAGCGTTCAGTGTGACTTCCGTCGTCTGAAGTATTTATACAATCATGTATATTTAGATTATGGTGAGCCATGAACTCAGCCTCGTGGGGTGGTTAGCTGTTTGATAATTAGTACATTTAGACATTAGTACATTTAGTAAACACCCTAATGATTTTCCAGCTTGTTTTTGCCAGTCCCCGGATAAAACTCTGCCTCGTGTTATTAGGATAATTGTTCTCTTGTTTCTTCATGAAGTTATTTTTGCTCATTGGACAGTGGCAACCACGGTGTTTTCAATGGCTCTTGCTCTGTTCTCTTTAGACGTGAAAAGCTGGGGACAGGTTAGAGGGGTCAGTATGTGAGGCCTGGGATCCTGTCCTAGGAGGTTGTCCCCAGGCCTAGGCTTGAGCTCTGTGAGACCAAGAAATGTGCCTGCTTTTTCATTGTTCCCAAGTTACCAGCACAGTGTGTGACACATGATAACTTAATAACTATTTCTTCAATGGATTAAAATGTGAAGAGGGTAGCTTTGCCTAAAATAAAAGAAGAGGAAGAAGGTATTTTTCCTTTTAAAACTGAAGGGACACAGTGTGGTAATTGAGTGGGTGACTGGACTGAAGGTCAGAAACAAGTCACATGTGGTACCTAAAGTCCAAGAGCCAGATGCTTGTTTGCTGGAGAAAAAAGATTGATTCTCAAATAAAATAGCAGAGTGAGAGATGGAGAGATGGAGAGAGTAAAAAAAAATATGGAAAGCGTACTTTAAAAACGATTTTCCTGGGGCACCTGAGTGGCTCAGTCAGTTAAGGGTCCGACTCTTGATTTCGGCTCAGGTCATGATCTCATGATTTTGTGAGTTCAAGCCCCGCATTAGGCTCTGGGTGGACAGTGGGGAGCCTGTTTGGGATTCTCTCTCTTCCCTCTGTCTGTCCCTGCCCCGCTGGCATGCACAGGCATGCACTCTCTCTCTCTCAAAGTAAGTAAACTTTAAAAGACATAACATATTTTCCTAACATGAGAATTAAAACACCTGCATTCTAGAAATAAAGAAAATGTAGAGATATGTAAAACAAGGTAGGCATTTTTAAACATTTTGGCATATTTCTTCCTAATTATTAGTTTTTGAAAATCCATCCACCCTGGAAGGCAGTACATTATAGTAATGGATAAAACCCTATAGCGTCATAACATTGGAACCTTAGGTCTTTTTACTGTGTGTTTTTGTACTTAACCTCTGTGAGCTTCAGTTTTCCCATTGTAATATGGGAATGATATTTAGCCCATATAACTAATTAGATTTATGTATATAAAGTGGGTACATAAAATAGCATCTAGCTTTCTGTGTATGTTGTAGAAAAATGAGTACCTGCTTTAGTAATATAATCAATAACAATTTGAGATAATTTTGCTTGTATGGTATTATCTTCTGCTTTTAAACTTTGCATCACACCATGAACTTTTACCCATGTAATTAATAATTACTGAAATTATTTTTATGCAATTATAGTAACATGGATCATCATTCATACTGAGTTTTCAACTTTACATATTTATTAATACCATGATGGATATTTATGTAATCATCTGCCTCATTTTTAATCTTGCTCCTTACATAGATTTCTAGAGAATGAAATTACTTGTTTAAAAAAGTAGACATTTTAAGATCCTTGGTATATTTTGCCTCAGTAAATGCGTGTATTTTTTCTTCTCCCGTCTAGTCTCTGGAATCTGTTTTGCGACATCCAGCAGATAATCGCACTCAGATTCGAGAACTTGGCCAGACTCTGATTGATGGAGGGATTCTTGATGATATAATCAGCGAGAAACTGGAGGCTTTTAATAGTCGATACGAAGAACTGAGTCACTTGGTAAGAATTGGGACACGCAGGGGTGTTGATTAGGTGTTATGATATAGAGCGCACCTCAAGAACTTATACCAAGAGGAAGAGTTGATAACCAACATTAATAGATGTGTTTATGGCTTTGAAATGCCAAGTGGCGAAGAGTAGACCTAATACTTCAAGGGAAGCAGAACTTGACGATTAAAAAATCTGTCTTTGAGATTGTTTCTACTTACGGACTATTTAATTTCCTTTAAGGATCATGTTATAGCCATAAGTATTATAATTCATATTATACTAGTAAATATTAGGACCATCCACATTTGACATAATTTGCTATTATAAAATGCCCTAATCCCTTAGACACCTATCCTGAATGTATCACAACATCCATGTTCATATCGGTAAGTAGAGAAAAGAGATTGTTTCTTTTTAGGAGGTTTGGATGGATATTACATGCTTTTGAACACATACTAAATAATAATGATTGATGCTTAGGTTATGAATAGCATCAAGCTTACTCCAAAAGTGCAGTAGACAGTGGTTCAACATATATGTAAATCTGTAGAACTTGACACTTTGGACAAAAAGAGATTTATATATTCATTCTACTGATAGACATTCTTGCTCTATTTTATACTGTTATTGGTAGGCTTATTGAGGATTCCTAAAAATGCCCTAAATTTGTAATAAGTGACATTTTTGTTCTCTGTTTAATGTGTTATGTGGGATATCTTTACTTTCTTTCTTTTTTTATTGAGGTATAATTGAAATATAACATTATATTACTTTCGTGCACAACATAATGATTTGATATTTATATACATTGTGACATAATCACCACAATAAGTTTAGCTAACATCCCTCATCTTACATAGTCCCAATTTTTTTTTTTTTTGTGATGAGAACTTTTAAGATCTACGCTCTTAGCACTACCAATCTGTTCTCGTATCTACGCGCTGGTGTTTTGTTTGTTTTAGATTCCACATATAAGTGGGATCGCGTGCTATTTGTTTTTCTCTGACTCATTTCACTTAGCCTAGTGCCCTCAAGAGCATTTTTATACTTTATCATTGTATATAGAAAGAAGTAAAAATTAATAATTCACTGTAAAATGGATCAGTTACTAGAAGAATCTTTTCACCGTTATCATTGCTAGTTATTATTTATTTAAAATGTAGGCCAGAGTTTTACACTAGGGCTTTCATAGCCTCTTTCTATTCTTGGTGGCCAGAACATAAGGGTTTCCTTATATTCAGCTCTTTATCTTTGTGCTGAGTGACTGATGATTCAATTTTTCCCCTGTGTAGGCAGAGAGCAAGCAGATTTCCTTGGAAAAGCAACTCCAGGTCCTGCGGGAAACTGACCACATGCTTCAGGTCTTGCAAGAGAGCTTAGGGGAGCTGGACCAACAGCTCACAACGTACTTGACTGACAGGATAGATGCCTTCCAGGTTCCTCAGGAAGCTCAGGTACTGCTGTGGATTTGAGGGCTTTTGAGTCATAAAAAAAAGCATGTGTAACTGTCTCCTCACCTGCGAGAGAACTGGCCCCCCTTGCCGTTCCAGACCGAGTCAGTGAGAGAGGCTGACCTTCCTCACGGAGCAGGATTGGGTTCTGGAGTTCTTTTGGTCTCTGTGTGAGACCCTGGCACACGATCATCATTGTAAAATTATAGTTATGAAGTTGGAAAATTCCTTCTTTATAAATAAGTGGTGAACACTAGAAGTGACAAATGCGAAGACCTTAGTGTGTCCCCCCACGGTAGTCCTGCAATTCAGGGGGCCTGTGTTACTATTAAACTTACTAAAGCCTATATAGGGGTCAGCATATTCTTATGTACTGTGTGACTCTATGGGACTTTTAATAAAAAAAAAAGACATTCTCCCCTTTCTAATCTCTTTGTAGAAAATCCAAGCAGAGATCTCGGCCCATGAGTTAACTCTGGAGGAGTTGAGAAAAAATGCACGTTCCCAGCCTCCGACGTCCCCAGAAGGCAGGAACGCCAGGGGAGGAAGTCAGATGGATGTACTCCAGGTGAAGAGGGCAGGCAGCTTCCCTCCACTTTTTGATGTGTTGGGCATAAAGAAAAATTGGAAAGAGCTGATTACTTGGATGCCCTTGGTCTTCTTTGTTTATGACGTAAACAGTGGCATGGGAGTGACGTATTGGAGGTGCATTGTATCCCTGGAAGGGCAGCAGAAACAAAATATTGAATCTGATTTTATAGTTGAGTTGAGAAGAGAGAGCAAGCTAGATTTAGAAGTTACCTTTGTATAGATTTTTCCATGAACGCAAGCCTCTGTCGGTTCTGGTATGGCTGGTGCACTGGGCTGGCTGAGAGCCCTCGATGGAGCACTGCTGAGAGTCCATTAGTGATGGAGGTGAGATTGACCTGGACTCTGAGCTTGTGGTCAAGGGCACTCTGAGTTTTAGGCTCCTGAACTACAGTTTTCAAACAGGTGAGAAAATTTGTGAAGCTTTCATTCCAGCGAGGCCAGCTTCGCCTTTTATTGTATCTTCAGCCTCTGCACTGTCAAGTAATTCGGGACAGTGGGCTGTGGAGTTCACTCAGGTGATTGGGAAGCCTCACTCAGTTCCTTTAAGGAATGTTTGTCTTGCTGCTTTTTCCTACAGCTTTTCAGCAGTATGTGTTGTGCTAATACCGTCTGCTGAGACAGATTGCCGTTCTGTTGCGAATTGCTTATTATGTCCATTTATGCAAACAGAGGAAACTTCGAGAGGTGTCTACAAAGTTCCAGCTTTTCCAGAAGCCTGCTAACTTTGAACAGCGCATGCTTGATTGCAAGCGTATCCTGGATTGTGTGAAAGCAGAGCTTCATGTTCTGGATGTGAAGGATGTGGATCCTGATGTCATACAGAACCATCTGGACAAGTGTATGGTGAGGTCATCGGTGGATAATGTGTCCACTGGGTTTTCCAGCTGCTCTTATGGCTTCACCTAGTGCTTACATACATGGTTTATTAATAATTGCTAGTCTATATTGAGCTAAGAATACAGAGTGATAGTGAAAAACAGGTTAAAAATAAGAAGTGTGGTCCTGTCCTTCAAAGAAATTAAAAGAGATAAGACAGACAGGTAGGAGAAAGTAAAATCAATTATTACAATATAACAAGATAAGCTAGAATAGACATGCATATAACATGATTTAAAAAACAAGGGAAACACATCTTAATCAGAGTATGAAGTTAGGGAAGGTTTTGGCAGAATGTGACTAATAAGCTAAATTCTAAAGGATAAATTTGAGTCAGCTAGAAGAACCGTACTTAGAATAGATGTTAGGAATATTACAATGTAAAAGAAAATCATTTTTAAGGAAAGTCAAACTTTAAATTTTAACTTATAAAGTTTAAGCCTAAAATATGAAAGACAAAATTATACTGAGAATGGATGTCAGGAATATTATAACATAAAAAAACCATTCTCTAGGAAAGTAGAATTTTAAATTGACGTTTAAGCCTAAGATGTAAGACAAGAAATTATTTATAAGGCGTTATTACTATTTTAGTCTAGAACTTTATAACTCAGTTGAATAGAAATTTAAAAATAATGTGGCTAAGTGTATACAATCTTAGAATTAGTCTTCTCCTCAGGACAGTCATGAGGAGGCTTAAGATGACCCCGGTTAAGACAAAAGTCTGGGGGAGTTTGTGCGTTTCAAAATTGCTTTCTCCATGTGTATTGCACACTGCAGGTTTGCATACTCGAAAACTGAAATGTGTGGAAGGATGAACAAATAGGATAAGTGTGTGTGTGTGTGTGTGTATATAAGTACAGGTGTGTGTCTGTTGTGAGTATACATGTAAGCATTTATTTATTTAATGAGATACAGAGAGCAAAAGAGCAAGCCTTGCCCTTGACCTTATGTAACTCAGTCCACTGGTCTGTTACTATGTGACAATGCCATGTGAGATGTTTCAGGTCAAGATCATGAGTGACAAAAACAAGAGAACTTGCCCAGGTAAAAGTTTTTAGTTTCAAGTGACTAGGATGAGGAGGCCTCTGAATTTGACCTACATCACTCCAGTTTCTTAAAGTTACATACCTCTTGCTATATTGAATTTTTATACATCTTTTCATCCTATAAGTAATGCATGCTTATTGTGGTAGACTGGTACTTCAGAGAATTTTAAGAAAAAAAGTTAATGTTAATATTTCCAAATGTCAACAGCCAGAAATATGGCCAGTGTTAGCTTCATTCTAGTAAGAGCATTTATGATTTTTAAAAATGTAATTTAAGAAATGATAGACATTCATGTTTTAGTCTTAATGTTTTTCCATTTTATGCAGGAAAATGTTTTTATTATTCAGTACTTTCACGAACCTAGAAAACACGTTTGACGTTTTTTAAATAAGTATAATCTCTATTAGTTTATTTTCTTATCTGATTTTAAAAAGATAATACAACCTTGATTTCATTTCTCTCCTCCTTTGAACCAAATCTGAGGCAGATAAAGCCCTTTGATC